>NW_027518714.1:57105000-57705000 GCF_043159265.1 Tasmannia lanceolata
TCCTCCCCACATAAAATTTATGGGTGATCTTTGGGGACATGGGTGACTTTTCCCTTTCCAATTTCAGTTTAAATGATTTGATTATCTAGTTGAATGTGTTACATACTTGTTAGGAAGACAACCCTGTTTTAGTGAGGTCCCTAACAACCCTCCTTATTGTGTCACATGTGCAATACCACGTTAATAACCATTTATCATGACAAGAATACCCAATTTTCTTTTATAAAATGACAAACATAACCCTACTTTGATACACATGACAACATTAGGGTCGTTGTTTGGGACCATCCTAAAATGGGTTTCTTCACATAATTTTCTGCAATGTTATGTAGTTTTACTCTTAATTATGCATCAATTTTGTGTATTAGCTGGTTTAGATCTTCTTCAGTTACTAGTATTATTTCCATAATTTTTTTCTCAAATTCCTATTATCCCGTCTTTAGCTTTATGCACAAGGAGTTAGATACATTACAATCAATTTTAGCTTGTACGTTGAAATAGTTTAGGTAAGGGAGTGTCTAGACCACATGCATATGAAGGATGAGTTGTCTTTAAATAAGGTTTTTTCCCTTTTGGTCTATCTTAGTTATGCAGAGTAAAGAATAACAGAAGTGTTATATAAGGGGGAAAACACATGTTTATTTCTGAAGAAATTTTGTTATCTACCTTTCAAAAAAAAAAAAAAAAATTGTTATCTTTCGAAAAAACAGGTGTCCTAAGAAATTTTGTTTCTTTCCAGAGGTGTCAAATATGGCATATGGAACCAATCTCCACATAGCCCGGACTACATCCCCAAACGGCCCGCCACTCCATTTCAATAATATCATCTTGATTGGTATTTGGAGCGGCCTCTCAAGCCCGAAGCTTCTAATTATTATCATCTATAACCTATATGAGAACTCACAACTTGCTAAAAGATGGTCTAGACTCTAAACATTCTTCATTTCGTGAGCAGAAGACACCACCTCTCCATTTGCGCTTCCTCCTTTTGAGACGGTCACACGTTTTGATCCTTATCCTTGATATCATCGAAGTGAAAGCCACTACCCGCCACTGCCCTAGGTGGTGCCTCCGCTTTCCAAATCCTAATGCACCGAGTCTTTCATGTTCAATAATGCCAACCTATAGAAAAAATGAGCGAACCGAGGGAGAAACAAAAGGGCTGGGGTTCGAAACCCTTCGGTCCTCAAGATTAGGGGAACAATATCAGGAATTAATACGAGTATCAATAGGCTACTAATTTCAGTATCTTTAAGGTCTCTCCTAAATCTAGGGCCCCAAAATACCCAACCACCCCCCTCATCTCTATGTAATCCTGAACTCTAGCTTCCCTATTGGTTGCTAGTAGGTAAAGGCTCAAAAATGCATGGCACAAGAATCTCCCCCCTCCCCTTCCCCACCCCAGGCTCTCTCTCTCTCTCTCTCTTCCGAGGCCCCCAACTTCTCCCCTTTTTATCCACCGTGATTTGATGCCGCAAAGCCGATTTATCTCCCTAAATCTCCACGACCATTTACCCTGAAGTGTTTTGTTTCTCATTTTTATCTTGATGTTGCCTTCCAAAAGTGCTGAGTTTCCTCTTGCTCTCCCCTCCCCATAGAAAATCTCTATATTTTTTCCTACTTTCTTGCTCACTTAGGTTGGCACTTTGTAGAGGGATAAAAAAAAAATAATACAAGGTTGGCTAAAGCCGCTTTGATTAAGGTAATTCTTCCACCAAAAGATAAATATCTTTTTCTCCCAGGCTGTTAATTTCCTCTCCACCCTTTTAATTACCAAGCCCCATAGGGCGGCTTTGTGCACACCAAACCCTAACGGAAGTCCAAGATGAGGGATAGGAAAATCCTCTACTTTGCAACACATTATAGATGCATAAGCCGACACCTCTTTTTCTTGCATATTGGTCCCCGCAATACAGCTCTTAGCGAAATTAATCTTTAATCCAGAAATCATTTCAAACCATTTAAACACTCCCTTTTTAAATTCCTTACGTATTCCACCTCATCCCCTATACGTACTTGGAATGACTTCTTTAATAAAATCTCTGTTACCTTTAAAAACCTTTGTTTCCTTTAAAGCATTCACAGAGAGGCTAATGATTTAGCAGATAATTTTGTAAAGCTGTGTATCTAGATCATCGCGGTATGTATCCTTAATGCATACCATTTCCAAAAAAAAAAAATTGTACCCCTAATGCATTCTGAATGCATTTTGATTATCTTCTCGAAAAAAGAGTGTTGCGTGTCATGATGTTCAGTTTAAATACCAGAGGTGTTTGTGAAGAGACCTTTATTTTGATCACAAACTACCTAAATTCGTAAGTGAATCTAGAGGTGAACAATCACTGAGCTCAATCGGAGATTCTATTTTCCTTCTGAAAGTCATCTTGATTTCTGACCTGGTTTACTTTTTTGCCTTCATGCAGGAAGAGAAGCAAAGAGCCATGGTTACTGAGATGGTTGGGAAGCTTACAAATGTATGCTGGGACAAGTGCATCACCGGTACCCCCGGCAGCAAGTTCAGCTCCAGTGAATCATCTTGCCTTACCAACTGTGCTCAGCGATATATGGAAATGAGCCTCATCATCATGAAACGCTTCCAGTCCATGCAATGAAATTCTAGTTTAGACCCCATCAAGAGATTTCTCCATTTTGCTATTTTATGCGTAGCTAAATGATTATGCGAGATACCTTGTATTTGGGAGGAATTGCAATCAATTATCTTTGTTATTAACATTTCTTGTTATCATTTCTAATGTTTTTATGCGTAGTTAAATGATTATGAGAGAGACCTTGTATTTTGGAGGAATTGCAGTCACTATCTTTGTTCAAAAGCTTTCTTTTTATCATTTCTATTGTCATTTATCATTGATGCTCAATTATTGGTTTTTATCTGCTTATACAAGTGTTCCAAGAGACTGTAAATCTCTTCTGTTTGCAGATGCGAAATATCATGCACTGTAAATACATGAACTCTCTTGTTGATCTCAATCCAACTGCACCCGGGTTCCTTCTTTACTGTGAGAAATCTCATTTTCTCTCTTGCCTCTCTAACCATCTCCCACTGTTTGGCCTCGGCATACATATTTGCTAGCAAAACATAAGCTGTTGGGTCGTCGGGTTTCATCGATATAAGCTGTTCTGCCGCAAGTTTACCTAGTTTCATCCTGCCATAGGTTCTACAAGCCGACAGAAATGCCATCCATGCCGAAGCACTTGGTGAAAAAGGCATTTTATTCATAAAGGTTATTGCTTGGTCCAAGTCTCCGGCACGACTGAACAAATCGATCATGCACGAGTAATGGTCTTCTGTTGGTTTAAGATCGTAAACATATCTCATCATATTGAAATACTGCTGCCCATTATGAACCATTCCTTCATGGCTGCAGGCAGAGAGTACGGCCATGAAGGTTGCGGCGTCGGGCCTGATGTCCACTTTCCTCATCTCCTCGAAGAGTCGGAGAGCCTCTTGGCTTCTCCCATTTTGTGCTAACCCTGAAATCATAGTGTTCCAAGAAATGGTATTTTGTACACCCATATTCTTAAAAATTGAGTGTGCTTCATCAATGTTGCCACACCTGGAATACATGGTGATGAGAGAATTGCAGACCGGGATGGTTGAGTTAAAACCTTGCCGTATGGCGAGAGCATGGAAACACCGACCACTATCTAGTGATGGAAGTGATGAACATGCATTGAGCATTCCGGAGATAACAAGCTCATCTGGTTCCACTTGCTCTCTCTGCATCTGGGTAAAGAGTTTGCTAGAGTTTTCCGGTTGCCCATTTTGTGCATAGCTAGCGATCATTGTGGCCCACGAGGCAACGCTATGTTCGGGCATTTGGTGGAATGTTTGGGCTGCTAAATTGACGAGTCTGCATTCCCCATACAGGGAGATCAAAGCGTTTTTAACTAAAACATCAGAACTTGCCATTCTTTTGATTGCAGAAGCTTGGATGGTTCTACCTTGTCTCAAGTCTCTGAGCCTCGCACATGAAGAAAGCACACTGGAGAGTGTATAGGCATCAGGAATGGTTCCAGAACTAACCATCTGCTGGAAAAGCTCCAGGGCCGATCCTCCATCCCCACTCTCATTGTAAGCAGAAATAAGGGCTGTCCAAAGAACTGTATCGGGTTTTGCGATATGGTTGAAGATTTTTTGTGCTGCCTCAACCATTCCATGTCTGGAGTAAAAGGTCACAAGTGCACTGGCAATTGTAATGTCTGAATGGAACCCAAGTTTGAGTAAATAGCCATGGAACTGGCATCCGAATTGTACCTCAGAAAGATTGGTACAGACCTGAATTATGGTTACTACAGTTAACTTTTCCGCATCTTGCCCTTCATTTATCATTTGAAGGAAAAATTCCAAGGCCTTTTTATCATAATGTTGTTCCAGGCAGAGAAGAATTATCTGGGACCAAGAGTGAGGTTCCCTGTTCTCCATCTGATCAAACACCCTGAAACCATCTATTGCTCTGTTGCATTTGCCATAGAATTTAATAAGCTGATTACCCATTAAAGGGTCTGAGTTGAATCCAGTTCTTACCATGTGGCCATGGATTTCCTTCCCTTGCTTGGTTAAGCAAGCACCCATGACTGTTTGGAGAATGCTTTGATAGGCAAACTTATCGGGTTCGATACCTGCAACCTGCATCTGCCGAAACAGATCAATTGCTACCACTTCTTCACCATTCTGGGTTAATCCTACAATTATAGCAGTCCGAAGGACTAAACTGTTTGAAGGTTGTTGTCTGATGAAAGTTTCGTAAGCAAGCTCGATTTCACCATGGTTAGCATACATGTTGATCAGAGCAGAGCATATGGGTATTGCAGATTCAAACCCCATTTTGATAATCTGGGCATGGATTTGAGTTCCTGAACTTAGAAACCCATCTACAGTAGCCGCTTTGAGTGAACTAAGAAATGTCACCTGGTCAGGAGAAATACCCAACTGCATCATCTGGTCTAAAAGCTTCAGAGCTTCTGAACAATTTCCATTCCTCACAAAACCTGCAATCATGGAATTAATGGTCTCCAGGTCTAACTCTTCGAGACCCCAAAAGAAAAGTTTGGCAGATTCCTCAGACCCACATGCCGCATACATCGTCACCAAAGCGGTGGCAACCGAAACATCTTGGTTGCAATTCAATTTCAATGCATAAGCATGCAAACTAGCCCCTTGTTTTATGTCGACAAGCTCTGTGCAAGTACGAAGGAGAGTGGAGAATGTGAAGGAATCAGGTTCCACGCCGGTATTCAGCATTTGGTGGAAAATGGCATTGGCCTGGTGGTGGAGACCGGAGCGAGTGTAGTGTGAGATCAAGATGTTCCACGAGACGGTATTTGGTTGAGGAATTCTCTCGAAAGCTTGGCGGGTGTCTCGAGTGCTACTGCATTTTGAATACATGTTGAGAATGTGATTGAGAAGGAAGACATTGGGTTGGATACCTGACTTCAGAATTATAGCATGGACTGATCTCGCCGAGCCTAGAGAACGATTCTCAGTTGAAGTTAGGACAAACTGAGTGAAGTCAGGGAGTTTCCGTTGATCAATCAAGTTCGGAGTGTGATCTTCTGAGCAATCTATATAAGAATTGTTCCGATTTGCCGGAGAATTCAGGTCTCTGAAGGGCCTGATGTGAAATCGGCGGTGGCCGGAAAATTGGGTCTGAGGTTGGGGGTCTCTTCTTAGATGAGGGTTGTTGATAGCGTAATGGGTAGGAGTACATTTGATTCCAGCAAACATTGTTGTTTGTGAAGTGTGGAATGTCTAGGAATGAAATATATGCTGAAGCTTGGTTTAGTGGTTCGACCACTACCTGAATTTGATAGTTTTATAGATTGGGGCCCATTGTGAATGGATGTCAGTTTGAAAATCTGACGTGTTGGATGATCCTATCCATTCAATCAAGAGATTGCAAATGGATGGCTAAAACTGAAATTGCTCATAATTTTAAGGGAGATGATTATTTCAACCCCCACCCATAGGATTATGCGTCCCCCTTTTAAAGTTAATTGTGGCAGACTTTTAACTCTTTTTTATGCCAAATCACCTTACAAGGAGAGAGGGGGAGGGGGGTTGGTGGTTGCATAATCCTACAGGTGGGGTGAAAAAATCATCTCCCTAATTTTAATTGAACAGGGCAAAAGATCTATTTGTTTAAGGTTAGTGTTGACTGATTGGGTAGTGGTCACCCAGAGTGGGCCCACTGGATGTTTGGTCCAATTGCCTTACACATGTACGATGGAGATCGTCTTGCCAAGTCAGGAGCCACTAGATCTCTCTTGTATTTGTGGCCGTCCTTGCCCAATGATGCACACTTCGTAATCTTTTTTCAATTTTAATAACCAAAAAGGGCTGCTTAAGATGGAGATAAGTGAAGTGCAGACTACCAAATTCAATTCAAGCGGTTAGAATACCATCCTTATTTCCCATCGATGATGGAAAATGATGATATCACATCCTTCTCTTCATTGCCCTGTCATCACAAACAACCATTGGCCTTCTATAATCACTAGCTTCTTATACAATTGAATCATCCTATTCATGACTCTACCTGAATCAACCAACTTGACCAATGCACATGTGTAGCTTGCCCTGAGTTTAATTTAGGAGAGGGACCTCAATGTCCTTTCCACCGACAGAAATCGTCACCTCCTCACCATCATCTGCAATGGAAAACTTGTCTCCACACCAATAGCAAAAGAAACCTTGTATGTGTGAACACCACTCCGTTTCCAATCATCCATCGAGGTACTAGGAACATTACTATCTATCATTGTGTTCCCACAGTACAATATAAACCATCACATATCTCCTGTTTCATCAGGACCATACAAACAAGTGTGATTTTCATAGCTCCACTTACAGCCGAATAATAATAATATAAAAAATCCTTCTAGCTAAGCAAAATTCCATTCCTTCGCATATTTAGGTCATACACCACACAACCCAAAGTGTATAACAATGCATCGAATACATTTCTTCTATACTGGAACGTATCAAAATATTTTCATTTGGAGCACACATAAACGGAGCAACGAGGATTTAAAATCTAATCATATTGAGAAATAAATCTATCAATGGAGATCGTGAGAACATCTCCAACCATCTTTCTCTGCTTATCTGTTACTACCGTCACCATGTTTTCAAGGCCATTATTTCACTCATTAGCTCATTTTAGACAATCACATGTGAGATTATTATAACTCTTACAAAAATTACATTTCACACCTTTCCCACAGACTCTGTATCTTGATCTGCCATTTTCGGATCTCCTCTCAAACAACCTTCCTTTTATATTCTCACTACAGATAACTAATTTATGCTCTTGACCATCTTCTCAATTAGGCTTCCTACTAATCTCATTTCATTAAAGTACCACTGTGACTTCTTACAGCTTCATTGTATCATTCTCGAACAGTAGCATAGTCACTAAATATTCGTACGAATGAGAAAGAGAAGCAATAAGGTATTATCTTCTTCTTTTCATCAACCTTGCAAAGCTGATCCATAAGCTCATTGAATGTCGTCATCTTCAGCCCATACAACTGTCACTTGGGATATAGTCGGATTGGCCAAGATTTTAGACATGTAAAGCTTCTCCCATAATTTTGGTGTAGATTTTCTTCACAATGCTAATAACTTTATTATTTGCATGACAAAATCAAATATTGATAACCCTCAAATCAATATCTTCCCATTTGTCTTGCTCCATTTTCGGCTTGCTATCATTTCTCGCAACGCCTTAGTATGTCCATCACTCTCCTTTTCTATAGTGTAAAACTGCCGATTTATTAATTTTGTCAATCTCAAATTTTGAGGTTGAGCCCTTTACAACCATTTTAGATCAAACCCAAATCATTCCACTTACTTGAAGAAAACAATTCAATTTCCACTTGGTCATCTAAATTCTATGGTTGTCTGAATAATAGCTATGATCATCTAAATTCCACTTACAAAAGGATGCCTCTCTCTCTCTCTCTCTCTCTCTCTCTCTCTCTCTCTCTCTCTCTCTCTCATTTCACTAAGTATGTTTTTAACATAAACCTCGTATGCATAGGCCCAGTTTGTTTTGGGTTTTGAGAATTGATTTTGATTATAAAACTTATTATTGACTCAAAATTAATCTTAACTTATTAGGCAGCTATACGAGAGTCAACTTTCGTGGAAAACACTGCATTGCCAATAGTCATTCTTTGCTACAGAAACTCCTCTCTCTCGAAGGAAAAGCATTAATGGAGAAGACAAGGCCATTAAATATCTGACCACAACTTAACGCTTGTGTTTATCGCTGCATTTGTTTGTATTTCAGCCTGCATTTAATGCCTGCCCATCTGCCCACCTTCCTTTTCTCCCTCCTACCATTATCTCTCCCCACTTTCAATTAATATCTCTTTTCCCCATCCATCATCTTAAAAACTCTCTCTCTCTCTCTCTGGGGGAGAAAATTCAAAAAGCAAAAACTTAACATCTGTGGGCAAATTCCCCTAGATAGCCATCACAAAGACCTTATCCCAAATTATTAATTTGAAAAGCAAACACAAGTTTGAGAAAAGATTCATCAAGCGAAACTTGCATAATTTGGTGATTATGATTTAAGATAGGCTATTAGCATATGGGTATGTAACTGTATGTAAGTCTCTCTCTCTCTCTCTCTCTACTTTTTTTTCATGCAGTAACTTCCTTCACACTCAAAAAGAATCAAAAGGGAAAACATCTACATAAATAAATTCCACTACGAAAGTAATCCTCCCAAAGAACCATGAGCCAAAATCATGGATTTTTTAAGCAAACACAAGTTTAAGAAAATACCCATCTAGCAAAACTTGCATAATTTGGTGAATATGGATTGCAATAGGTAATTAGTATATGGTTTTCTCATAACTGGATCCTGTTGAGCTTGGAGCTCACTGCTGAGACATTTTCATCTTTTCTTTGGGAGGCCAAGTTTGATGATGAAGGTGGAGCTTCTTTCTTCTGGGTTGTTGGAGATGGAGGCCTTAAGGGTGGAGCGGCACACACGGGGATCACCGAGCGAATGTTAACAGCAGGTGCAATGCCATGAGAGTGAAATTCGCCGCAGTTGAGCATTCTTGGATGAGGAATTTCAAGCATAGTTCCCATTGGAGGCAATGCCGTTTGAGGAAAATGAGAAGGTCTGAAAGGACTAGTTCTGATTTGGGTTTGTTGGGTGTTATGATCAGATATTGGAGTATTGGGATTTGCTGTTTTATACATAGGGAATAATGGCATTGGATGAGTAGAATTGAAGCTGAAAACAGAACTAGTCTTCGCATTGTTGGGGTCTTTCTTATTGGCTTTTTCTGTGATATCTGATTTTCCATAAAGCCATTCATCTTCATCCTTCTGATGTTCATCCAGTGGTGGTGGGATCTCTTGTATTTTGACTTGGGATTTGCCTCTGATTTGTACTGGTATAGGCCTATTTGATGAATAAAGAGATGGGTTGTCCCTTGATAAAGATGGGTCTTGAGGAGTATTAGTAGACTGTTGGAAAATGGGCATTGGGGGTAAAATCTTGGAACCTGTAGGAGGGGGAGCTAAGAAGGAGCTCTGGTGATGTCGTTGTTGAGTTGGATGGACTGATGAAACATCAGATAAAAGATCCAAAGACCTCCATTGCTGATACTGTAAGGTATTGGGATTAGAAAGAGAGTTGTCCCTATAAAACATCATCCTTCTTCTCACTTGATTATGATCCTTCTGCCTTGCTTTTCTGTTTTCATCTTTGGGTCTCAAATTTGAAAGAACCCTTGCAACAACTACCTGTTCCTGCTCTTCATTGATCTCTATCTCTTTGTTTATTGTCCGAGACAAAGAATCCAAATTCGGCACTGCATAGACAACCATGATCAAGCTCAAAAATCATGTTAAACATCAATTCATTGGGAATCCATTTTCCACTCAACTCAAATAACAAAAACTAAAATAAAAAAAATGATTTTCGGTATTTTGAGTGAATGAAAGACAGGGCCTTTACATTGTTTCAAAGCAGACCATGCAGCCATAGCAGCATTCTTCTCAGCTTGTTTCTTTGTTTTCGCTGGTTCACCTGTGAAATTCACTGTAGCAAGCTCTACTGTGCAAGTAAAAACAGGTAAATGTCCAGGCCCAGATCTCACAGTGGTGTAAACTGGAAGGTTCAATCCTGCCCTGTGAGCAGTTTCTTGAAGAAGATTCTTGTATACTCCAGTCTCATCCTATATAACAGTGCAACAAAAACAAAACAAAAAAATATATATATATAGGTTTATGGGCTTCTTTATTTCTTCTCAACAATGAACAAAACAGGCAGAAATTTGAAGTGTAGAGAAAAGAAATTATCTTTATTTGGTACTTACAAGAACTCTTGCAGCTAGAGACCTTGAAGGACCTCTTGTAGATAGAGTATTAAGAGCTACCTCTGCAGCAGCATGCTCTGCTTGTCTTAGTGTAGTGCAATAGCTTGGTCCGTCAAAGATCTCACCATTAAAGTTAACAGAAGCTCTGAATCTAGGTGCATGATCAGGTCCTTCTCTGATACATGCATAAGACGGGAGATTGAAACAGCTCCTTTGTGCTAGTTCTTGCAACTGGTTCTTATACATAGCTACCATGAAAGAAATTTTAAAAAAAATCAAGTTAAAACACAAACCCACTAAGTACCCATGAACCAAAAGGGCTAAAAACAACAGACCAGCATAAACCCAATAACAAATATGAAGAAAATAAGAAAACCCACCTAGAAAAAGTGAGAGAGATGGAGAAGCCACCTACTCTGAAAATCCAGTTTCTTAGAAAAGAGACATATCAAGAGAACTGTGATGAAGGAGAAGAAAGAAATAGAGGGAAAGTGAGGTGAAAATCTAACAGATGAGGGGAATGTGAGGCTTCTTTATCTTTGGATTGTTTGTTACCCAAAGGGAGAATTGGATTCTGTTTACTGCCAGGTTTAACGCACGCTTTCCCAATAGAGCACGGTTTTCCAGCACTGAGAAGCTAATATCAGGCACTCCTCAGTAGCTCTGTTATTAATGGGCATTTATAGCTTTGTAAGCTTTTGTAGGTGCTTCGGTGCTTCCTCTCTAATTATAATCACTTCAAATGGCCTTGGTTTTGGGTTTAACAGAGTGATTTAAATGCCATGAGAGATTCTATTGTTCAAAGTCAATGGTCTTCCTTCTTACTCCCAATCAAAGGCCCCTTATTCCAGTCTAACATTTCCCCATCATTTTGCCCTCATAGTAGTGCTTTCTGGTCGAAGACTAACTTTTTGAGGTGTGGCTACAAAACTTGTGTTCATAGCTAGCGTTCCTCTATAAGAGAGGATTTGATAAAGTGGCTAACTCCAACTTGGAAGCCAAGTTCCAAATTCTAGGCATTGGTCCAATCAGTGGGATCCTCTATATTGTTCTTAGATCCCTATCAAGTATCAACCTGTTTATTTTGGGTTTTAAGAATTGATTTCAAGTCAAAAATCTGATGAGGAATGCTAGACTAACAGAAGCCCATGCAAAAAAACAGGGGCAAAGGGCCCCCCCATTGGTACAATTCCATTAAATACAGCTGTGATGTTAATTTGATGTGCCATCTTAAATGAAATTTGACCAATGAGGGAGCCCTTTGCCTCTTTTGTTGCAAGGGCTCATGTGAGTCTAGCATACGTCAAAACTGATTATTGGACTCAAATTTGTGTTAATTCTGTGTTCAATGATCAGTTTCTGACTCGAAATCAATTCTTAAAATCCAAAACAAACAGGGTCACAGGGGCCGAACCCTGTTAGTAAGTCCGGGATTTTCTTTCTAGTCAATTATCTATTTATGAAGAATTTTCCCTTACTCTAAATCTCTAATAGCCCTATTTCGTCCCCTATTAGAGCTACATTGGATATTAGAGCTTAATAGGGCATGAACAACTCCTTAGGCCCTATTTGTTTAAGATTACACCAACCGATTGTGAGCCCAAAACCAATTATGGAGTCAAATTCTTTAATTTCGAGTCCAATAATTGGTTTTGGACTGGCGTTGTCATAATCTCAAACGAACAGGGCCTTAGGAATTGAACCTCTAGCTTAATGTTCAAGGCTTTTGTTCTTCAACCTGAAGGTAGGAGGTTCAATTCCAGTTTACTTACCCCAAAAAAAAATTCCGCAATTGACAACTTGAAACTAGGGGTGGCAAAATTGGCAAAACTGAACCGAAACCGAACCGAAAATCAAACTGATTCAAATTTCGGTTTGGTTTCAGTTCGGTAGAACCAAACCGATGATCGGTTCGGTTTGGTTTCGGTTTCGGTTTCGGTTTCTGTTTGGTTCGGTCTGGACAATAATAAATGCGCCCCTTTTCATCTCGGTTTGGTTCGGTTTCAGTTCAGTTTGGACATATATATGTTTGGTTCTGTTCAGTTTGGAGTGTAAGCATGTTCGGTTCGGTTCAATTCGGCTCAGCTTGGGGGTCAAACCAAACCGTCGCCACCCCTACTCGAAACCCAACTAATGGAGTTCATGTGTCCCGACATCAACTTCGCTCCCCAACCTTGAAATGCGTGTAGAAAACCAATAACACAGTAAGTGGTAGAAAATTGTCTCTAACGAGGTGTTGGGTTTTAGGGTTGTAATTGTATTTAGGGAAGTGATATATCCACCCCTTTTTATTACATTGGACACCCAACAGCAGTGTACGTGGCAATCGGCCCTATTGAATCCTTCTGACATGGAGTATATCAGCCCCTCTGCAGTCATTGATATACTCCTCCTGGGTGTTCCAACTTCCAAGTAATCAAAAGGGGCGGATATATCACTTTCCTTGTATTTATATAGAATCTCAAAAGGGGTAAAATTCTTCCTTTTGATGACATCAATACTGACGAGATAAGAGAATTGATAGGCACTTTTAGGATAAAATGTAAGCAAGACCTGAGGATTCAGACGGGACGAGTCTATACTATGTTCAAGGATATGAAAGAAGGATTTTGACATGGGATGACTCCATTTTAATTTTGGATTTTGTGAATCGATTTGGAGTCCAAAACTGATTATTCGGCTCAAAATTTAAGGAAAAATTTCCTTGATTGAGAAACTTGCCTTTCTCATATGTACTCCATTACCATCTGCATTGCAGTTTTAGGCCAATAAAAGCTTCAGTTTAATGGGTACAGCCTTAGTTGAATCTAATGAAATATTCTTCCCTTTAGGCTCCATTCCTTTTTATGTAAAATGGGTGTGAAACAAATTTTACAAGCAAATTTACAATTAGAATGGGCGTAAAATTTGTTTTACGCCCATTTTATGTTGAAGGAAAGAGAGCCTTAACAAATAAATGGGGAAAGGAAAATTGAAGGGCAGCCCATCCCCCTAAGGATCAAAGAAGTAAGAGCATCCTTCAACAGGCCAACACTAAATAAGGTATAATTTTTTAAACATCACCTACCCACTGTGTGACCCAAGGGATGGATGATTTGGATCATTGAACGAGTGATGAGTAGCTGTACTTGCAAGAATGCTCTTTAGTTTGTATGTTCTTTCTTTTTATTCAAGTCATGGAGGCCATCAAACATTTTCCTAACCATATATCAACTCATAAAATCTTCATTACCATAACAAGAATTATGGGTCACAACCCCTTCTTTCGATAATGGCACACCTTACTTTAGTAAACACTTTTCTTATTGGCTATTGATAGCTTTTGGGGAATTGTAACGGCCTATAACAACTAAATAGGAATGAATGCCCTTGAGTGACAAATCATAGATAGACCTGCCAAATTGAAAAAAATGGGTGAACAGAGAGCTCTCCCCTATTTTCTCTCCAACTTTTTGGTCTTAATAATGCTGGTTTTAAGATTAAATGACTGCCCTTTTTCCACCCTTACTGCCTAACCAAGTGTAAACTAAATTAAGTAAAACCATTATCGTAACAAGGAGAATTCGTATCATTTCAGCTGTTGCTATTATCTTTTCCATTTCATTACTATTATTGCTGCAGTGAGCAATGCAATATGCTTTCATAACCTGCAGTGAGCAATGCAATATACTTTCATAACCTCCAAGTCCTATGAAGTAGGACCATTTTCATCTCATTCTGTTATCATGTCTTTAGTTCTCGAGACTACACACTTGTTACATCAAGCTAACTTTCTTCGCATAATTAACATTACTTTGACTACCAACTACTCATCTTTAAAATACTATCACACAGTGACAAAGATTGAGGACACGAGATTTGCATGGTTCATTGATTCTGTGAGTAGAGCTTCCTTTTTGTTTGAACAGTAAACGATACAAATTAATCAAAGAGCATTTCACCATGCAAATATTACAAGACCATGATGATCTCCAAGGAAGACCTTATATAAAATCTCAATCCTAATCCCAGTACAAAATTTTCACTCCAAATACTGAAAGTAGGCAATTTTTATATTACAAAAATACCCCGATCCTAATCCCAGTGGTCGAGGTAAAAGGAAAGAATTATAGATTCCCATCTCTTTACTGTTGGAAAAAATTGAGGGTACTGTTGTTGATAAAAAACAGAAACTTGTTGCTTCAAGGCGTGATATCACTTTCCTTAAGACAAGATTCACCCCCACTAGTAGTGTGCAAAGAGGATCCGCGAATTGCCTCCAAGATACAATGAAGCCTAGTAGGGAAGCCCTACTAATGTTTGATGACGCGTAGCACTAGCGGAATCAAACCCGAAATGCCCTTCCGAAATTTCAAGCCTTAGAGAAATTTTTAGATAATGTTTCTGCAGAAAAACAGTATCTAGAACAGTAAACAAAAGAAAAACAGTATATAGAAATACTTGGGGATTTTGTAGGAGTGTAGAAGAGAGTGTAAAGTCTGTCAGAATTGCCAATTCGTTTTTCTATATCAAATGATTGAATTCTGCACATTTTGTAGACCACCTGGTGTCACTATGCGCCTAAAAAAGTGCAAAGTGCGCCTAAAAAAGCGCCACTATGCGCCCTATAGCCCATTGCCCACGCCGCGCGCGCGTGTACGAACGGTGCGTTGCACAGTCCCGCGGGTCCAACCATGGGTTCAACCCAATGTGCAATCAACAAGTATTAGGAAAGGTAGTGCTTTATAAGCCCTTCTCTTTCCTTTCTCTCATCCGGTACGGGACTATCTTTTCAACTACACTTCTACATCCTTTTGCAAAAGCAAATCTTTCCAAGAAAACATTTTCTTTTTCCCAAACGCTTTTGATAAAACATTTTCCAAAATACTAAAACATGCAAAATACATGATTTTGAAAATCCAAAATCACTAACAATTACTTCCCTTTTTCTCTTGTTTTGAGAGGAAAGTCAACCAGTGCAAAATGGGTTTTGGTAGGGAAATAGATAGGATAAAATTCATGGCATTATTATAACAAAGTGATAACACAATGGAAGGCTCCATGTAAACATCTTCTCTTCATTTTTATTACTCTCTGCAAAGGCCAAAGAAACTTCTATCCCTTTTTTTTCTCTTCGAGTATATGAAAGGATAAATCTAAATATGTTGTCTTAAGCAGTGAAAAGAGAAGGATCAAAGAAAACAAGATAAATCCATGCAATGAATAACCTATGGAATGGCTTAAAAAATCTTTCACCTCGAGTTTCTCATGGCTCTCGTATCATATCTCCAGCACCACCTAAATCATGGGACTGGTTATTCGAGAGGCTTGTATAGTTCTGAAGACCAGATTGAACAAAATTTGAGTGAGCTAAAAGGGAGTTCTTTCTTATACTGGTTCTTTGGACAGTGTCTTGAGCACATCCACCACCATCTTCATGTCAGACCTTTTTTTCTGCTCGTCTAAAAGACATTGGACAGCGAGTATGGAAGCCACGATTGCCGATCTTCTTGGATAAGTGACCTTCAAGCCTACTATCTATGATTTCCATCATCTTGTTCTGATCGCGTAAATAAGGCTTAGCCCACTCAAAAAGAAACCGCAGCTTATCTCTCCTGCTACAGTCTACAGCTTCAGGGCCAGTTAAAATTTCCAGAAGTACGACGCCAAAGCTATGCACATCATCCTTCACCCTCAAACGGCCTTCACAAGAGAATGATAGTCATGTAGAAATTTAGTCCATACTTCTGAAGGTATAGAATAATGAGAACATGATAAAACTCAATTTAACACATACTTACAAACTGCAAAGTGCAAACTACATTGAAAATACTATCTCCCCATACAGCTCATAAGTAAATCTCATAAATAAATAATAAAAGAAAGACCTTGACGGAGCAGCTTCCAAGTTCTTCAAATTCAAATGCTTACTAGGTGATCTCAAATCTCTAAAGAGATAAATGTTAGTTCCAGTACAGGTATTCCAGCGTAGCTAGCATTCAAGCTGCTCACAATGTACTCAAAGTGCAATCATTCATTGATTTTATTAGGGAACAAAAACTCAAATCTATGTGTTGTTGTCCCACAGGGATTCTATATGAAGATATTAGAAACCTTCTACATGACGGCTAAACTGCCATTGCTAAGTAATCTTATATGCATACCATGACTAAGCTAAACCACCAATCCCTCACTGTTGTGTTTATGATAAGGGTCCATGAACATTGTCTAATATCTCATGTTCAATTCTCAAAGGGATTGGTACCAAACGACCTCTTCTTCACGACTAAGGCAGATACGTGGATATCATGTCAAGCTTGCCCAAAAGAGCGTCTACTTGGTCCTATAATTTGAAAAATGGAGTAGTTGATCCTATAATTTGAAAAATGGAGTAAAAAATCTACTCTGCTGCAATCTGACTCTGACATACAGTCACTTTGATATGCTTGTCCCCTCATGAAATTCTCACAGCACTTGGTTTTTGGAAGGAAAAGCTGCTCCTTTTTTTAGAAAGTAACCCATTTTATCAGTAACCGGATTACATCAACGGTGACAAGGCGTCCCCCAAATGCAAATAGTATTCCCCGTCTTATCTAGCCAGAATCAGTTGGCCACAAAGGCCATACATTGCACTGATCCCTGGTAAGTCCTTCAGATGGATGTGTTTTGGGGCGTCGACGGATCCACTTTCGATTGGATCCTGGTAATTTCCTAAAAGCAGCATATACACATCTCAGACACCAATGGAACCTGCATTATTTTTTCGCACCAGTGCAATAAACCTGCTAATGCAGTACCTTGAATAGCCACATCCACTCCAGATAGGGTCTCTGTGTATCTTCCCCACCCAGAAAAGAAACTGAAACAAAATGTAAATACCTGAATGAAGAAACTCTGGCGATCAGAGTGGCGCTGCTCCGGTCCCTCGGGCGATCTTTCTGATAATCTAGTCAGAAAACTCGTCGTAGGAGGTCGGAAAAAACCTTAGGGGCCTGTTTGGATGCCGAGAAGATTTTGATTTGGATTTCTCACATTTGCAGCCCTTTTTGCATTGTATCTTGGATCGGATCAAATTCTTGGATTTCTAATTCAGCAGCTGACAATGAAAAAAATCAGATTTCTGAATTTTCTGTGGAAATAAGAAATTGGAAATCTACAGATCTGGCTGTTTCCTTCACCCTCTTTGCTCCTCAACCTCTCCCCTCCATTAGGAAGTACTCCTTTCCTCTCTGTCTCCCTCTACATGAGCTGCCGGAGCTATTCAATTTTGTATGCAAAACTCAATTCCAAATCCAAATACAAAATGGGAGGTATCCAAACGGGCCCTAATGGCCCAACCTCTCCGGAATTTTTCCGGCTGGGCTCCCTGAACTGCAGACATGAATTGTTCTTAGCTTTGACAGCTCCTGCAACAATTGGTTAACAGGCTATGGAACCGCTACCAGATTACTCTTCCCTCTCCTATCGCTTTTCATCTTGGATTGAGCTAATAATCTCTACAACCTCCTTTTCCACTCCGTCTCTAGCCAATTTATCAGCTAGTTCATTTGCAAGTCTTCTATTATGATGAGGTGGTAGACCAATTTTGCGAACAAGGTCTTTGATTTCAGAAATGACGTTGGCTGTGTTTCAAGGTCCATTTACCCTGTTACTTGCCCAGGCTATTACATTTGCTTTGCTGAACCTCCTTCTATAATTAAGGGGTCAAGTCCCACATTTGCATACCATCTTAATCCCCACAAGAGTGCCTTTGGTCCCTCATTGGAAACACAAACTCCCACAGACCCTGAATAAGCCACTCGAGTCACAAAAAATGCCACCACTTCCGGCCCGGCCCAGATTGCCTTTGGAGATCCCTTCAAAGTTTACTTTCAGCCATCTGACTGGTGGCGGCACCCATTTACGCGGATTTGATCTTCATTTTCTTTTCTCTCATTACCGTTTGCCACATTCTAAGCACTTCTCTCACATTGTACCTATGTGTGCACTTGTCATTTATTCCCCAAAAGAAAAGGTCAATTTTGATTTCTACAAAGATTTTCCCCCTCGTCTTTTTCTCTTTGAATACCCAATTATTCCTTTCCTTCTAAATATGACAAACTAGTGCGAAAAGGCGAGTCTCCAAAGTGCTTGTCCCATTTCTCCAAACGGTCCACCACTCCAACTTAGCAAGGTGCTCCTTATAGTTCTTTGTAGCACGCATACAAGCCCAAACCTTTTGATAATTGCCTGTCATAGTCTACAAGCCCAAACCTTTTGATAATTGCCTGTCATAGTCGATATGTGAATTGGCAATGCACCATCAAGTGATCCAATGACTCTTCATTATTACAGAAAATGTATTGAACTTTCTTCTTTTAAGGCGACACGTGTTGATTCTCTTACACGCCAATGTCTATGCAATTGCCACTACCCTCGGAGGGACAAAAAAAAATCCAGATTCTTGCACGTCTTGATGTTTCCCTATTCATCGCGCTCAACTGTAAAAGAACGACCAAACAAAAAAAGCTCTGTAAGGATCATGGATCCAAACTCTACAGTCCGGTTAGGAGAACAAAAATAGGAATAGAAGAGCACATGCAACGAGGACAAGCTAGCTATCTCACTTTCCTTCAGGTAGATTCCCAGAGGCCGCCTTTATAAGTGTTATCTTCCCCCAAGAGGACAGCTATTTCTTCTTCCATAAGGCTAACTTCCTTTCATTTCTCTTCACCACAAGGTCCCACAGGTGAGCTTTAGAAACCATCACATAAGCAAGATAGTCATTCGTAATGTTGCATACGCTATTGCACGTGTCTGATAATTTAGTATATACCACATTTCACATATAATTCATATAAATGTTCATACATAATACATAGACGACATTTTAAATGTAATTCACATAAATATAATTGTGTAAAAAAATACTGATAAAGTATACTACTAATATGCTTCCAGTCTTGGTTTCGGTATGCATTTCAGTTTCTGTATGCGTTTAGTCCATGTGAATTTTGCCTCCAGCAGTAGATCAATCAATTCACTATCCTGAATAAAGCTTGACAATTTTCTCATACTCATGCTGGTTCTGCCCAATGGTTCTTTTCATGGGGAAATCTAGCCGTGTTGAAGTCTCCTGGAATGATAAAAAAAACCCTCCATATCGCCTTTAGTTTCTTCAATTCATCCCAAAATCAATTCTGCTCCATTGCCCTCAACGGACTGTGATTGCTGATAAGGTCCACATGGTTTTCGTCCTCCTATTCAAGAATCGAAAGGAGAGGGAGAATTCCTTTTCAATACTCTCTTCCTCTACGAATCCGTCTTCTTTCCAAATTATTATAACACCCCTGTTGTTCCTTTCATATATGAAAATATTCTATATAGGAGAATGGCTACTACCAGGTCAAAAGTGACACTTTGTCCTCACTACTACAAGTTCACTAGTTCAGTCAATTTGACAGACAACAAACTCTACGAGAAAAATCTCACCCTATGAGAGGAAATAAATTTTTTTTTTTTTTGAATGATTATGACAGGAAATAAATAAATAAAGAAAAACGAAATTGTAAACACATAAATCCTAAAAAAATAGATACCTTGAAAAAGGAAACATCAATGGAATGCTCCCCTAGATATCTAGCCAATGTATGTTCATAACATGATAAAATTACTACACTTGGTCAAGTTTATCTTAGTCTGGCAGATGAAGAAATACCATCAATCCCAAGTCAAACAATGTAAAGTACACTGTTATACATTCCATGAATATGTTGACATGAAACCATTCAAAAAATAATAATAATAATAAAGGAATATATTGACATGAAACAATCACTAAATCTAGCAAAGTTTATCTTGATGTGAAAAACAAAAAAATACCGCATCCCTCAGGTCAATCATTCTAAGAGTAGGAGTTGGGCCTGTAGCTCAATGGCTGAGGCTTTGTATCTCAACCTTGAGGTCGCAGGTTCAATCCCAGCTTACCTAACCCTCCCCTACCCACCCACAACACAACACAACAAAAAAAAGAACTTTTTCCGAATGAATTGCTTAAGCAATCATAACAAAAGCCTGGTAATGAATTGCATACGTACTTTACTCAAACATATAGCAAAAAGTAACAGATTTAATGGAAAAGAGAATTATATTAAAAAGAGAAAGAAAGGGATACATGACCAAGATGGTCAGAACAAGAAGAGAGAAATGTAGAAAAATAAGAAACGAAGAAAATAAAAAGAAGAAGGGTCCTCAAGGGAGAAGATAGTCAAGGATCTCCAAAAATGTAATAGATTCTACGCCATAATATTGTATCTCATGCTATTTATGATGCATGGTAAATAAATAACTGAACTTAAACCAATTCAGAATTATATGATCTCTCGTCCTTGGGAATAAATTATCTAGGCCTTATTTAATGGTCCATGTGGTAACCAATATAGATACAATTAACTTTGAAAGCAAATGGAAAAGAAAAATAATAATTAACTTTGGAAACCAAAAACTAGCAACTCTCACCTGTTTTCATATATTCAGGGGCAGCATAACCAAAAGTACCATATACTCTAGTCGATACATGTGTTAGGAGCCCAGATGGCCCATCTTTTGCCAAGCCAAAATCAGAAATTTTTGCATCATAATTCTGCAAAAGGAATGATATAACATTGATCATGTAACGAACTCAAGTATCTTATATCCGCACCTAAACTGGAACCCTTCGCATGTTACCATATTTTCCTCGATGACATAGTACATTAGTTCATTATTATGCAATTAAATCCGGGAATTGGTATTGCCGCATATTTTTTGTTTCCTTTACACCCAAATCTTTTGTCTGTAACTTTTTAATCAGCTCGTCTCTATGAAAACAAGTAGACTCCCTTAATGCAAGGAAAACAAGTTCTGAAATATACATTACTTAAATAAAAAGAAATGATAATCATTATAGCAATCAATATAAAAACCTAAACACCCATGGCAAGAATATTTAAAGTAACAGAACAAGCATTTGACAACAAGATAGCAATCGGACATACCGAATCGAGAAGGATGTTAGCTGCCTTAAGATCCCTGTATATTACTGGAGGATTTTGATTGTGCAGAAAAGAAAGACCCTTAGCAGCTCCTAGAGCTATTCGCACTCTCTTATCCCAGGAAAGTGAGCTATGTTTGTTGCCACCTGCAAAAGACAAATTTATTGAAGAACCATTATGTAATTGACAAACGAAACAATCAATAGAACTTGTATTCTAGTAGATTGAACAAGGTACCAAGTAAGAACATTGGCTTCAGAATGAGAAGGAATGAGAATCAATGATTCAAAATCTTGGGTAACAACAATGCAAAAAATAGTTCAGAATCAATGGTTGCTGAAACATATAAACATTCGAAACAAGGATCTGTACATAGTTGATATTGACATAACTACAGAAGTTACAAATAGATACTAATTTTCATTAATTTTAGCTTTGACCTGCCCAAGGTTGTCTGAAATAGGCACTACATCTGTTTTTATTTTCCATAGTTTAAAATGATTTCTTTTTCACTCAAATTCGTCATGCAAATGTGATCATGTTAGCTTGTACTCAGGAAAACAATACAACAGAGAATCTAAATAATTAACAAGAAAAAGAAAATACATCTGCACTGTACTTACGGCTGAAAAGGTGCTTATCCAGGCTGCCCTTTGACATATATTCATAGACTAAGAGATGTTGATCATTCTCCGAACAATACCCGATAAGCTTCACAAGATTAGGATGATCAAGCTGACCTAAATAATTCACCTCAGCCTATCCAAATGCCCAAGTACACAAATTTCATAAAGTTAGTGTCATGATATGTGGCATCATTTTAATAGAAATCTCTAATTCTCTATGCAATGAAGAAACAAGGAGAGTTAAAGAGAATATGTTTGCTTTATCACTAAAATAAGATAAGCGTCTAGATCCTTACCAACCACTCCTTATAACCTTGAAAGCCTACGGTACTCATTTTCTTGACAGCAACTGGCACCCCTACATGTCCAGTATCATCTATCAATCCCTTGTACGCGCATCCGAACCCTCCTTCTCCTAGCAGGCTTGCATCACAGAAGTTCCTTGTTGCAGTTATGAGCTCACTCAAACTGAATATTCGAAGGTTAGGAGAAAAGAGCATCTTCTCTACTAAAATACCATCACTAGCCACAGATATTAAATGATCGGATGCAGCCAAAGGCTTGTCATCTTTTATACTGATCTTTGGAATCACTGCATAAAGATGTTTGTAAGTTTCTCTCTTCTATTGTTCAAACTCCCATATATATAAGGCATAATTAATTACAAATGTCTTAAAAAATACAGTTGATAAGTGCATCCAATCAACTCAAATGAACACCAGATTGAAGAAGATTAAAGCAAGGGAAATGATATCAGCGCTCCAATGTTTTGATATTCGCGCTCAAGTTTCTTGTCTTTTAGTATTTAAAGGGCTGTCAAAAGGTTATTATGTTATTTTAAAACCTACTTAACAATCCCTTTGGATCTTAATTTGGCAATGAAAAACAAAGAAAAACTTGATTTTGACGAGATGGGTTTGATGTACCTTTCACCATGGCTTGTGCTTGAACGTGTGTAATTTGACGATCGTCGTAGCCAAGGGCGGAGCCGGGAATTTACACTTGGGGGGGGGACTAATTTACGCTTTGCTGCATTGGTCATTGGGGGGGCATGGCCACTAAACAACCTAAAGCATGCATGTGCATCCATGCAATATAAAAGGAGTTTTGCAAGTCAGGGGGGCATGGCCCCCCTCATGCTATATGTGCCTCCGCCCTTGCTCGTAGCTTTTCCTAGCACGACGAAGGCCCAGAAATGCCCCTTGATACGTCTCTTACCTTGCACACCAATAGGTCTATGGGAAACCTCTCTCTCTCTCTCTCTCTCTCTCTCTCTCTCTCTCTCTCTCTCTCTCTCTCTCTCTCTCTCTGCTAGTGTTGCGGTGTGTTGCAAGAGGGACCAAGGGTCTCCTTTATAGGCAAAAGCTCCCATAGAATTTTCCTGAAGTGCCCAAATTCGTTTGGCAATTAAACCCTAATTAGAAAGTGCAATTAGAGTCATCGTTCCCTTCCAAACGTTTCCAAATTCGAGGGTATGAACAAGGTTACTAAGCATGCAAGGCCATACTCAAATTAGCCTAAACATAGCAATCCTTGTCTTTTATGGATTCTATTAACTTTAGAAACTCTAGACTTTTAGAAACTTTCCAAAATATTACAGTTCCCAAAAAGCTCTCACAAGCCCTTTAAATAGTGAAAGACAAGTAACTTGAGTGTCAATATCAAAGCATTGGAGCGCTGATGTCATTTCCTTAAAGCAAACATATTCAACAGAATCTAACAGAATATATATATATATATATATATATATATATATATATATATATATATATATATGAGAAAAGGGTTCCTGCGCTCGAGCGTAGATAGCTTATCTTCACTCCAGTGCTAGAAACAAGGGTGGGCCCACATTGATGGGGTGATCCTAAGCATTCATTTGAAAGGCCCCATCATGAATGGGGTGTGTACCAAAAATCAGCTCCATTGGATCAGCTTATGGTGTCCATTGGTGAGGTGGAAAGTGGTAATCTGTCTATTTTCACCTCAAAAATGGACACCCTAAGCTGATCCAATGGAGCTGACTTTTGGTGGACACCCTATCCATGAAAGGGCCCATCAAATGAATGCTTTGGATCCCCCTCCCAATGTGGCCCCACCCCTGTTTCTGTGCCCGAACTTATCTGCACTCGAGCACAGAAACCCTCTCTCTCTCTCTCTCTCTCTCTCTCTCTCTCTATATATATATATATATATATATACCATTTCCCAATCAAAATCGACCGTCTCCTTGTTCAAACTTTCTTTTTTATCACTGCTAGGAAAATAGGAATTCATTTTGTCAATAAAAAGGGGCATCGGGAATCCGTTTTCTGAATAAAAATGGGCATCGTTCATTTGAGCCACGTCCACTAAATGACAAAATAAGGGAGCTCAAATCCCCAAAATAGCAATAAATACATGCAGAAAAGGCCAACCGTCACATCACTCCCGTTTTTATTTCCTACACGGAATCCCGTTTTCAAAGTGTCTTCCCTCTCTATTTTACCTTTTCCCTCTTCTTTTGAAAAAGAAACTAAAAGAAGGGAAATGATTTATGCGCTCAGATGTTTTGATAAACATGCGCTCCACTTGTTTGTCGTGTAACATTTAAAGGAATATCAGAGGATATTACGGTTCTCAAAAAGCTCTTAAAACCCTTTAAATACTACACGACAAACAAGTGCGAGCATATTTATCAAAACATTGGAGAACTGAAATCATTTCCCTAAAAGAAAAGGACATGCAGACCTGATTTTAGGGCGGTGGGCTTCTCCTCTAGCACTTTTGGTGTCTTCATACAATTTCCCATGATAATGCCTGAAATTGCCAAAGACCCCTATAAATTCGTACAAATTCCATTTATTAAATTAAAAAGAGAAATGATATATTTACCACTTTTCTCCCCGAGTCACCCCCACTTAAAAAGAGTAGTCATACTCATAAGTCATAATACCCTAGAGGGTGGCCCGGGAATAAAAGGGAGTGAATATGTCACTTCCCATAAAAATAGGAGTGGCGAAATCGGCTGAACTGAACATAAACCGACCCGAAACCATGGTTTTAAATTTCGATTTCAGCTAAAATTTCGGGCTTATCCGAAACCGAAATAGCCCGAAATTTCTGGCGAAATCTCGTATTGCCAATCGAAATCCCATTTTTTTAGGGCGAAATTTCGGTAATTTCGATCGAAATTCTTTAACGTAATAAGAAAGTATTATTTTATTATAAATTTCGGGAATTTCAGTTTCGGTGCAATTTCGTTTCGTTCCTCACCGAAATCCGAAATTTCGGATTTCAGTCGAAATTTAAAACCATGCCCGAAACCGAACTGAAAATTCTTCAAATTTCGGTTCGGTAGAACCAAACCGATTCAAATTTCGGTTCGGTTCGGGGATCAAACCGAATCGTTACCCCCGATTTTCATTGATTATGAGTAAGGGGTGGTAAAATTGGCCGAACTAAACCAAAACCAAGCCGAAAGTTCGGTTTCGATTTGGTAAAATCAAACCGATTCGAATTTCGGTTTTGTAGAACCCATGGTTTTAAATTTCGGTTTCGGCTAAAATTTCGAGCTTATCCAAAACCGAAATTTCAGCCAAAATCCCGATATTTCGGGCGAAATTTGGTATTGCAGATCGAAATCTCGTTTTTTTAGGGTGAATTTTCGGTTTCAGTGCATTTTCGTTTCGTTCCTCACCGAAATCCGAAATTTCAGATTTCGGCCGAAATTTAAAACCATGGTAGAACCAAAACCGATTCAAATTTCGGTTCAACTCGGTTTGGGGGTCAAACCGAAACCGGAACCAAACCATTGCCACCCCTACTTAAAAATGAGGTCTTTTGTACTCTTACTACCCTACCTTGTAAGAGATAAATGTTGTGCCTCCTAATAGGGAAAGAAGATAGAAACTAGTTTGCTTCTAGAAGACGGGAATGCAAACATTTAGATATCCACATCCACTTTGAATGTGGTTAAAAAACGGTTTGATGGGATAACCAAAACCGTGTTAATCAAATCTAGCTTCTAGATAGAAACAAATTCCTTGTTGCTATCCACAGCCCAATGAGTTTTTCCACTCTCAAAAGTACATCAGCAGTTAAAATTTTTTCTTCATCATGGTGGGCCCCTTAGATTAACAGAGCCTAGATCACATGCATGGTTAAAATGAGAAGATGACCTTGGACAGGAGAGAGTGAAAGAAAATGATCCATGTAGACGAACCCAACTAGTGTCGGGATTAGACTAAGTCAATTTGAGCCGGGTAGATTCTTTGACCTTCGTCGTGAAAATTTTCTAAGCAGACCCCAACTAGTTTGGGACAAAGGCTTAGTTGGGTTGGGTTGAGTTGATCATGGTGGGCCCATAGATCAACAGAGCCTAGATCACATGCATGCTTAAAATGAGAAGAAAAAAAATCTCATCCAAGCGATTGGGCATAGCATTCTTATTAGAAAAACTCACCAAGAAATTCAAACCATTAATTAAAGCTTCAAAAAGAAATTAATGAGGCACAACATTTATCAAAGTGGGAAACAAGAATAGTAAAAATGAAACATTAAACTGCAGAAAAATAGATGTAAAAAATTGAGAGAAGAAGCCAAGTCTCCCTCAAACTCAGAACTACTAAATTTTAGAATCCTACTTTAGCTAAAACTGTTACTTAGATTAGATAAAGAGGATAGTTAAATAGCATCTAGGAGTTTGATTTTATGGGGCCCACTGTACTTTCTTACGATATTTGGGATCGTTCAGATTTTAGAGATTTGATTTTAGCCATTATCTCAAGAGGGAAAAGAGCTTCTGAATTCTGATGTAGAGGGTAGGATAATCCAACCATCGCCATCCCATCATTATATCAACGGTCCTGATCAACATTTGTTGGTGGACCCAGAAAGGACTAGAAAGAAAGTAGTACTTAGTACAGCAGAGACCTAAGTTGGGGCACTAGAGTTGTCTCCCAACCGGCAAGGGATTATGCCAAGGAACGAGGATTTCATTTCCATCAATCCTGAGATATCGATGCTCTCATAATTAATGCTCCAAAATTTTATAATCGCTTACATCCTACTGCTCACCTACAAAAACACTAGTAATATAAGACATAAGAGATTAACATTTTAGAAAAGGTTGTTCAGAGTACGTATTGTACAATACTTTTATGTATGTAGAAGACTGGAGAGAAAGAAGATGGAAAAGAAAGCAGGCGTAAAAATTCACAGATCCTAAGCTCACAATCATATTATACCCCACCAACGTTCTGATAACAATTAGAGGGCATGTATATACAAACACATGCTTTAACCCAAAAAGTCAAGGTTTGATCAACTTAGTAGCTTTGCGCTCTTGTTCCTCCTACACATCACATAGAAACGTGTTTTCATACAACATTCTGATCACAAGGAGCAGAACTCTTGCATCATCATTTTCTTCTCCCTACATGGCTTCTTCTTCTCCTACCTCAAGTGCACCTAACATCTCGTCATTCCTGAAGATTTGGTGTGCATCGCGTTCCTTTGTCAGCTTCAACAAATCTTCGATGCTCATAGGCTGAGGAACCCACAACTTGTTGATCTGATCCTCTAAGCCAGCCTCGATTACCTTCTCTAATTGCAAAAGGTCGAAGTCCTCTACTAGTGCTACTAGTACAACACATGCTACCATAGATCCATCCGATTGATGCGTGTTACGTGTTATGAACGTGCAATGCCTCTAGCAGTTCTTGATTGTCATTATCGTCAACCCATGCCACGTACGGGTGCAACTCGGGTCTGGTTGAGGCCAACCGGACCAGAGGAACCCATTTTTCCATCCCACACCCAACCCGATTTCCAACCTGACGAGGTTCACCCTGACCCGAGTAACCCTTTTTTCTAACCTGAACCCGACCCAACCCGAGTTTTTAAGCTTAAAAAAATAAAAAATCATAAAATGGTCAGGTTTCACTCGGGTCGGGTTGAGGGTTGACCTTTTTTAGGGTTGAATCCGACCCAAGTTGCACCCCTAAATTAATAATGCCACGCCACCTTTGTCCACCGCATCTCATGAATGTAGTCTCCACTCCTCTCTCTCTCTCTCTCAGCCACAGCATTGAAAGCTAATAGGGTAAAGAAGAATGAAATGAAGGGTAAGAAGCGATGGTGATGAACATATTTTCTAATAATTAATATTCTCCAATTTTTATACAAAAAACAGCCACTGAGAATATAAAATATTATAGCACCACCTGTATATTGATATTGGTCCAATATATCCACCAGACCCCTCGTGTGTGTTGGAGATTAACGGTCCAATGGATTGGACCCTTTGGGCCCCTCGGGTTCATGGGCGAGCATCATGAGCGCCAGCATCGGCATCAAATTCTGTTCAGTGGAGGTGGGTATGGGGGGGAGTTGGTGGAGCCTCGAATGGAGGCTTCAAGACTGAGAAGTTGGCGGGGTGGTTCTGGTGTCGGTGGTGGCAATGACTGATGACTCTACTTGATTAAATGAACTTCTTGAATCATCTGATGAGAGCTATGAAAAATATAAAAAGAGAACCACACACATCATATACAAATCAAAGAACATTCATTCTGTTTGTAAGTGTAATGCCTGCCCTCTTCACAAGTTCACTTGAAGCTCGCTGTGCCAGCAATATAACTTCACCCTGTACAACAACAGTTTAGTCAAGACAATGTGTGACGCACGAAACCAAAGCATAAAAACCCTGCAATGTCATCAAACATTAGAATTAAATGGAAAGGAAAAGATGGATTCCAGTTTTATCAGAGCATGAGAATCTCACACTCCGACGGGATCAAAATAGGACACCAACTTTAACACAATTTAGAATACTCAATAGAAACAAGGATGACATACTCCATCAAAAGCTTATATAAACCCTTATTGATCCTACTACTGCAACTGGAAGTCCAATTATTCTATCCTCTATCTACAACAACTTTTCCTTATCAATGTATTCAATTATATCCTCCCTTTTATTTGTATACCTACAATGTTTATGACAGTTCATGCAGATTTTCAATTCAGATTTAGTTTAGTTAGTGTTCAAAAACTCGAAATTAGGCTCGGGTTGGAATCAGAAATTGCTATTCTTCAATTTCAAGTCGTCGAAAATTTGGCAGATTAGAAGAATCAGCTACATCAATCATCGAATTGGTTTTCTTAAATTAGAGGGGTCTCAGTACCTGGATTGGAGCCCAATCAAACTGTCATGTCTGTTAACACGGGCATTGGTTAATACAGGGATTTCAGCTGACGGTGATTTTCCTTAAAAAATACATGTTGCATGTAATTTATAATGGTTGGATTCAAATTGCTTATGTTGGTTGGAAACTAGAATTTACTTATTTTAAATTGTCATTTTTCAATTATTTCACGCTTTCCTGTTACTTCCTTCACGCTTCCCCATTGCTTCCCTTCATCCTTCCCTGACCCTTCCCGCCTTCCCAAGAGCCTTTTGCTTCCCACTTTCGCTTCCCACACTAGCAACTATGGTATGTCTCATGTTTTGTTCCGCGTGCATCTTTGGCCGTATCAAGAATAACACATCAGCGCTAACAAATAATAAGTATGCCATTAGTGATTATGGACCCATCATAACACATTATTCTTAATTGTTGTTATTCTTCATTATTTCATGTTATCTTTTCAAGCATAATGTCATTTCAGATAGTATGTGTGGTTCATTTTAGCATTGCCAATACAAAAGAAGCAGCCTCCCTAGGGATCATTTCAAGGAACATGGAAAAAATCTGCAAAGTGAGAAAGCATAGACCCCAAGCTTTCGAAGAAACCTTTCTCAAGTATCTTTTAACAAGTAAAAAAATAAGTCATGAGAGAACACCTCATTTACTGTCATTATCTTTTGATTCTTCATAACCCAGCGACCATTGCACATTACAGAATCAATATTTTCTGTTCTCATACAATAAACAAGGCTGGAAATGCTGCACATTACACAGAAAAATATCAATAATTCTGGTCCATCTCATAAAGCAAGCCTGTAAAATTAATAAGCAATTATAACCTGTTGTACATGGCTTGGAAAGAAAAACTGATTATTTTAACAAAGAAAAACAACAGAGAATTGTGTATTGGTTACTCTTAATATTACTCATGAAACCAGAACCCTTACAAATGCCCCAAAAGTACCTTCTGAAACTCTAGTCACAAATTAAAAAAAGGGCGGCCCAGTGCACGAGGCTCCCGCCATTGCGGGGTCTGGGGAGGGCTAGATGTACGCAGCCTTACCCATGCTTTGCAGAGAGGCTGTTTCCGTGACTCGAACCCGTGACCACCAGGTCACAATGGAGCAACCTTACCGTTGCGCCAAGGCTCACCCTCTTCTAGTCACAAATTAGAAGAAAAAAAACATAATGCAATGGGGTGATGGAGACGGAAATGCTGGTTCACAATCCCCACAGCTTCTATGAGACTTTGCTCTGTAGATAGAAACTGAGGAGCAATAAAAAATGGATCTTGATTGACCAGGAAATAACAGAACCATACATCTAGGATCAAAAGATTGTTATAGTTTACAATTAGTCAAAAATGTATTATGTTTATAGATCATAGAAACCATAATCATATGCCTGTATAGAGTTTGGTTTCTCCTATTACATATTGCACTCATTTTGAGAATTGAGGAAAAGCTAGCATTTGTTTGGGGTCATTTTTTCATTTCTTCCATGTGCTAAAAAAAATTTAGCATGGTATGGGAGTGGATCCTTCTATCTCACTCTGCAGGTTTTTAAAGGCATGGGTTCTCATCAGTAATGTCTGAAGTTGATTTCAGTTATGTTACAATCAAATGATTTTCTATCTTTAGTTTAATAGAGAAAATTGCAGGCCATTGTTATCAAAAGGCATGACCACAAACGACCACCCTCCCATAGAATCCGAAGTCATTACCCCTTTATCCATGGATGATAACCTTTAGAAGCTCGGCAAAGATTAGCACAAGGCATACTTCTAACCACCTATCACCCCAGAAGTTAATCCCATCCCTAAACCTAATGCAAGAAAGAAACTCCTCCCTAACTTGACAGACAAGCTTCCAAGCTCCTGAGCCTCGACCTGTACCTACAATTTTACAATCCCACCCAACCCCAAACTTTCCCATATTTTTTGGAAATGACCTTTCTGCAGAGGGAGCCTCTCTCTCCTCCCCAACTGAGAGACCTCGTTGGGTTGCATATCTTCATGGTGGATCTATTCTAGTATGTTGATTTTGGAAGGGGGGCTCATAGGTTGTAATTGGGTGTGTAAGGGGCTTTCTTTGTTCTTTGGGTCCTTGGATACTGGTGAGATTCATTTAAGAAATGCTCAATACGATCCAGGGAATTCCATCATCCTTTAAATATATAACAAGATTAGCAAAAAGAGTGGTGACCGGTTTTGCATTGGAGGGGGTGGAAAGGGATAATTTGATGATTGCTAATTCTGTTGAATTGTAGAGACTAGAAAGTAGATTTGTGCCCTTTTTATACCTTATGTAACGCTTTATGATCTACCCTGATTTTGATTTGGAACATCTCATCCTTTTTTATGTACAACTGTTTTTTCTGTAATAAATTGTTTGCTAGTGCTAAAAGAAAAAAATCTGCAGGAATCATGACCTAAAGATATGAGTTAAACTATATGCATGAAACGAATATACAGATTCTCTACTTCTCTTTTTAAGCATTGTGACTGAGTTTGAGAATGCATGCTATGTGCAAAAATTTGGAATTCATCTGGCTTCACAGTTGCGGATAGCTGTCTTATTGGAAACTTATGAGCATTGCACATAGCTGTCTAAATCAGAATTCATTAGGTAATCTGGGAGGACAATAGAAAACATGGTTGCCTTTCAAAAAAATAGAAAAGCTAGCAAAAAAATAGTCCCTTTCTTGACCATGTTACTATGGAATTCCCCAATCCTAATATCTCCTAAGCATAACTCCTCCCATCTCACAAAGTACTTGAACCTTTTACTTTCCTCCTTTCCTTCCCACAAGAATCTCTTTAGAACTTCTCTATCCTATTCACTATCTCCTTAGGAATAGAAAACAATAATATAAAGTGCCATTTTACTTCGAAATGAAATTAAATAGTTCATGCAAAGGAATAAATAGAAAGAAACAAAAGAGTTTGTCCAATAAACATGTTATACTGAATTACAAGGACGTTAACAGGCACCTACTTTGCACTATAGATTTTAAGTGAACCCTTTACTCAATTAAGAAACAGTTAACACTTATAACTGAGATACAAATGCATATATTAGTAAATTGCATCATGGATGGATTCTTACTGATCATGTACAGGAACCATAGACCATGAAAAAGGGTTGATGATGACCATGTCAGCCTACAAAAGAATCCAAACTCCCATCAGTCCCAATTGTTCTGATTTGCAGCAGGCAATATTTATTTTTGTGAAAATAATAGGAGAGGAGCTGAAATGCGAGAGAGAGAGAGAGAGAGAGAGAGAGAGAGAGAGAGAGAGAGAGAGAGAGAGATGTCCATAAGCCTCTTGATGCAAAAGGATGAAAGTGATTAAAGTTGTATCAATGGATCACTGTTAGAAGGTCTGATGATCTGCTAAGAGAACTATGGACTGGATATTAGCAACATATGATATTATAGCCCCATGATTGTGATTAATGAAATATAAAAGGATAGGTGTTATGGTCCATTCATCCAACCTTTTTTCCAACCTCAAGAGAACCTATTTCATTGTCCTGGAGTACTGACTTTGCACCATTTATTGTCACCAATTTAAGAACCATCTCAGCTGGCAAAGCGGTGGGGTTGGTTGTTCCCTTTGTATGAGCTTCCCTTCCTTTATTGATAAGAGAAGCTAGATACATCTCATCCACTGCACACGATATATTTAGAATTGTTAATATACGCTTAAAAAGATGCCTAGTTAAGCTTTGAGATTGATGAAGCTTTAGGGGCCGTTTGGATACGCGGATTATAGAATCTTGGATTTCCTCAAAATCGTAGATGGGAGACGAGAGGAGAAGGAGACCGTCCGTTTCGCTACTCTTTAGAATCTTGGATTTTAAGTAAAAAATCCAGGTTTTAGAAATCTATCCCCTGTCCTGAGATTTCAAAAACCTGGAAACATGGATGATCTTCTACTCTCTTGCTGACGGAAAGAAGGGCAAGAAATTAGCAAACGGCTGCTGCTCTCCTTCTTCTCTCGTCTCCCATCTACGATTTTGTGGAAGCCCAAGATTCTAAAATCCGCGTATCCAAACAGCCCCTTAGAGTTGGGAGAAAGTACAGAAGACAAAACATACACTAAAAGAAGGTAACGGCACATAGAAATAGAACAATGGCACAGGACCAGCAGCCCATTTATAATCGCAAGAATGAATGGTCATGGGTATATAACTATATATATTACAGTACACTGTAGAGATAATGACGACTGTATGAGTTCATCTGGTTTTTTTGTATCAGTTCATCTGTTATAGATGTTAATCTCGATTCTGAAATTTAAGTATACTTTTGTATGCCGATCAAAAAAGTATACGTCTGTACATATTCAACAATCAGCATCGGAGGGCAAATGAAATTTTCCCTTCGTTTTGAATTACTAGCCAACGAGATTTAGCTGCAGTGTTTTGCTGAAAAGGGTAGTATTTTTTGCTTCAATGTTGAATGTCAGTTAAGTGTTGCCCTCAATGCACTCAATTGAAAAATTAGTAACCTTCAGCCAGGTTTGTAGAGTGTTAGTGTGTCAGTTTTCTCTTTAGAGTTGTCAGCATCTTAGTGAGTGGAAAGAACATTAGCCCCAAATAAATTTTAGCTGTTCAAAAAAGAGAGAGAGAGAGAGAGAGAGAGAGATAGAGCATCAGCCACACATAACAAAACCCATCTGTGAGTGCTCCTATTCATGAATACTGTTTGGAGTGTCCTTCACTTCATCCCAAGGTAGTGCTAATGACTCAAGCAAGCTTCTTTACCTAGACAATGATGGAAAGGAAAATACCACAACCACAAGAGAAACTAATAGAAATTGATATGTATGTGAAATCAAGACCAATGATCTTGTAGAATATCATGAGGTAACCCACATGATATTGGTCTCACTTTCACATTCAATGGTAAAAGGAAAATTTGGATCCCATGGGGTGACATGTATGTGAAATCAAGACCAATGATCTTGTAGAACATCATGAGGTGACCCACATGATCTTGGTCCATCCAAAACAGACATCCCATGCATAAGATAAAGGGCTACAAAAATCAATGGTTTAGCTTTTCTTGGCAAAACCCTAAATGAGAATGGATCAAGGGCATAGGATATCGATCAAGGTGTTCTCCAATGGCATTTTGCCAGACTTTTAAGAAGTGGGACCCAGTAAGTTACTTTTAAGGAGTGTGACAGGCCTTTGTTTACTATTTTCCATTGAAATACATGCCAGATAGTAGATAGAGATCAAGAAGAAGATTAGAACCGCTCCAATCTGAATAAGGGATTTAAAGTTCCAAAATCATGAAAATCATCCGATAATATATTCAACTATCCACACAAGTCATACAGTACCATAAATTCCTCATCTATCTATAAGGAACAATAGTCTTGGCATTTACAAACTCCCAAGGACTATATCAGTAATATAAGTTTTAATGTGCTCGTCTATGTTGAAGAGGCAAAGGATGCCAAAAGTATACAAGTCATAACATTTTATAGGAATGCATATTCCAAGCGTGCAAACCAATGAACGTTGCAGATATGCAAAGTAGTTTAAGAAATTTATACAGAATCCATTATGCAAAAACAATAATTAAAGTAATTCAAGGAACCAATTTCACAATTTATTGAGAATCCATGATGCAAAACAATCGTTCAGTAATTCTAGGAACTGATTTAGCATGCCAAACCAATGAACATTAAAGATATGCAAACTGGTTGAAGAAATTTATTGAGAATCCATGATGCAAAACAATCACTCAGTAATTATAGCCTTATAGGAACTGATTTTTACGGATGGGATTGTTTTATTCAAAGACAAAGTTCTTTTAGCAAAGTTTTGGCAGTATATGTAGAACGAAAACAGAAAACCCAACGATTTTTTTAATGAAAAAGCAAAACCACCAAATCAAGATCGAAGAACAAACCAATGCTCATCCTATTATTTGATGGTGCTCCATCTGTACCCAAGGAGACACAAATGCCAGCATCAAGCATCTCCTTTACAGGCGCAAACCCTAGCATGCGCATTGCAGCAGCAGGACAGTGAGAAACTTTTACTCCAGCTCGAGAGAGAAAACCAATCTGTCAACAACAATCAAGCTGGTGGTTATTAAAATGAAAAAAAATTTGACAAAACATCGTCTAATGTGATATATATATATGTATATATATATATATATATATATATGAGGAAAGTGTTTCTAGTCCAGCCGACTAGAGATCATTCTCTAGTCCGTCACCCAAAAACACATGGGTCCCACATATTTAGGTGATGCAAAGCATTCATTTGATGGGCCCTGACATAGAGACGGTGTCCACAAGAAATTAGCTTCATAGGATCATCCCAACCCTATGATTTGTGGAGCTTAAAATGGACGGCTATAAACCGCTACAAATCTGTCCATTTTTTAACTCCACAAATCGAAGGGTTAAGAAGATCCTATGAAGCTGAATTTTTGTGGACATCCTATCTATGATGAGGCCTATCAAATGAATGCTTTAGATCACCACAAAATATGTGGGACCCATGTGTTTTTGGGTGGCGGACTAGAGAATGATCTCTAGTCGGCCGAACTAGAAACACTTTTCTCTATATCTATATATATATATATATATGAGGAAACTGTTAAGCTCACCAAACTTATGGTGAGCTAGCTTGCCCAATCACATGGGGGCCTACTTTGTTAGGATGATCCAAACCATTCATTTGAAAGTCTCTTACATAGATGAGGGGTGTACCAAAAATCAGCTCCATAGGATCATCCTAACCCCTCCATTTGTGGAGGACAAAAATGGACAGACACAAATCTGCCCCATTTTTGTCCTCCACAAATGGAGGGGTTAGGATGATCCTATGGAGCTGATTTTTGGTACACCCCCTATCTATGATAAGGCCTTGCAAATGAATGGTTTGGATCACTCCCCAAAATGTGGGACCCATGTGATTGGGCAAGCTAGCTCACCATAAGTTTGGTGAGCTTAAGCTCACCAACAGTTTCCTCATATATATATATATATATATATATATATATATATATATATATATATGAGGAAAGTGTTGGTGAGCTTAAGCTCACCAAACTTATGGTGAACTTAAGCACCCAATCACATTGGGGCCTACTTTGTTAGGATGATCCAAAGCATTCATTTGAAAGGCCCTTACATAGATGGGGTGTGTACCAAAAATCAGCTCCATAGGATCATCCTAACCCATTAAGCTCACCAAACTTATGGTGAACTTAAGCACCCAATCACATTGGGGCCTACTTTGTTAGGATGATCCAAAGCATTCATTTGAAAGGCCCTTACATAGATGGGGTGTGTACCAAAAATCAGCTCCATAGGATCATCCTAACCCATCCATTTGTGGAGGTCAAAATGGACAGACATTATTTGTCCACAAATCTGCCCATTTTTGTCCTCCACAAATAGAGGGGTTAGGATGATCCTATGGAGCTGATTTTTGGTACACACCCTATCTATGATAGAGCCTTGCAAATGAATGGTTTGGATCACCACAGAAAATGTGGGACCCATGTGATTGGGGCGCTTAAGCTCACCATAAGTTTGGTGAGCTTAAGCTCACCAACACTTTCCTCTCTCTCTCTCTCTCTCTCTCTCTCTCTCTCTCTCTCTCTATATATATATATATATATATATATATATATATATATATATATAGGTATGAGAGATGTACACCTGGCTCTTAAAAAGTCCTATAACGAGATCAGATCTGTGAATCAATGAAAAAAAGTAACATGCGGAAAACTAAAGCGTGTATTCTTTTTTTTCCCGTGAAAGTTACTAAAGCATGTATTCTATTAGAAATAATGAACTCCAGTGCTGAATAATTACAGATGATACATATAAATAAAAGAATTCAGCATTTAAGAAATAGTGAACTTGCAGGATCTCTAGAGTTCCATCAACTCCCACTTTCCCGTTCCACTAGAACCATCTACGCTATCAGATTCTTAATCCCTTCGTCCCTAGTACTGTAGTACGAACTCCTTACGGTACCCTAATGCTTTCCTCCCCATCGTTTTGGTCTCCACAAGAATGTTGTTTTGACCTGATCTTGGTCCCTATTCACAACTTAGGGTGAAAAAAAATTTAAAGACCTTTTGAAGCTTTTAGCAGATACACATCTCTTGTATGTATAGCAAATGTCCATTGGTTGCCATTAAAAAAGAAAAAGAAAAGCAAATGTCCATTTGACTATACTCAATTTCAGTGTGTGTGTGTGTGTGTGTGTGTGTGTGTGCTCGCGCCTGAAATAGTAGCTTTATTTAGTTGAGGTGCCTCAATTTCCTTGAGGTGGTGAATGCCTGAAGTGTCCATGAGGATCAGCATACAAAATCGGACCATGAGGACTTAGCCCCCACTCTTTCCCATTAGTTATTGGTCTGTAGTGAGGACTCATCCACCGAGGCCCATCTTGCCCATTGAGGCAACGGTCTATCATACCTTTTGGCGTTCATAAGCCCACTTCAAAGCTCACCTGGAAAGCGACACCTCCTTCAGCGTCAACAACAACACATCTTCATCACAGTAATCAGCAGACACTCACCACCAATGATCGACAATGTGCATCAAATCGGCAGATTTTACTTTGGGGATTGTGTTACTGTAATCAAACACGTACGTCGATTTCCAGCCCACATACATCAGATGGAAATCAAAATTGGTTGGAGAAGCATAAAAAAACTTAATTTATATATATATATATATATATATATATATAGAGAGAGAGAGAGAGAGAGAGAAAAGTGTAGCTACACATACGTGTAGCTAACTTAGCTACACGTATGTGTAGCTAACTTAGCTACACCGACGGCTTAAAATACAGTGGGCCCCACATTGTTTGGGTGATGCAAACCATTCATTTGATAGGCCCTCACATAGATACGGTGTGCCCAAAAAATCAGCTCCGTAGGATCATCCCAACCCTACGATTTGTGGAGGCAAAAATGGACGTGTAAAAACCTTCACAAATCTGTCCATTTTTGCCTCCACAGTTTGAAGGGTTGAGATCATCCAATGAAGCTGATTTTTTTGGCACACCCTGTCAATGTGAGGTCCTATCAAATGAATGGTTTGGATCACCCAAATAATGTGGGCCCACTGTATTTTAAGCCGTCGGTGTAGCTAAGTTAGCTACACGCATGTGTAGCTTCACTTAACTCATATATATATATATATATATATATATATATATATATATATATATATATATAGAGAGAGAGAGAGAGAGAGGATTATATAAGAACATGGCATTAATTTTTATGATTTATGAACATGGCATAGATGGATTAAATTGAATAAGAGATAGTTTCTATGATCACCTCAGCATCATTGACCCAAACAGAATGAGCTGCCAACAAATTTCTTTGTAGAAGTCCAATTTTCTCCAAGTATGTCACTGTTCCATGAGCAACATCTCTAGTATCCATCACAAGTTGATTCTCATAAGGTATTTCTGCAACATGCTAGATAAAATGGATATGATTAAAGAATGAAAAAAAAAAGTTCAATTTATTTGTATCATGATATATGGGAAAAAATAGGATTTTCCATAATTTAATGAAAGATCGAAGCTATCGTAGAACCATTTATAAAGTTACTATATAGCGCAGACATTTCTAGAGAATCCAAGTCCAACACTTCATTTTTGTAAAGAACAACAGGGTGAATATATTAAAATTTTATGAGATATGTATCATGATATATGGGAAAAAATAGGATTTTCCATAATTTAATGAAAGATCGAAGCTATCGTAGAACCATTTATAAAGTTACTATACAAGCGCAGACATTTCTAGAGCCAAATCCAAGTCCAACACTTCATTTTTGTAAAGAACAACAGAGTGAATATATTAAAAATTTATGAGACCAAATCTTAGTGATTCAAAATTTTCTACACATAAAGAGTCTCTCCTAACTTCAGAAGATTTTCCAGATCTTTCCAAATGAAACTGCATTTTTCAAGCTTCTTTATAACAGGGTGAGCGATTTGGAAGGAGAAGATAAGCATTTAAACAACTGAGGAAGAGGTTTTGTTTCAGCAGCCCAGATTTCCATGTTATTGCCATATAAAGTGCTAATAAAATGTTCCTACCATTATATATAGAAGATAAGATATTCGAGCGGGAAACAGTTGAGTTATATTGAAGAAACCTGAGAAAGAGTTTGTGTTTTACCATGGTTTAATCATGTGTTAACAACTTAACATCATTGTTTTAAATTTCGGTTTCAGTATGCGTTTCGGCCCTCACCGAAACCGAAATTTCGGTCGAAATTTTGAAATTTCAGCCGAAATCGGATAGACCATTAAAAATAATATTTTATTCAATACCGAAATTTCGCCGAACCGATTCAGTCCCTTCTTTTATGGTTTTAAATGCTCTTTGCACGTTTCTCTCTGTCCACGTTTCTCACCATCCCTGCCTCTTTACACGTGTCTCTACTCTCTATAATATAATCGAATATTTTAGTCTCCATTGAGATCTGAGCGGTTCTCTCTATCTCTCCACCTTTCTCTCGCCCCTGCCACGTTTCCCTTGGCTTTTCCCTTCCTTTTGCAACACCACAACCTTTTCTTCTCGTCCGGAGCCTGGCAACAATCGGAGATCATGATGCACTGGGGAGGGCGTTCGGAGAACATATCCTTGTTTGGTAAGAATCTGGCTTTGTGAATCCATAGGCCAAGATCTCTGTGTAAAAAAATCACCTTTTGTGGAATTGGCTTCACAAGAGATATCCTCCATAGTTCCCTTATGGCGCGTTTGGATCGTCGGATTTGGGAAGAAGAATCGGAGCTGATTCTTTTTTGGTCGATTGACGTGTTTGGTACGAAATTGGGTATGGGAATGAATATGAAATAACGTCGGAATTTAGGGTGGATATCGTTACCCACCCCAATAGGTGGTATTCCCTCTCTCTCTCTCTCTCTCTCTCTACCTTCTTCCTTATGAATATTGCTGAATCTCTCACTCATCATCTTCTTCCTTATACCCATGAAAAATATTGTTGAATATCATGAATCTCTCTCTCACTCATCATCTTCTTCCTTATACCCTCATTATCAAAACTCTTGAGTTGCATTGTAAGGGGTTTTTTCAGGACTGTCATCAAAATATGCAGTTTCTTGCTGAGACCAAAGGAGAAAAAGAAAAATCGTGTTTTCTAGGCAGCAAGATATCCAGTTTTTTTATTGGGGAAGAAAGGAAAAAAGAATACTTAGTTTTTTCAAGGCTGTGTGAGCAAAGTACCCTGTTTTTTCTTCTTTTTTCTTCATTTTTCTTCATAAATCTTTATTTATTTATCATTTTCCACTTAAGAATTTTTTACTACGGTTTGCTTTTCCTTAGCCTGCTCTTGAGGGTTCTTGCTGTTGGTGTTGTTTCTAGGGTTTGGTCGGATCTCCACTACAAGAGGTTGTAATTAGGGTTAGGATTGGTATCTCTTCCTTAGGGTTACGATTTGGATCTTTGTCTTGGTTGGGGTTTTTGATTGACCAAAATGATTCCATGCAGAAGAGCTAATGTGGGTTTGTAAGAAGCTTGAGAAATCATTTGGAAGGGAGAAGAGGGTTTGGGAGAGGAGAGGGAGATGTCATTACGATTCCCTGATTCTAAAAAATCAACCAAACATTAGAAACAGAATTGTCATTCCCTTTACAGAGGGAATTGGTATGGGTATGGAATTTGATGCGCATACCGATTCTTGATTGCAGCAATCCAAACGCACCCTTAGGGTTTGCTGAAGAAGCCATGGATCTGAACATTGGATGGGATTATGAAGGATTCAGCATTGAACTTTTCTTTCCTAGCACGGATTCTGAAAACCCCTTTGCTTCCAGATCTGGTTGGAGTAAGATTCTTGGGGAATTTGTTCTTTCTCCACTCTATGCTTGCAAAACACAGCCGGCTGTTACAAGTTTTAATATATTCATCACGGCCATCGCCCACTAAAAAAACCCTTGAATTTCTCGAAATTTGGCACAAAATATTAAAAAAAACAAATTTTCAGCAGAAATTTTGAAATTTCGAAATTTCGGCCGAAATCTGGTACCATTTCAGGTATTGGCTATTTCTGCTTCGGTGTTGACCGAAATCGGCAAAATTTCAGCCGAAATCTGGTACCATTTCAGGTATTGGCGATTTCTGTTTTGGTGTTGACCGAAATCGAAAATTTCGGTCTGAAATTTCGAATTTCGGTCGAGATTTAAAACATTGGTTAACATACGTAATCAATTCATGTCATATTTATTTAGGAGATCTTGTATCAGACTGATTAACCTAGTAGTAACATTGGAGAAGCACACCAATCCTCGGTCAAAAGAATCAATGTAGCCTCTGCCAAAGGGTCTCTAAAAACAACTCCAAATTGGTAGGGATTTTGGAAATCAAAGATTAACATCTCTGGTGCCAATAGAGAGTCAGGAGTAACTATTTTCCATTGTGATTCTTATGAATGTTTAGAGTTATGGCTTACATGCTCTACACGATTAGCAATTAGCATATAAAATTGCATATGCAGGTTAGGCATCACAATTAGATTGTGTATGTTTTTGGTAACTGTCCATGTTTGTCTTTGTAACGACCCGACCCCACTTGTAGATATTGTCCGTTCAAGGCCACTGGCCCGCCCGGTTTTAAAACGCGTCCACAAGGAAATCCAAGCACGTCACATATATACAGCCCATCACTTCCCACCCGTTCCGATGTGGGATCTCACAATCCACCCCCCTTGGGGACCCAGCGTCCTCGCTGGCACACCGGAGTACGGCGTGGTCGGCTCTGATACCACAACTGTAACGACCCGAAACAATCGAGCCGCTACAAGCAAAAGAAAAACCCGCTGAAAAACACCATAATTTTATTTTTTTTTGTTTAAATATAAACTAAATTATTACATTTTTAAACTTGCCGCAACCGCAAATATTATTCAAATTTGAAACCCAAGTAAGAGTCGCAGTCTGAAAATAAACATTTAAAGACAATGACATAACACGTCATCAGAACCCAAAAACCAAACTCCACTACGCCCTCCTCTCCCCTTTCTCCTTCTAGGTCTCCTCATCAGCAAAGGCAGCATTTCCAATATTTTCATTTCCTGTGGTTTAAACAACGTAAGCAAGATTTTCCAGTAACTAAGCTCAAGTACATCAAACAATAATGGTGAGAGGTAATGTAGAAGATCCCATGAAGAATATGCGGTTAAACAAAATATGAAACTATAAAGAAATAATATAAATCATAACCGACAATAATTAAAGGAACACACATCTTTACTGTATAAACTATATAAATAACATGCGACGGCTACACCCCGGGCTCATCTGGCATTTCCCCTTTTTTTTTGTTCTTTCATTTATTTCCGTCCAGGTACCCGCCTCACGACTTATCCACTACCCCCGTCTAAAGGTAGTGGCAGTTTTGGACTTTTGATTACGGATGACAGACATCATGTCAAGCCGCCTTAGGGATTATTTCCCTTCGGTAAGATTATCAACACAAGGCTGCGCACACTGATCGTGTTGACTTTTGACCATTTTGGTCCAAGGACGACACAACAGCCTCCCTTATACCCCCATCTACATGCTCATGACAAAGCAATAAGTAATCCATTTTATTTTTTTTTAAACTACATCATGCAAATCTACATAGCGGTTGAAATCTAAAATCAAAGGATTAACTAAAATAACTGTTTGAGATAGGAATATAACTAGAGTATCAATCTAACATTAACAAACCCATATTGAGAGATATACAAGAATAGTCCACTGTCACTTGCCTTACACTTCTGCCGGATGAGAGAAACAAGTCCTAAATAAGGATAGAGGATCGCTCAACCTGAAAGTGAGACCAACACCCGATCACACTTGATTCACACCATTTTACTATATCTAGCTTACAGAGGTTTTGGGGTGTCAATTATTTCTTTCAATGATAATTCTCATTATTACGATAATGTATTTTTAAGTGGGTTCAATTAGTGTTGAAGTTTCAGATTCACAAAGGTATACATATAGTTTAAAATTTAGAATTTATAGGTTTAAGTCATTGCTGAAATTTCAGATTCAATGCGTTAAATTTCAGATTTAAAAAGTTCATAAAAGGGATGAAATTTCTGTTTTAAAAGGATTCATGAAGGTGCTGAAATTTCAGTTTTAAAAGGGTTCATAAGTGCTGAAATTTTTGTTTTAAAAGGGTTTATAAGTTGCTGAAATTTCAGTTTTAAAAGGGTTCATAAGTGCTGAAATTTCAGTTTTAAAAGGGTTTATAAGTTGCTGAAATTTCAGTTTTAAAAGGTAATATCCTATTATTTTTCTTCAATAAAACCTATAGTCGTAAATCTATAAAATTCTAGATTTACGTTTTAAATCTTGATCAAAGCGTACAACACTACGATCCATTAATTTAAAGTTCTCAGAATTTCTTAGGTTAAGCAAATAGGGTACTTACTTAGAGTGGATTGAAGTTGGAACGGTTGGATCACCCACCTTCTTCACTTCTCCTCCTCTCCTTCTTCTTCTTTTCTTTGCAAGGGAGAAAAGAAATGAGTGCACTCTCCTCTCCTTCTTAAGCACTCTCCTCTCCTTCCACATCTACTACAATATTTAGGTGTATCCACCAACCTTCCACATCTACTAAAATATTTAGGTGTACCCACCAACCTTCCACATCTACTACAATATTTAGGTGTACTCACCAACCTTCCACATCTACTACAATATTTAGGTGTACCCACCAACCTTCCATATCTACTACAATATTTAGGTGTATCCACCAACCTTCCATATCTACTACAATATTTAGGTGTATCCACCAACCTTCCACATCTACTACAATATTTAGGTGTACCCACCAACCTTCCATATCTACTACAATATTTAGGTGTATCCACCAACCTTCCATATCTACTACAATATTTAGGTGTATCCACCAACCTTCCACATCTACTACAATATTTAGGTGTACCCACCAACCTTCCATATCTACTACAATATTTAGGTGGATACACTACAATATTTAGGTGTACTCACCAACCTTTCATATCTACTACAATATTTAGGTGTATCCACCAACCTTCCACATCTACTACAATATTTAGGTGTACCCACCAACCATGGGGAAAACATGATTGCCACATCTATTTTCCACATTTATTTCATTCCACTAAATTATTTTCATGGGAATAAAATTTTCAAGGAAAGCTTTCTATCATAATATAAATCTACATACTAAAACAAGGACCCTTGATTCGTAGATCATTCGATCTAAGATAATCGAGGGGAAAATAAAGGCCCAAATTTATGATCCGACATCGATCCAAGATGGATTGATGATCTAGGCCATTGATTGGAACAATAAGGATTAAAAATTTAGATTTTACAAAAATCACGAGGGAGATTGAAAATGGTGGTCTTTACATTCTACCCCCCTTTAAAGGAATTTCGTCCCCGAAATTCAACTTCTACAAGTATAGATTCAAAATCCTAGAGGTAAAGGCTGGAAAAATCCATTTATCTACAAGCATAACTTGCAAAAGACAAATCAATCTACTCTAAGAAATTTTTACCTTAGAAGAGTTCCGGAAATTTTTTCTGAACTTCCGACTTACGCTCCCAAGTAGCCTCTTCGACGCCATGGTGACGCCAAAGCACTTTGACTAAGGGAATTGTCTTGTTCCTTAGGACTCTCCTCGTGCTCCAAAATGCGCACTGGCCCCTCGGAAAAGGACCAATCTCCCTGCAGCTCTACTTCGTCATCCACAAGAACGTGAGAAGAGTCGGGATGGTATAAGCGAAGCATGGACACATGAAATACATTATGCATCCGATCAAGGTTTGGAGGCAACTCCAGCTCATATGCTCGAGTTCTGACTCGCTTAGAGATACGATAAGGTCCGATGTAACGAGGGCTTAATTTTCCTTTTCTTCCGAATCTCATCACTGCCTTGAAAGGTGAGATCTTTACAAACACTTTATCTCCCACAGCGAACTCGAGCTCTCTACGCCGCTGATCAGCATAGCATTCAGATGGCACCCTTCGAAGCATTGTATGGTCGTCCTTGCAGAACCCCGTTGTGTTGGGTAGAAGTCGGAGAGAAGCAATTGCTTGGGCCAAAAATTGTACAAGAGGCTGCAGAGATGGTGACCTTAATCAGAGACAGATTGAAGGTAGCACAGAGTAGGCAGAAACCTAAATATTGTAGTAGATGTGGAAGGTTGGTGGATACACCTAAATATTGTAGTAGATATGGAAGGTTGGTGGGTACACCTAAATATTGTAGTGTATCCACCTAAATATTGTAGTAGATATGGAAGGTTGGTGGGTACACCTAAATATTGTAGTAGATGTGGAAGGTTGGTGGATACACCTAAATATTGTAGTAGATATGGAAGGTTGGTGGATACACCTAAATATTGTAGTAGATGTGGAAGGTTGGTGGATACACCTAAATATTGTAGTAGATATGGAAGGTTGGTGGGTACACCTAAATATTGTAGTAGATGTGGAAGGTTGGTGGATACACCTAAATATTGTAGTAGATATGGAAGGTTGGTGGATACACCTAAATATTGTAGTAGATATGGACGGTTGGTGGGTACACCTAAATATTGTAGTAGATGTGGAAGGTTGGTGAGTACACCTAAATATTGTAGTAGATGTGGAAGGTTGGTGGGTACACCTAAATATTTTAGTAGATGTGGAAGGTTGGTGGATACACCTAAATATTGTAGTAGATGTGGAAGGAGAGGAGAGTGCTTAAGAAGGAGAGGAGAGTGCACTCATTTCTTTTCTCCCTTGCAAAGAAAAGAAGAAGAAGGAGAGGAGGAGAGGTGAAGAAGGTGGGTGATCCAACCGTTCCAACTTCAATCCACTCTAAGTAAATACCCTATTTGCTTAACCTAAGAAATTCTGAGAACTTTAAATTAATGGATCGTAGTGTTGTACGCTTTGATCAAGATTTAAAACGTAAATCTAGAATTTTATAGATTTACGACTATAGGTTTTATTGAAGAAAAATAATAGGATATTACCTTTTAAAACTGAAATTTCAGCAACTTATAAACCATTTTAAAACTGAAATTTCAGCACTTATGAACCCTTTTAAAACTGAAATTTCAGCAACTTATAAACCCTTTTAAAACAAAAATTTCAGCACTTATGAACCCTTTTAAAACTGAAATTTCAGCACCTTCATGAATCCTTTTAAAACGGAAATTTCATCCCTTTTATGAACTTTTTAAATCTGAAATTTAACGCATTGAATCTGAAATTTCAGCAATGACTTAAACCTATAAATTCTAAATTTTAAACTATATGTATACCTTTGTGAATCTGAAACTTCAACACTAATTGAACCCACTTGAAAATACATTATCGTAATAATGAGAATTATCATTGAAAGAAATAATTGACACCCCAAAACCTCTGTAAGCTAGATATAGTAAAATGGTGTGAATCAAGTGTGATCGGGTGTTGGTCTCACTTTCAGGTTGAGCGATCCTCTATCCTTATTTAGGACTTGTTTCTCTCATCCGGCAGAAGTGTAAGGCAAGTGACAGTGGACTATTCTTGTATATCTCTCAATATGGGTTTGTTAATGTTAGATTGATACTCTAGTTATATTCCTATCTCAAACAGTTATTTTAGTTAATCCTTTGATTTTAGATTTCAACCGCTATGTAGATTTGCATGATGTAGTTTAAAAAAAAATAAAAATGGATTACTTATTGCTTTGTCATGAGCATGTAGATGGGGGTATAAGGGAGGCCGTTGTGTCGTCCTTGGACCAAAATGGTCAAAAGTCAACACGATCAGTGTGCGCAGCCTTGTGTTGATAATCTTACCGAAGGGAAATAATCCCTAAGGCGGCTTGACATGATGTCTGTCATCCGTAATCAAAAGTCCAAAACCGCCACTACCTTTAGACGGGGGTAGTGGATAAGTCGTGAGGCAGGGTACCTGGACGGAAATAAATGAAAGAACAAAAAAAAAGGGGAAATGCCAGATGAGCCCGGGGTGTAGCCGTCGCATGTTATTTATAGAGTTTATACAGTAAAGATGTGTGTTCCTTTAATTATTGTCGGTTATGATTTATATTATTTCTTTATAGTTTCATATTTTGTTTAACCGCATATTCTTCATGGGATCTTCTACATTACCTCTCACCATTATTGTTTGATGTACTTGAGCTTAGCTACTGGAAAATCTTGCTTACGTTGTTTAAACCACAGGAAATGAAAATATTGGAAATGCTGCCTTTGCTGATGAGGAGACCTAGAAGGAGAAAGGGGAGAGGAGGGCGTAGTGGAGTTTGGTTTTTGGGTTCCAATGACGTGTTATGTCATTGTATTTAAATGTTTATTTTCAGACTGCGACTCTTACTTGGGTTTCAAATTTGAATAATATTTGCGGTTGTGGCAAGTTTAAAAATGTAATAATTTAGTTTATATTTAAACAAAAAAAAAAAAAATTATGGTGTTTTTCCGCGGGTTTTTCTTTTGCTTGTAGCGGCTCGATTGTTTCGGGTCGTTACAGTTGTAATAATTGTAACGACCCGACCCCACTTGTAGATATTGTCCGTTCAAGGCCACTGGCCCACCCGGTTTTAAAACGCGTCCACAAGGAAATCCAAGCACGTCACATATATACAGCCCATCACTTCCCACCCGTTCCGATGTGGGATCTCACAGTCTTATATGCCTTTCTTGAGCTGCTTAAGATCCCAAGTGTTAGTGTCATTTTATAATGTCTACAATTGTTTTTAAGTTGAGTAAGGCAGTACAGTCAGGAATTTTTATGCATCTTAGACTCTTAGTAAGCTTACAAAGTCAACATGATGCCAGGCAGCACATGGTTGGTTCTTGAAACTGATAGATTAGTTAGAAATAGGAGTCAGTAACAGGATTTCCTGGAGTGTGATATGAGAAGTTCAAGTGCCTTCGTTGCAAAGTTACATAGTGAGAAATCCAATACTTAAACCTTTAAAAATGGCTTTTTGGATTTCAGTTTTGCATTAGGTGAGGTAATGCACTACAGGTATGGACCAATTATGAGAATAAAAGCGCCTTATAAGAAAGACATATTCTCACATTATAGTACTCACTTTTTATATTCCTTTTTCCTTCGGATTGAAAGCTAGTGAGCTTCTAATCTAGACAAAAAAATCTATCCATCATGGATGCTCTGATACTAATTGATGTAAGACAATCTACTATTGGCGCTCTAATACCAAGTATGATGAAAACAGCAACTCCCCTTTCCGAATAATAAGCATGAGATATGGAATTTGCCTCAACAAGCCTAGAATAAACCAGATCGAGGTTGATTATAACCGTAGATCAGATCCTAGGAAAAACATGCTGAATTGTGCAGTTCAAACACCAAAACTAGAATTCTTGCACAGGAAATAAACTCAAGTTATTTTTGTTCCAAATCACTCTCTCCTTTGGGGCGCCCTCCCTAAAGTCCTCTTTTGAATGGAATTCCAATTCTATTTGGAATATACTTCTAAAGAAAAACAAAATTCATAATAAAACACACACACATCTCTCCTTTGGACGCCCTCCTTAAAGTCGTCTTTTGAATGGAATTCCAATTCTGTTTGGAATATACTTCTAAAGAAAAACAAAATTCACAATAAAACACCTAAAGTCCTATTTGGGATAGAATTCCAATCCTATTGGGACTAAACATTCAAAGGCACTAAAACACCTAATATAAATCCTAAAGTCCTCTTTGAAATAGAACTTCAACCCTACTTGGATAAGACATCTAATAGAAATAAATCCTATTAAATAATAGACTTCTAATGGAAATAAAACACCTTGGAGGGAGTTGGTCCCATCTGCGTACAGTAGTTCACTAAAGAATTGGACCCCCCCACTAACAACAATTTGAAGTAACAAACAGTCCTCTTGGGTCACGTGTTGGTTCTTCTCTTGCATCTTCAATGCTTATGGGAGGACGCACTACATCAGCTTCCCTTTTCTCTAGGAAGGATAGGAAAAAGCAAAAGAGAAGGTGGTGGAGAAAATAAGAGTATCCCAAAGAATATATAATGCAGTATCATGGTTGTAACCGCAATCACAGTCATCAGTGTCACTCCTGCAAAGACATAGTCAAATGCTATCCAACATTTATAAAACACAAGATATAAAGAAACCTAAAATTTTACTAGATCAGCAAAATCTTTCCATTTTTTTTATTTTAACCCTTGTTCAAAAGAATATCGAAATGCAAATAAACTAGCACAACTACTGAGAAGATCAGGAACCATGCAACAAATGTAAAATATATGCATAAGAATTGGATTTTGTACCATGTGGATGCCCGTTTTGAGTTCTCTTGCCGCATCTCTTGTTTCGAGTAATAAACGATCAGTTGCATTCATAATTTGTCTCAACCCAAACCAAACTTTAATGCGTCCATCTGCCGTACCATGATGTTTGTTGTAAAGATTCTTTTGAGACTATACTTGAGTAAGTGTGTTGGTTTCAGTAACACAAGAAAAAAAACTATTTTTCAGAAAAAGTACACACACACATATGTGCCAGTAAAAAAAAGAAAATTATATAATACATTCAGAAATGAGAAAATTCTAATTCGAAACAGAAAACTAAAATGCAGATGAGACAAAACTATTGATGAAAAAAGATGATGACCATAATTGCCGCCAAAAATTCAGATAAACTACTCTTTCGAATTATCAACTAAAGACAGCATATGCTCTAGAAGTTGCCTAAACATAAATTCTAATACATCAATTTTACTGAAACCAAAAGGCAAAGGTATTACATGTCGACAGTCAAAATGTTGAAATCTACAAACACTATTAGGATTGTTCACTGTTTTGTCACCTTGGTTCTCTCAGCCTTTGTATAATTCAGTTTAACCGTACCGAAGTTGAATCCCATTGTTCCTAAAACTCTTTTTCATCATTTTGTGATTCATTGTGAGCCTTCTCTTAACTTATTTCTTCAAAGTAGAAGGATTCTTTACAATAAACATAATCAGAAAATAATGTTCTAGTGATTCAGGTCTCTGTGCCCAGAAATCATTATCGAGACCAATTCTTATTTAAAAGAATCACTCTCTCCAAATATACTTTCAGGATGACATACATTGACCCAAGTAAAAAGTGACCAGCCCTAAACAGGACCTATTGCGGAGTATCATTGGAAATCAGAAGACTCAATGGGACTTGGCACGAGATTGCCTACAAAGCTTCAGTCAATAGGACTACAGGTAAGTCGCCATTTGAAAGTGTTAAGATAAAGAAAGCCCAATCAGAGTTCTAGACATGGTCCCTCCCCATTGCATGCCAATCATAGTGAGTATGCTGATTGTTGAATACATTCATGACATTAAAACTCAAGCATGATAAAATATTGAGGTTAGCAACAACAAATATCAAGAGAGTGTGCATCAATCGAAGATCACAAATTTCCAATGAAGGAGATCATATCATAGTGTTCCTTCGACGAGAAAGATTCCCAATAGGAATCTATAACAAGCCCAAGTAAATTAAGATTGGTCCATGTATGATACTCCTAGCATGAATATGATGAATAAGAAACATAGATAAAGAAAAGAGAAGAGAGTTTCCGCATAGAACTCTTAACTCAATTTTATTCATTGTCATAATAATGAGTTAGAAATTAAATTATATTCATCATCATAGTGAACAAGCCTGTGCATGTGGATGTTTACCGCTTTCCTAGATGTGATGAGTTAGGATTAGATGTGATGAGTTAGGATATAGTGGAGACAGGTATCAGGGTCATCTGATATTGGATTGGCTCTAGTCTTCTCCGCCTCCCTGGGAGACGGTAAACTCTAGAGTTCCATTCCAATGTCAGGTGATACTGATATCAACCCTCCATAGGACATGGATGTTTTTCTCTTTCTTTGCCCATCTCCGGGTCATGCATGCTTAGATAGGTCGTCTTCGTCTCGGGGATGCCCGTTCCCATTTCCCATGATTTTTGCCCAAAATTCTTCAAATAAGTTTAGAGGGAAAAAACAATCCTAAACGAAGAGAAGAGACCATTGGTCACTTAGAAGAAAAGCAATAAAAATAATAAAAGAAGTGTAGGTATCAATGAATAGAATCAAAAGAATGTGCCAGTATCAACGAATAGAACCAAAAGAATGTCCTAAATAATTACAACATGATAAGAAAGATGTGGTTGTAAAATTTGACCTGAATACAATAATCAGTGGTGTGAATACTCCAATTTGCGGGTAGACCCTGACCAGAATCCATGGTTGACTGCGTTAAACACGCACGTATGCCTAGTAACTCCACTGCTCGTGCCATCCCAGATACATGCTGCCCACCTGCTTCAGCAAAGCATGTCACCTGATTTAAGAGATTACAAACACAAGTTAACTACAGTGTACAGAAATTTATGGACGAGGTGTATGCTAACTAGTGGCTAATGTCAATCTTGTTGACATTCATCCAAGTGGAAGAAGAAAAGGTTGAGAGATGAAAAAGAAAAGAAAGAGAGAACAGAGAGGAGAAGAAATTTGTCTGGTTGACTTAGTTCCCCACCCCAAGATTCTAATATGTATAGCTTTCACTTCAAAAAATATTACAAAGAGGCCTCTAGGGCAAACCAATAATGGACCCTATCAAATTACACATTAATAACAATTAAACATAAGATAAGTTTTGGTGGGCCAAATCTTCAACTCCCCCGCCTCGTCTTTCAAGATGTAATTCTAACATGCAAAGCAATACTTCCAAATCCACTATGTAAGAGAGCAATTGTAAATATGCCTGCCAGTTGATCCTTGGACTTCACATGTGGTGTAGAAATCGTATTAGCGGCGACCTTCATACGGACAAGATGGCAATCAACTTTCGTATGCTGGGTCCTTTCATGAGACACAAGATTCTGACAATGTATATTGCAGATTGATTGTCGCAGTGCATCTTCATGGGATGAGGAACCATGAAGCCGAGATTTTCCATTAATATCATGAAACATTGTTTGCTTGATATTTTGCTTTTTCACTGGTTCGAGCAACTACATTTTATTTCTTACTCCGCCAAGTAACTAGATTTCATCCAACAAATGTACAATAGTTAGTAGTTGATCATTTGTACGAAGGTGATACTTCCCAATCTACATTTGTAAGACTTCCCACACTAAGGAGATTGCTTTTCTTTAATGCGAGTCCTTTTCCATGTACTCCCTCGACATCCCTTAGAATAAGCCAAACAGCTTTCCAATGATCCATAGTGGAGCTTTGAATGAACTAACCGACAACAGTTATGGGAAAAGGAGGAACAAAGACGTGTAATCATGAAATAATTTTTCCAACAAGCTGCCCGATATCGACTGAGAGTCTCACTCTGCCGAATAGAGGCGTAGCATCTTCACCTCCAGGTGCACCATTAGTAACACAGTCTGCATTTTAGTTATTGGTGGTGGCAGCAGCACTAGTACGGTAGTACCATCTTAGATGAAGCTGTCAAGAAGTTTGACTGAACACGTGAGCCTCACCCTGAGCCATACCAACTAGCTTGGCTGAATCAGAGTGATGATGATGCCCTGAGCCATACACTAGCTTGGCTGAATCAGAGTGATGATCTATGGGTGACAGAGCAGTCCTAAGTGGCATTAGCCATAGGGGATAAATACAGTGATTCTGCATGGTTCAACATTGTACCGATGGACGGCTATCATGTCCTATTGGGGCCGTGGCAGTTTTGACAGAGAGGTCCTTTATGATGGGAGGAATAACACTTATACCTTCTATCCTGATCAGCAAAAGATAGTGTTGTTGCCTATAAAAGAAGAAAGTAATGCAATCATCCCCAAGTCAAAGGACGCCATCTCGCTAAAGCCGAGCTAGAGAAAGCTACTGAGGTACAAGAACATGTTTCCACCTATTCCACATCTACTGGTTTGGTAACAGAATAGACCGACTTGTATGAGGGGCCGCTATCACAGATCATAACGGATTCTGTAGATGCAGAATCAGTGCAACAAGGAGTTGTTGAAGAATATGGGTGGAAGGTCAGAATGGTCAAAAGAAGCATTCTCATAATGGCAAAGGTGAACACTTTAAAAGGTCTTCCCTAGGCCTAGATGAATCACGTGGTGATTAAGCACCACAGAGAATAAAAGAGACTGTATAAAGTCTGACTTAAGGCAGAGGAAGCATGTTCAGTTCATCCATGGGCCTCTGGGCTACCATATGAGAGAGAGGGAGAGAGAAAGAGAGAGAGAGAAGGGAATGTGTGAGTTTTTTTTTGCTTGACTTATGCAAGTATGCATACAGACTGCATAAAATACATATTGCATGAATAATGGGAATAGGACAAGATGCATAATGTGATTATGCTGTTTAAGACATTACAGGTGAGATATATAAAATAACAATTCCATTTTCCATATTTGTTCCAGCAAAATAAACTTGAGATAAATAGGTAGAACTTCTCTAACTAATAGAAGGATTTGTGGCTCTCTATACACCGAAGAAAATTCCAATCATTTGGAGAATGTCATCAATTTCTACACACAATAAACCTACAAATAATTAGAGTGATAAAAAAAGACACACTTCAAGGGATGATTTGACCGAATTCAAAAGCCATTGGAATAAATAACACTTACACCTGAGTGTATGAGTTCGATTCCGCAAAGTAAAGTTGAGATATATGAATCCTCCTCTGTCATGTTTGATTCGTATGGCCAGATACGGCCATGTAACCAAGTCACCAAATCAACATCATCAGCAATTCCTCTCGCAAGCTGTTGAGAGGTGTGAACATGAGTATTGATAAATCCTGTTAATTTATAATCCAACATTCTTGTGTCAGTTTGTTGCCATGAGAACTTTCATTAATGTAGCAATATTTCAGAAGCAAATAATCAAGTTGGCATGTTAAAATAATTATAATATATGAAATTGATATTTATGCCAGGTTTATGTTAGGTACCTTACCAATAAGCCAAAAGCTCCATAGCTGATGGAACGCGTTAGGCAAGGCCCTTTAAACCTGTCCCATTCCAAGCTGGGTCCCACCCTTAGAAGCATGAAGTGGGGGCGGGGAAGTGTGGAGTCAAGAAGAGTCTAAGACTTGGAGCGTCGTGGGAGCGTTTATGTAATATTTTCTTTACATGTTTTTCAAAATTTAAGTACAGCAAAAAATAGTAATTTTTAACCATCTTCACAAATATGTTTCAAATTTTAAGTACATCAAAAAGTAATAATTTCTAACCATCTTCATTTTTGTGCCCTCTTTCCACGTGCCTTCTGAAGATGCCTTTGGGCTTGCTCCAATGAAGTACTTAGAGTTGGAAGAGTTCGATACAAGGAAGTTGGTAATTGGTGTAATAGGAACAGGTTGGGAACGCCATGGGAGCGGTTCCCGTCTCTTCAGGAGAGCCATGGGAGTGGTCCCCCACTTAGTCCCATACCTAGGCAGGCCCCCACTCACGACTGTAACATCTCACCACCCTTGCATATCCACCGTCCTCAGCACCCCACTCTTTCGCAACTTCATTCTGGTGGCTTTCACTTTGGCTTTTTACCAGTTAGCCCTTTTCAGGTAGTCCTCCGCACAAGTCGCCGTGTCCATGACTCGAACACAGGACGTGGTGGGTGCTCTGATACCAAATGTTATGCACCTTACCAATATGCAAAAAGCTCAAGAGCTGATGGAATGCGTTAGGCAAGGCCCTTTAAACCTGTCCCATACCAGGTTGGGTCCCACCTAGTCCCATACCTAGACGAGGCCCCACTCAGGACCGTAACAGTTGACTTGGTCCGTAGTTGACCGGCACTAGTACAAGGTATGGGATTGTATAAGAAAAACTAATATTGTCACAACTGGTTCTGATTCAGTGCTTCTAGCGAGGTAGCACAATGGTGCGCCTCATTATGGATTAGCCATAGGCCAGAATCACACTTTTGAAGGATCCTAACTGTCATATCAGAACAGCCTTGCTCGCTAACTGCTTGACTGTCGAACATCACTCAATTTCATTTAAATGTAGAAGCATCAGACAAAACCCATAAGGGTTGTTACAGCATTACTGCACCCAAATAGGGTTGCAGCAACATGGAAAACCCAACAAAGGGCTGCGGTAGCATTTTAAAAAAAAACCCAGAAAGCGGATGTGGTTTTAGCAGGGAAACCCAACAAGGGTTGCAGCAGCTTTGGTAATAATTTACAGCACACATTGTGGATCTTTCCACAAAAGAACCAGGAAGGGAGTTGATCCCGACAAAGAGGTGAGCATTCCTTGCTAGGTTTTGAGTCTTATTTCTTTCTCAAAACTGAAGAAACCAAAGATGAGAGGAAAAAAAAAATCAAAAGAGAGATAGAAGAAGAATGAAGAAGAAGAGAGGGATAAATCAGTCGACTAACCTCCCTCAAAATGTGTTTTATGTCATAAATTGATCCAAAACGTACAATTAGTTCCCCTCTAGTATATTATTGTGTGCCCCTGAGGCATATTTTAATAGAAATACTGCATAAACAATCATTTGGAATAAAGCCCTAGCTTATGAAATCAAAATCAATCCAATAAAACCCAAAAATTTCTAGCCTACGAACTGAAACAGATATTGAGAAGAGAAATGAAAAAGAATGGCAAAAATCTGACCTGGAAGTAAGATACGGCCTTGAAGATCGAGGATCTCGTCTGCAGAGTCAGAGAATTCATTGAGTATTTGGGAAGATTGACCAATGGCTTTGATCTTATCTCCCTCCACGATCAGGCCCCCGTTCCGGAAAACCCGATCATCGGAATCGACGGTCACGATCACCGCATTGTAGAGTAGAACGATGGAGCATTTCTTCGTCTTCTCCATCACTAGCGAACGATAGCGCACGAAATCTAGGTCCCTAAAATCTTTTTTCGTGACCTATCGCTTTGTAAGGAAAGGGAAACTTCCAATATGAAAAGGGTGTTGATTTTTTTGAGGCCCCCCAACCTTAGGATAATGCACCCCACTTGTAACGTGATTTGACGTCAAAAAGTGTTAAAGTCTACACAATTCACGTTGAAAGTGGTGTGCATTATCTTTTGTGGGGGGGCGAAAAAATTATAAGCCCTGTCTCTTTTGCAAAATCTTACAAACTCTCTTTCCCTGAATTCTCTGCCTCATATAGGTGGTTCTCTACGTAAACAGAGAACATTATTTATGTCTCACACTGTTAATAGAATGGAAGAAAATGACTTACGTAGAAGAACCCAGCTAGAGCCAGGACTAGAACCCGGTACATTCCTTTCCCTTCATCATAAAATTTTTCTATAGGATTCATTTAGCCGATTGCTACTAGTTTGGGACAAAGGCTTTGTTCAGTTGAGCTGAGTAGAGTGTTGTAGCTCACATTGAATACTATACTACTTTCATTTATTTGATGCCTTTTAATTCATGAAATATTCTATTCGATTTCTTTCTTCCAGAGAGAAAGGAGGATTTACAAGGAGATATAGACTCTGTTACAATGCAAAAATTTCCTCAAAGAAACAAAGGAAGAGCCAGCCCATACCAGGCATGTAAAGATCACAGAAGAGGTTCCACTACAAAATAATTTCAATATTCTAGAAACTCGTGAATTGCCGGAAAACAAAGAAACTCGACTCATGAAATTCTTTATGAAGGCCCCCTCTTGCTTCCTCAACTCTTGAGAGTCTTGAGGTCGACCCTATCCACAGTGAAGAGGAATGGCGGCTCAAAAACAACTCCCAAGGGACAATCCCCGGGTGCTGAAGAAAATGGCCAAACAAAAAGAGACCCAACCCATGAAAATGAAAACGTTGTAGAAGATGAGTAGAAAAAACCATTAGAACTTCAGGAAGAGTCAAAGAGCTAGAAAGTGGAGCCGGAGGATGACAGACGACAAACGACCTTGAACGTCAGGGGTTAATGTGATACTTGATATCCTTTTGTGTTTTCACTTTTCCTTAGGTACTGCTTCCGAGGGCAATTCTTGACTTTGCTCTCTTAGTTTGTATCCATTTCCTTGTGATAGGGTTACTGTTTTGTATGCTGGTTGTAATATCCTTCACATTCTAATAAGCCGGTAGGGGTCCCCGCAAAACCCCAGCTTACCTGTCAAAAAAAAATCATTATGGGAATGAATTCGAGCTTCTATTTGTGTATCGAGAGATCAGAGAAGTTATTCATTTACCCCCTGCAGGCTATAGTCCTGAAACACTAGAAATCAAATACCCCTTAGTTTACCCCGTACATTGGAATATTGGAAGTGTGACTGAAAGTAGAGCATTGGCTTTTATAAAACATGAAGGGTGGATGTCACAGGGGACAACTTGAGATCTACTGAGAAGTCGTTTAATGGTGAAGTGGGTCTTGAAGGGGCTCAATTGGTGGTCTTGGGCGAAGTAGGAATAACTAGGCTCGGCTGATGATTGTGAGAGGAGAGCCAGGAGAAATCGAGCTCTATCGGAGATCATGTGAGGTTTTTTATAGTGAAACTTTCGGGTGAAATATTTTTTATTATTCTATGTAGATAAGAATGAAAAATACAATAAATGTTTATAATGACGGATCACATGATCGTGGGATTGCCGAATATAAAATCCTACCATCAAAGGGATTTGTTTCTACTCAAAGACGTACAATAAGTTGTCTATATACGTTTACAATGGGCTGTACACTGACCAGTAAACCTTTCCCATTAAAATATTTTCTATCACCCCCCTCAAGTTGTAGCGTGAACATCATGAAGACGCAACTTGCTAAAAAGAAGGTGAATTTGCATTCTCGGGTGGCTCAGTATATAGGTTAGCTACTTGTTGTCTACTTGTTGTTGTTAGTGATTTTGGATTTTCAAAATCTTATATTTTGTCATGGTTTAGTGTTTTTGGAAAATGTTTTCTAAATAGCGTTTGGGAAAAAAAAGAAAATGTTTTCTTGGAAAGATTTACTTTTTACAAAAGGATGTAGAAGTGTAGTTGAAAATATAGTCCCCGTGGCCCGTACCGAATGAGAGAAATGAAAGAGAAAGGCTTATAAAGCATTGCACTTCTCTACTACTTGTTTGTTTGTACATTGGGTTGAACCCGTGGTTGGACTTGCAGGACGGTGCAACGCACACGCGCGGCGTGGGCAATGGGCTATAGGGCGCATAGTAGCGCTTTTTTAGGCGCACTTTTCACTTTTTTGATTTTTCCATATTTGATCTGGACCATTGGATCAAGATGAAGGTGGACCGGTCGGATGGGTGGGCCGAATGGTTCGTAGGGCCATTAAGCCTAGTGCTGAATGGTTCGGTTGGGTTGGGCTTCGACTCGGGCCTAACGGTCGACCCAGCGGGCCTAGTACCTCAACGGTCAATGAGTGTGATCAAATGGGTTGTGTCCCTTCCCCCAACGGCTAAGAGCCAAGGGGTGCGATCCGCACCATAGATAGTTGATCTAACGATGACGGGATTGGAGATAAGTTTTACTTAAACCAACAGTCACATCTATGATCGATCATGACCGTTTAATATCAAATGGGTGCGATCTAATGGTCGGATTTCAAACATTCTGAAAAGGTGCCCTGTAAAGGTGTTTTTTCACACAAAAAAGACACCAGGTGGTCTATGAAATGTGCAAAATTCGGTCAGTTTAATATAGAAAAACGAATTGGCAATTCAGTTATGCAATTCTGACAAACTTTAAACACTCTTCTACCTTCTTTCAAAATCTCTAAGGATTTCTTCATACTGTTTTTCTTGTTTACTGTTCTTCTGTAGAAACAGTATCTGGAAATTTCTCTAAGGCTTGAAATTTCTGAAGGGCATTTCGGATTTTATTCCGCTGGTGCGAGGCGTCATCAAACATTAGTAGGGCTTCTGTACTAGGTTTCATTGTATCTTGGAGGCAATTCGCATATCCCCTTTGCACACTACTGGTGGGGGCGAATCTTGTCTTAAGGAAAGTGATATCACGCCTTGAAGCAACAAGTTTATGTTTTCTAACACCAACAATACCCTCAATTCTCAAACAAAGTAATCGGAAGATAATAAGTGTGAATCGGGACCAGTTGATTATTTTTCAGTACAAGGTGACAGTCAAACTCGATATGTTTCCTTTGCTCATGATGAGTCATGGCTGGTCTCATTTGCTCATGACTAGTTGATTTTGCAACGATGTGGACAGCAGGTCTATTGTCTAAAACAATGGTGTAATGCTAGTGTGGAACACCTAAATCCCATATGAGGTTTCGATTTGCTATAAATATTTAATGGTATTTTGTCATTGTAATTGAGCGGGAAACCACGTGTTATTTACTGGCCCCTCTCAAAAGTAGGAAATTGCTCAGCATCATGCAATAGTTAGTAGTTGAAGGATGACTCATGGAACAACTAGCTTGATTAGAATCGCAAAAGTCATTTCGTTTGATGATACTATACATTAGAAGGTAGGAGAAGATCCAGATGACCTTGATACTATTTCAAATACTGATATAGGCAATGAAATATCGAGGTGGGGTTTGCGAGGTTTCATGCATTAATTGGCTAAGAAAATGAATTAAGGGCGTGTTCGGCAAGGTTTCTCATTCTCGCCTATTTAAACAGGAGAGAAATGGACCCATGAGAATCAAGTAAGTGACGATTAGTTGCTTCGTAAATCCTGCTTTTTAGGCTAAAAGTAGGTTAAAGTTTAGAAACAGGCCTTACAAGGTAAAGTTACCGAACAAGAGTTTTGAGATTTTCAGCGTTTCCCATTCCACGGATGTAGAAAAGGGGAGAATCCAGTAAATAGATGGTTGTCGAACACGCCCAAAGTAAACAATGTCTAGACGAGTGATGGTAAGATAAATTAATTAACCCGCAGTGCATTGATAGATGGTTGCATCACGAATATAACATGCTGTAGTTGGATAGTTGGATCAACCATGAAATCAAAGGCACAAAATAACCATTATTTTCCATATGTGACCCACATGCTCAGCTCACTACATGTGCAACTACGGGTACAACTCGGGTCGAGTTGGATCAGGTTGAGGCCAACCCGAGATAGTATTCCCTCAACTCTAACCCAACTCGAGATAGCATTCCCTCAACCTTAACCCAACCCAAGCTGAGTGTCGGGTTGAGGATGGTCAACCCTAACCCAACCCAACCTTAACCTAACCCAATCTGCCTCTAAATCCCTCAACCCTAACCCTACCCATCTAAACCGAAATCGGGTTGGGTTGGTTTGGGTTCACCTTGGGCCAAACAGAATAATACAATAACCCAAATAAGATCAAGATAAAATTAGAGGACGGTGGTTGGGTTCAGGTCGAGCCGGGTTACCAACGTCTCAACCCTAACCCAACCCGAAATTAAATCGGGTTACCTCTTCCAAACCCTAAACCAACCCAACCGAACCCGAGCCAAAATCAGGTTGAACCCGTCGAGTTCGGGTTGAACCCAACCCAAGTTGCACCCGGCACCCCTACGGGTGCAACGTGGGTTGTCTATACACAACTAGACAAACAACGACTGCTTTTAATTTTTACAGGCTTCTAGCGCGCTACAAAATTTTCACATCCAAATTTCAAACCCACCCATTTTAGCCCGCCCTTAATAAAAATTCCACTTGAAATCCGCTCTTCTCAAATCTCACTCTGTTCCTAAAACCCTCATTTTTCCCTCCCTCCGCCTTCCCGGAGTTTCGAGTTCGAAACTAGGGTTTATTTGTTCCACTGCTACTAATCGGATCGGTCACAGAGCCAGCTAGGGTTTCTTCTTTTCTTCCAAAACTAGGGTGTATTTTTGGCTTCTATTTTCTTTCTATTGTTTTTATTTGCTTATTCGATGGAGTCTGAAACCCTAGAAGAAAAAGAAGCTTCCTTCAAAGAGGAAGAGGCAGGAAAGATAATAGAGAAAGAAAAAGAAGATTCTACTGAGGAAAAGGAAGAGATCAAGGAGGAAAAAAATGCAGAAAATGGAACTGAGAAAGAGGAGGAAATCAAAGAGAAAGAGGAGGAAAAACAGGAGAAAGAGGAGGGAGGAAAGATTGTTGAAAGGAGTAGAAAGCGAGGGCGTAAGAAAGGTCGTGAGTCGATGAAGAAAGAAGGGGAAGAATTAGAGGAAAAGAGGGTGAGAAAGAGGAGTTCAAGCTCGAAAGAACCGCGTACGCCGGTGGAGAGAATAGAGAGACCTGCGCGTGAGCGAAAGTCAGTAGAGAGGTACTCTGCGCCGTCTTCTGAAAAGGTTTCTGCTAGTAAGGGATTGTCTATCCAGAAGGTAATTTGGTTTTTCATATTTTTGTTCTTCTTTATTTGATTTTTTTTTTTTTTTTTTTTTTTTAGGGTTATGTTTAGATGGAGTTTTGACTTGTTTTGGGACTGGGTTTTATGGAATTTCAGGGTCTCGGAACTCAGCTGAAAGACATCCCAAATGGTACTTTTTTACTGCTTTCTCTGATATCTCTCTCTCTCTCTCTCTCTCTCTCTCTCTCTCTTTAATTGTACTGTTTTCTTGATCATGCATTAATTTAATTGCGTGTTTCTTCTTGATTGTTGTTTGTTTTGGTGGAAAAATTACTTATTTTTATTTTTTCGGAAAGTTGCCTTAGTTTCCACATGTTTATGGGATTCAGTGGGAGCTAAATTAGAAATTTTTTTAGGTTTTGGAAAAACCTAGTTATAAAGCTCTTAGCACACGTTTTTCTCTATGTGGGGAGACTCTTTGTGTGGCAGCTGCAAAGAGGAGGCAGGAGAGAGAAAAAAGAGGGATCGAGAAAGAGAGAGGGAGAGGGGGAGAGAGAGAAGAGTGCTTCTTCTTGGGCTATTTCTCTTGGATTTTTTTCTTGGGTTTCTTTTGTGTACGGTCTTGGTTGAGAAGCTGGCGAAATGGTTGCGGTTTGCTAGTCTACAGATTAATCACGTTGTAGTCCTTTTATTTTGTCCTCCATAGTGAAAGATCATGTTCCTGTGACTTAGGCATCTTGGCCAAACCACTAAAAATCCTAGTGTCAACATTGTGGCTTGTTTCTGTTTACTCGTGCATGGTGAGATCAGATTTGCCTCGCGGATTTTCTCAACAATTTGTTTTATTTTTTATTATAATCATTTATGCCACTTTAAAAAGATTATTATAATTGTTATTATTGTTGTTGTTGTTTTATTATTATTATTATTGTTGTTGTTGTTTTATTATTATTATTATTGTGGTTTGATGTTTCAATGGAGTGTTTATCATCTCCGAGTGCTTAACCCCAAAGACACAAACACCGAACCCCATACTAGAACCGCCAGTTGTGACTAAACACTAAAACTCAACCAGTTTCTCACTCAAATTTGATTGGTTTGACATCACAAAACATTGGTGTGCTAAAGTTGGTTCAACTCGCATATATTGGAACAGCATCATCGTTGTGCAAAGGAAGACTTGTGGAATCTGTTTTCATAGTAGGCCCCTTACCCCCTCCACCGGGTTGTTTGCTTCCTTCTAGTTTCTGCAAGAAATGATATTAATTGATGTAAAATCTGTTAACAGTTTGGGTCTTTTGTTCTTTCCGATTGCTTTATGCACAGATGTGCCGTTTCTTCTCTTCTGATCTTCTAGTTTCTAAAGTCCAAATCAGTAAGCCTTAATTCTATCCAGGTGCAAGATTGCATATGTTTTTTTGAGTCTTCAGTTAAATTTGCATTTCTTGAAACAACTAATGAAAGAAGATCTTAGGTTTATAGTTAAATTTTTTTTTTTTTAGTCTTAAATTAAGTTTGCATTTCTCGAAACAACTAATGAAGGAAGGTCTTAGGTTTATAGTTAAAAATTGTATTGGTTCATTTGTGTAATGAAATAGGATTGCAGTATTTAAGATTGCTTTCTCATGAATAATTTGCATATTTAGAGAGTAAGTAGCAATGATCTTTCTCCAATGTTTTAATTCTGTTTTTTTTGCCACTCTTATTTGCTTTTAATTACTTTTCCTCTTACAGTAGATTGGGGTGTTTCTTACTTTTCTAGCATTGTGAAATGTTTCAGTGGCTTTCAAGTTGTCAAAGAGGAAAGCCGATGATAATCTACAGATGCTTCACACTATTCTTTTTGGAAAAAGATCGAAGGTGAAGTTCCACTTTTCATACTTTTATTTGACTCAATTCCAAGTTTTGTATTTGTTAGTCTGTTTGACTTTGTTGTACATTTTTTTTATGTTATTTATTTTTTCTAGTGCAGCCATTTCATTTGAAGAAAAATATATTCCAGTTTTCTGGCTTTGTGTGGGTTGAGAATCAGGTATTATAAGTTTATTAACCCATATCTTAACAATATCTTCTTTTCTTTTATCATATTAGTATTTATGTTTATATCCTTTGAAATACTGATTTCATTAATGTATATTAGAATCAGCAGTTAATGAGTTCATGACCTTCCAATGTACTTTCATATTGATAATTGGTATCTTCTATCTCATCATTTCTGCCAATACCTTGTCTTTTGCAGGAAAAACAGAGAGAAAAAGTAAAAGAAAAACTTGACAAGTGCGTTAAGGATAAGTTGTTCGATTTTTGTGATGTGCTTGATATCCCATTTAATAAGGCAATAACGAAGAAGGTTGGTCCATGATCCACGATACTCTCTAGAGCCTATTCCATTTATTTCTATGAAGAATTATTTACTCACACTGTTATCTTCTTTCAGGATGAACTCTCATCGAAATTATTAGAATTTTTGGAATCACCACATGCTACCACAGAAGTTTCACTTGCTGAGAGGGAGCAGGTTTTATATTTACTACTCTGTTGAAATGCAATTGTTGAGAGGTTAAATCGTTGAATTGTTATGTTTGTAGCTATTTAATTTGCTTTATTACTCTTTCCAGTTGCGCAAAGGTAAAAAGCGCAGGAGGAGAACCAAAGGAGCTAAAGAAGTAATATCTTCCGGGGAAACTGTTGAAAAATCAGCTAAGGTTACTGTCTCTTTTCGATAACCAACTCTCCTCTCAATAACCAACTCGTGCGTTTTGCTTTATCTTCTATAGTATCGTGATGCATGCTTTTTATCGGGTGCAAGTATGCCTACACGAATAACACGATATGATTAACATGCCTCTCTACTTATGATCTTTCGAGTATCTTGAAATTTTTATGTTTACTTCTTTATTGGCAATAGCATAGAACAATGAATGCATGCAAACTGTTTTGAAGCCCCATGTGGCACATAGATTTGTGCAATGTTACATAAAGATTTTACACGGCTACAAACAATACCCTACTTGTTACTGGCATTCAACATTGTGATGGTTATTGACAAAATGATGAAACTAGATAAGCAATATACAATTGATGAAAGACTAAAAGGGACGAAAACTGGTTCTCGCAGCTCTGATCCCAGTAATGATGTAGAACCTAAGGGGGAGGAGGAACTAGAGGGAGATGCAGAGTTTTCCATAGGATTAGAGTTTGAGATAAAACTAATTCATTCAATATAATAGGATGAACAATGGTTTGAAATTAAAAATCTAGATTTCTGGATGAGAATTGGATTAAACTACTGTTTACTATGAGATCAGAATGCAACCTTACCTATTGATCATGGGGTTGGAGATGGTTATTCAAGCCCTAGATGCATGAAAGACAGAAACATGGATGAACTATAAAGTATTGGAAAAATTAGTGGATAGAAGAAGATTATTTACGGATGGAAAACATGAGCTCGAGACTAGAAAGATGATAAGAGGAACACTATATGAATGATAACGAACAAGAGCTAGAAGCAAAAACTGTAAACTAGAACTAGAAATAATATGTGATCTAAATAGCAATTAGACCCAAGGCATCACACCAAAGGATGATCAAACAAATCACACCAAGATTTGAAGACTTCACTTCCACGATTTGCAAGGTTGTAAGAGAAATCTATTTTTCTATAGTTTTAAAACTCCCCCGCATCATAGTGGACTCCCCCGAGTCGACTCCCTTTTACCTTGGCCATGATCTGCGTTTTGTCGCCGCGTTTCGCGTTTTGCCCCAGAGTCAATAAAAACTCCTTTGACTCTCTTGAATTATGATTGTGTCAATCATAATTGTCAAACTCATACGAATCAACTCGCGAGTCGAGTCGAGTCACTGAGATTTTGAGTCTAGTCGCATGGTTGACTCGCCTTTGTTGATGACCTGTCAGGGTCGTCTAGTGACTCATCCGGCTTCCTTTGCCATTTCAGTCAGCAAGCATCATTTACTAATAGGGCGTGAGAGGGGGCTTCAAAAGGCAATAGGCTAGCGTAGGCCATAAAGTGCGAACCAACATCCGTGATACGAAAACCAAAATCAGAATGAGGAAGAACAAGATATCGCGAGTCATGAGTCATCCAAGTCGACTCACGAGTCGTGTCATTAGTCGCCTGAGTCGTCTGTTAAATTATTAAAAGATAATGAAAAAAATAAGATTGATGATGGTTATGTGGTTGAGTGCTTTGATGTTGAAGATAATTGATGAACGACAGGATAATAAAATTCGGTTTTTTTAAGGGATAAACAAATTTATAGACCTCTTCATGTGGCAACTTGTTTTTTAAAACCCAAGTAAGTTTTAATTTTATTATTATTGATAGATTTTGAATCATTAATGATTAGTTTATTATGATGAGGGCCTTGACTTTGTAGATTATTGAGTTCTCATTTTTTATTTTATTTTTGGGAACTTAGATGGTTTGAATTTTTCTTGTTTTGATGGTTGAAACTTGGAAGTTGGAACTTAATTAGTTTTGTGAATGCAAGTTCCAAGCATATAGTTATTTATATTTTTCCCGTAGTCCTTTATTTATGTGCTATTGGGTTATATTTTTTACATGCTTCATCTTTTGATATGTGATTATAATTTTTTCAACTAAATTTATGTTCTTGTCAAGAACTCTTACGAGTCGCAAGTCGAGTCTAGTCACGAGTCATAAAATTAAGAAATCGAGTCACGGGTTGACAACTATGGCGTCAGTCGCGTACTCAGCCGCGTCAACCGAGTACTCTGCTGCGTCAATCAACTTGATGACACGTTGGAAATGTTGAATGACACTTGCTAAATCTTCAAGATTAATCTAAAGATTGAATATCATCATGTCAAACTCACTAAATATCTTTATGTGCGTCATGAGCATTGTATTACAACACTGTTGTCAGAGGAAAAGAGTGAGTTGGGAATATGCTCCCCCTCACTTATGTATTTATATTAAATAGAAAGAGTACAAGGACCATAATGCCCTTAGGCAAATATATACACCTTCTAACACTTCCCCTCAAGCTGGAATGTATATATCATACATTCCCAACTTGTCACAAATATCGCTCAACTTAGCCTTACTTAAGGATTTGGTAAACATATCAGCCAACCAGCTGATCCACTGATCTAATAAAAACAGTGCATATCTCGCCCATTTGGATTCTCTGACGGAAGAAATGGCAATCCCCCTTAATGTGTTTAGTCCGCTCATGGAAGACTTGATTTGTAACAATATCAATCGCAACCCTATTATCACAATACAACTGAGAAGGAGAGATACTGATCTCCTACAAAAGGGAGCGCAACCAGATTAGTTCTTCACTTGTGTGAGCCATGGCTCTGTATTCTGCTTCTGCCCTGGATTTTGCTATGACATCCTATTTCTTGCTTCGCCATTACATCAGTTACCTCTTACGAAGGTGTAATATCCAGTGGTTGATCTCCTATCTGCTGGAGATCTTGCCCAATTTGCATCAGAGAGCTCTTCTATCTTTGTATGACCATTTTTTTTTGAAAAGGTTATCTTTGTATGACCATGCTTCTTAAATAATAGGCATCTCCCTGGATCGCCTTTCAAGTACCTGAGAATTTGAAGCACTGTGGCCCAGTGAGAGGTACGAGGAGAGCTCATATACTGACTGACTACGCCTACGACTAATGAGATGTCTGGGTGAGTGACTGTGAGATATATGAGCTTGCCAACCAACCTTCTGTATCTGCCTGGGTCATCTAACAAGTCATCCTCTTTGGGACAGAGCTTCACATTAGGGTCAATGGGGACAACAACAGGTTTCCCCCAAGGTAACCTGTCTCATCTAAATAAATCCAGCACATAATTTCTTTGTGAGAGAGAGGCCCCTAGTGGAGTAGGCTACCTCAATCGCAAAAAGTACCTCAAGCGACCCAGATATTTCGTGGAAAACTCTTTCTGCAAGAGGGCCTTCAATTTCAGTTTACCCACTGACTTACTGCTAGTAATGATAATATCATAAACATATACTATCAGAAGAATACAACCAGCCGCAGACTGATGACTGAACACAGAGTGATCGATGGCGCATCGTTTCATGCCAAAACGCATGACATCCTCACTGAATCGCCCAAACCATGCTCGAGGAGATTGTTTCAAGCCATAGAGAGATTTTCGCAAGTGACACACGGAGGAGGACATCTCCCCCTGAGCAACATAGTCAGGAGGTTGCTCTATTTACACCTTCTCAGTGAGATCGCCATGAAGAAAACGTTCTTCACATCTAGCTGATAGAGGGGCCAACCATTGTTAACGGCTAGAGAAAGTAACACACGAACATAAGAGATCTTGGCGACAGGAGAAAAGGTCTCAGTGTAATCAACCCCAGATGCGTACGTATACCACTTCTCAACTGGCACACCTTCAGGCGCTCAACAGTCCCATCCGTTAAATATTTGATGGAAAAAACCCATCGACACCCCACGGGTCAAGCACCCGAAGGAAGGGAGATCAAATCCCAATTCTTATTAGTTTGAAGAGCACCCATCTCAAGGTCCATGATAGCGCACCATCCTGGGTGAGCAAGGGCCTCGGCCACAGACTCTGGTCAAGTAACAGAAGACAAAGAAGACACAAATCTTTGAAAGACATGAGTTAGTTTATCCTAGGAAACAAAGTGAGAAATAGGATGGACAGTAAAACGAGAACGAGTATGTAAAGCAATAGGAAAATCTGTAACAACATCAGAAGAGGCAAGAGAAGGTACCTGAGAGGTAGGAGCTAGTATCTCCGGTTGAGGAGACAATGCCTCGAGAGGAGGTGGATGGGGATCTGCTCGGGGATGCCGCTGATAGGTCTCCATTGGAGGAGGAGCTGAGACTGGTAATGTTGTAGAATCCGACACAGGAGGAGCCACTGATACATCTAACGATGGAGAAGGGGATGCAACCGGGTTAGGTAGGCTCATAAGAGGAAGAGGAACCTGAGGGTCGGGCGGAACGTTACTGCCTGCGGCAGGAGCAGTAAAGAATGAGACAGACTCAAAGAATGTGACGTCGGCGGAAACAAAGAGGCGCCACAGTCGAGGACTATAACAACGATAACCCTTCTGGATGCGAGAGTACCCCAGAAAGACACACCTCTCTGCCTGAGGAGCCAACTTATCTAGGCCTGGGGATAGGTGGTGAACAAAACAAACACAACCAAAGACGCGCGGAGTGAGGGGAAAGGGATCCTCCTAAGGATGTAAACCGAGAAGGTGGAGGTACCATCTAAAGCCAGAGAAGGAAACCGATTGGCCAGGAAACAGGATGTAAGGATGGCATCTCTCCAATAGAGTTGAGGAACTTGTATTTGAAAGAGAAGAGTGCTTGTCATATGAAGTAGGTAGCAAAGTTTCCTCTTGGCAACACTATTTTGCTGAGAGGTGTAGGCGCAAGAGGGCTGATGAACAATGCCGTGAGAGGATACAAAATCATGAAAGGCGCAGAGAAGTACTCCCTAGCATTATTGGTGTGTAAACATTTAAGAGTAGAAACATATTGTGTAGTGATCTCAGCATGAAATGTGCAGAAGGCATGAAGGACCTTAGAGCGGTCCTTAAGTAGATATAACCAAGTCATATGAAAGAAATCATCAACAAAAAAGACAAAATATGGATAACCAAAGAGAGATGTGGTCGTGGAGGGACCCCATATATCAGAATGCACTAACTCAAAAGGAATAGAGACTCGACTAAGAATTCGAGATGGGAAGGACACACAACGGTGCTTCCCAAGCTCACAGGATTCGCACTGGAATGAGGGAACATGACTAGGAGTAAAGGATAACTGTTGAAGCATTTGAGGGAGGGATGACCGAGACGACAGTGCCACTGATAAGGATATACTGATGTATGCAAAACAACAGGATGGGGAATGCAATCAAGGCAATAGAGACCATCCAACATACGATCTGAATCAATCATCTTCTGAGACGAGAGATCCTGAAGTCACAACAAGAAGGGAAGAAAGAGACAGAACAATTAAGATTCTTTGTAATTTGGCTATCCGAAAGTAAATTAAATGGGGATTGAGGAACACACAATATCGATGACTAGGAAAGACTAGGGTGAGGGGAAATAGTACCAATACTAGAAGTAGTAGTGGTGCCATCAGCCAATGTAACAATATTAGAGGCAGACTATAAGGGCTGAAAAGAACTAAGGGAGGCAGGGGTACCCGTAATGTGGTTGGAGGCCCATGAATCAATAATCCAATAGTCGGAGGTAGTAAGAAGCGAAGCTGGCGAACCACTGAGCTATGCAAAGGGCTCAGTAGGTGCTCGACGGTGTGCACACAAGTGCAAAATTTCATCATAGTCGGCCCTGGAGACAAGGAAACAATCATCATTTGTTACCGGTCCAGCGGAGGGGGAGGTAGAGGCATAGCACGAAGTCACAGAATGTGCGATTGTCTGATAAGGAGTGAAGTAAGGGCGACCACAACGACACAACCGCTTGCAGAATCACGGTCATGACCTCTGGCAAAGCTATCACCGCCACGACTAGAATAGTCATCACTAATATGCATGCCAAGAATAGAAGTATCAATAGATGGGGTACTAGAGTCATGAGGCCGCACAGGAGAGAGGGTCCTTGTGAGGGATGGAAAGGACCCGTCAAGACGGACAAAAGTCATGTGGGAAAGCAACCTCCACAGAAGAGGAATAACTAGAGACGGTAGCTGAAGATGGAATAGTTGATCCGAGAGTAGGATTCGAACTAACATGAGGATCCATGATGACAGGAATAGAGAGAGCCGCAAACTACAACAATGGCGGAGGATAAACAATAGATAAGTGACGAATCACACGACGGGCCCGCCCATGATACCGCGGCTCTAATGAAGAAACATAGTAGAACAAGACATATGGTCAGTAGCTATGAGGAGAGTAGAGGCAAGGAAATGAAATCGGAGGCACAACACCTCACTTGGACATTTGGGCAAACACGTGGTGTGCACCGTGGCTCCGTAGAGGAGACATCCTGGAGGTAGACGTAATATGATTACCAATGAGGAGAAGGAAAACAATCAAAGGAGATCAGAGCCGCGGGAATGAATAAAAAAGGGACATAAGATGATTTAGGTCATTGAAGATAATGGGTTTAGAATGCCAAAAAGGAGATGATAGGTAGGTTGAGTAGAGGGTTAGATTGGTTTAGGTCAAGGTTTTTTTTTGGGGTGGGGGGGGGCAACAAGGGAGGTGATGGAGGGTGGGGAGAAAGGGTTTCCGGCAAGGGAGGGTGAGAGAAGCGGTTTCTGGCGAGGGGTGGAGTGGTGGACAAGAGAGAGGCGTTAATGGAGGAAGGGAAGGGTGAAGGGAGAAGAAGCAAGGAGTGCTTCAATGGAGGTCCCTAGGGTACCACAATCCTAGGGCTCTGATACCATGTTGAGGGAGAAGAAGAGGAGAAGAGAATGAGAGGAAAAGAGTGAGTTGGGAAGATGCTCCCCCTCACTTATGTATTTATGTTAAAAGAAAAATAATACAAAGACCATAATGCCCTTACGCAATTACATTCACCTTCTAACAAACACTTTATTGGAAAAATTTGTCATCATACACCTTGATGTTATCCTCATCTACTGTCAAAATTTTGACGAAAATATTTCTCATGTGAAGTACATCTTTGATGTCTTACGGGAAAATAAGTTTTTGGTGAATCTCAAGAAGTGTATATATGATGGATAGTTTGCCTTCTTGAGATATATTGTGTTAGCTTATTGAATTAAAGTCAACGAACTAAATGAAATTTGAGGCCCTAAGTTGTCTTATGCCCAATCTATCAGTGGTGTGGAAAGATTTCACGGGCTTGCATCATTTTATTGGCGATTTATTCACAAATTCAGTTCCGTGATTGCACCGGTCATTAGATGTATAAAATGTGGTATATTCCATTAGATTCCTGAGGCCAATCGTCGTTAAGACTAAAATGGCGAGCTTTGAAAGTAGGGATTCTTTTTATTGCCAACGTTTAATTTGGCATCCAATTGGCATTTAATTTTTATTATCTGAGGAATATGCCAAGTGTAGTTTTCAATACCTCCTTGGCCTTTTTAAGGAATACCACATTTGCACTAACTTTCTGTTGAATACTCTTTCAAAGCTAAGTGATAATATGATAATTCCCTCTAACCTAGTCATCTTATTATCAGATTCTTTTTACTAGGTCGACTCTAGTCAAAAGCTTTGATTTTTATCTTTACATTAAGGGCTACCTTCATAGATGGGATGGGCTCATGGAAGGTAATTGGGCCTATTTGGCTGTACAAAAGTAACCTGCATTCCTCGGATCTCCATGTTGTTTGAAAATTTGGATTTATTTTTACTTATTATGGATATTCACAAACAGCACAACAATTGGTCCATCTACAACTTAAAACCATTTGTTAGAAGATAGGACAACAAAGTAGCACAACTTGAACGAAGGCAACATGGTCCAAATAGTTCAGATGAAGGCACCACAAACCATATGTAGGCAAGCATTCCTCAAGAAGACTCAACAATCCTCTTGAAGGGATAACCGGTCTCATGAAGGCACAATAGTCCACGGGAGCACAACAGTCCACATGAAGAGATGTAGTGCACATGAAAAGAAGATTCTTTCACACACAGGCACATCAATCCATTCTTGGGCACAACAATCCACACAAAGGGAAAATTATCTTCTAACGGAGGCACTGATGGAAGTTCCTTGGGCCTCCATCAGTTTCCTTTTTTGGTTGGGCAGTCTGCTAGGGGAGGATTCAGACCATTGAATTTCTTAGAAGAAGGGGAATGTGGTTGATAGATTATTGTTCGCCTTGTATGGAAGATGGTGAATCTATTGATCATCTGTTTATTCATTGCAAGGTTGCAAGAGAGATTTGGGGCCTCATTTTGGATAGGTTTGATATTTGTTGGATCTTCCCAAACTCTATACCAGAACTAGTGTTGAGCTGGGAATTTGTGCCTTGGAAGAAGAAAGGGAAATTGCTCTGGAAGCTGTGTTTGATAGCTTTGTGGTGGGTTATTTGGAAAGAAAGAAATTCGAGAGTTTTTAATGGAGCGGCTAAGTCAACTTATTGGTTATTTATGAAAATTATTGCTTTGGTGATTTTTTGGGCGAAGAGTCTTCCTCAGTTCCAATTTGTTTCAGCTTTTGATCTGTGAGAAGGTTGGAGAACTGCGTGTTGGGAAGGGGTAAGGAGAGAAAATATAGTTCAAAGATGGGAGGCTCCTCCTGAAGGGTACTTGAAAATAAATTTTGACGGGTTTAGTTTGGGTAATCCGGGTCAGGCAGGTATTGGTGGCCTTGTTAGGACTTAGGAATTCTGCAGGGGTGGTGTCTTGGGCTTTTGCTAGCCCAATTGGTAGAAGCGACTCATCTGAAGCGGAAGTTAAAGCGGCTTTTCAAGGAATAAAACGTTTGAGTGTGATTCTTCTAACGTAATCAGTTGGCTTTCTGGGAAGATTTCACCTCCGTGGCGCTTTCTTAGCTTCTTTGAGGAAATCACTGATCTTGTTTCAGGGTCATCCATAGTGTTTAAATTTGTTAGAAGATCAGCCAATGGTGAAGCTGATTCCCTTGCAAGAGCGGGTGTTTTTAAAGAGAGTTTGGAATGGTTTGATCATATCCCTCTGTGAAATGTATTTTTTCTCTCCTTTTTGAGGTAATTTTTCTTTTCTTTGTATTTTCTCTCTTTCAATATATTGCCATTTCAAAAAAAAAAAATCAGCCCACAATTCGGCACTAGAATCAGCACGAAGAGATAGCAGTCCCACTAAGAGAAGATTCCTTCATGTCCAGGCAAATACAAGGTTTTAAAGTTTGGTTGAACGAAACCAAAATATTTCCGAAATTGAAGTTGAAATCTTGTAAAATCACGAAAACATTTCAGTGCAAACTCATGACCAAAATCTCGGTAAGATTCTTCACCACTGGTTTTTCTTTTTAATTTTTGTCGTTTTTAGAAATATATTAAAGGAAATCTCGTTGCTCCCCTTTTATGCGAGTAGAGTTAATTTATTTCAAGGTTACTGTTGAAATGCAACCATAGTTGTAAATTCCGTTCCGTTCCGGCCGGACTGGACCGGAATTGCCGTTCCGGCTTGGAATTCAGAACGGTTTGGGCATATTTTCCTTTCCTGCCGGAATTCCGGACGAAACGGGCGGAATGCCAGAATTGACTGAAAATGCACAAATTTTTCTTAAAAAATACGTCAATGGCATTATAGCTGTTGGGATTGCTTTTTGACCCTTTTATCCTTATTTTATGACTGTTTATGACCATTTTATGGCCGTTGGAAGGGTATTTTTAATGAATATTATTTTTGGGACACATATTTTGGACTATTTATTAGTTTTTAATCATTTTCTATTGATTTTTGATTTTTTGGGATTTTTCTCATATTTTTTAATATTTTTTTGTGTGACTGAAAAGTTTCGACCGGAATGCACCGGAACGACCGAAATCCTACCAAAATTTTGTTTCGGTGGCCAAAACGGAATGGCCACCGAAACGGAATTTACAACTATGAATGCAACATTTTGACAGAAACTTGGTGTTTTTTTTCTTTGAAAAGTTGCATGTTTCACATATTTAGACTGAAACATTGACGGAATCCCAAAATTTCCGGCAAAAAATCCTGAATTTTTGGGCGAAATCTTGTATTTTTCTGAATCCAAGTTTAATTTCGTTTTCGTAGCCGCTGAAATCAAAATATTTTGGCTGAAACGAAATGTTTAGGCCAAAATTTAAAACTATGGGCAAATCAACCCACACTTGAACACAACACTTCACATGGAAGAAAGTTACTTAGTTACCCTTTTAAAAAGCAATAGGAACTTATTTAATCGAGAAAAGTTAACTAGAAAAGTGAACTAGATGGAATGCAAACAATTCGTAGAAGAATCTTGGGATTGTACTGAATATAGATCTTTTATGAATATTATTTGCAATATTTAAGATGACTTTAAGCCACCCATGAATTTTGAACTAGATTAAAGGATCTGATCTGTTAATAGACAGTGACTCTCAAATTTCATATTTTAATCAAAGAGTACAGAATTTGTCCCTAGATCTGTTTGTCGACTTGGGGTCAAAATTAAACCCTCTATACTTGAAAGAAAACCTTAGGAATAGTCCCAATCAAGTTAGAAATGATATGATGATATAGATTTTTTTTTTGAAAGAGAGAAGGAATTTAAAAAAAGAGATATAAAACATAGTTGCCAGAAATGCCTTGTTTTTTTTTTCTGTGTGTGTGTGTGTGGGGGGGGGGGGGGGGGGGGGGGGGGGAGTTCCTGGAAACACGTTTCAGAAATGCAAATGAGATGTGAAAAAAATTTGGGGAAATGTTTGCGAAACATACAGAAAATACTTGGGAAACATATGAGAAATTTATGTGAAATATATGGGAAAGGCATGTAATATGCATAGGAAACGTATGCGAAATGTGTGGGAAACGTATGCGAAATGTTTTTGTTGAAATCACAACAAAAAATGGTACAATACATATCAAAAAGGAAATAATAATAATATGTATAAAAAATGTTTTTTCATAATGTGTATTTAAATTAGACACATGCATAGATTATTTATGTATGTTCTTTACATGCTTTATTTTTTACAATGTGTATTTAAATCATGTGCATAAATTAGATGCATGCATCTAATTTAAATACAGATTATGAAGGAAAAAAATTAGACAAACCCAACTAGTGTCAGGATTAGACTTAGTCAATTTGAGCTAGGTAGATCCTTTCACCTTCTTCATGAAAATTTTCTAAAGGATTCATTAGCTGACCCCAACTAGTTTGGGACAAAGGCTTAGTTTAGTTGAGTTGAGTATTATGACAAAAATTATAAATATATGCATTTATGTGTAAAAGCTCTTAGAAATTTTAAGTTAACAAATTCCAAGACTATAAACGCATAAAATACAAAAAAAATTATGAAAATACTAATAAAAGAAAAACTTAGAGTAATACGATAAAAATAACTAAAATAAAAACAAAAAACATATTAGATGAATTTCCCTCATGTTTCTCTTGCGTTTTATATGCATTTCCCATAGCATTTCTCTATTATTTGTGAAACTTTTCTTACACATTTCCTAAGACGTTTCTCGTACGATTTTCTATTGCTTCACAATTTCTTGTTTCCATTTTATTTTTTCTCAGTGTTTCTCGCTTTCTTTTCATGTTTCGCTTCCTATATTCATTTTCCAGTCCGGTAACTATGCTATATTTTCTCTTGGCTTCTCTTCTCTTCACGTAGATGGTCCTCATTAATTACATGTTGGAGACCACTCAAGCTGTGAAGTTAGGCTAGAGAGGAAATGGGAGAAGGAAACACGAAGAGAGGAAAATGGCAGAGAAAATTCATGGTTCAACTCCTCTGAAGCATAATATAAGTTTCACTCAATGAAAATTACAAAAGATGTAATGAGGCACATTATGATTATGATGGGCTCCATTCTAATTAACTGCTAGTATTCAACAGAAACATCACAAGTAATGCTAAAAGAACTAATTAAACAATCCTACCATTCAAAAAAAAAAAAAAAACCTAATTAAAGTATCCTACTTAATAGGATCATGTTGCATAATCTTGTTTATCTAGCATCAATGATACTATGTGTTAACTCATCTGCGACTTTTTAACATTAACTTCATTTTTCAAGTGATAAGGAACTTGTGGAGACCAGATTATCAGAATAACAATGATCCTGTTGGCCGTAGGTAACAGAATTTTTTTATTAATTGTGAGGGCATGGGTCAATATTGAAGTCATGATGGGTTACATTGGTAATTGTGAGGGCATGGATCTATATTGAAGTCTTTTTGACACAGTAGATAAACATATTGTGTGTATGTGCCATATTTTAAGCAGACAAGATTATAAATCTGGGATTGTTTTTTGGTAAGTAAGCTGGGGTTGAAATCACGTGGGGAACAAAGTCCCGATCACTCGAGCTACAAACTCTACCCTAAATTTGGGCCTATAAACTTTATATCCCCCACCTTACTCATAAATACCATTTTGGTGGGCGTTTCGTTTTGCCCACTGGAATTGAATGAGGCAGTATTTCATCCGTTTCAGTGTGTTGTTTCGAAACAGGTGCTAAATAGTTATAAAATTAAAATAAATTATTTAGAAATATATAAGAAACCATTATATCAGAAAAAATTAACAAAAAGAAATATTTTTTTACTACTTCAAACATCTACCATAGGCATGAAATTGGCTTTTGATGTGCCTAATTAATTTAATACGAAACATCAATACAACTCACCATTCATCGTACCAAATGCCAACTATAAATATTACAACATAAATCTAGTTTGAACATGTTCAAATCTCTCTGTTCATTTATCATCTCCCACATGCCAATTTGAGCAGGATAATCATGCTTGATACTTATTGAATGGTACTCAATTGAATGGACGTTAGATTTTATTGGAAGATAAAAACAACAACAAAAGAAACTCTACACAGGGCAAATAAAATCTCAAATGTGATACCTCTTTTGAATCCACCACTTTGAAGAAGGAAAAGGCTCCTCCCTTTGGCGTAGAATGCTTTGGAAGGAGATATTGCACAAAAAATTGGAGAAAAAACCTTCGATTGAAGCTTTGGATAGGATATGGATAAGAAATGAGTTTTGAAAAGGTACATAAATGATGGCATTTTGATGGGTTTTAACCCTTCAATTCGTTTGTGAGGGAGGACCTTGGAAGAAACTTTAAAATGACTACTAGATAAGGCTAAACAAGGAAAATATAAAAAAGATTTAGTAAAATGTCGAATCTAAAAATTTTCAGTTTTTTGATCCGTTTCGTTTGGCGCATGGAATTTTGCTCAATTCCATCCTGTCCAAGTCAAACACACCATAACAGGAAGAAAAAGAATGGAATCTTGGTTGGATTCTTATGTTTTACAAAATGGTGCTTGGCGTGTTGTCCTTTCCGGACAAAACAAAACAGAATAAATAATTATGTCCCTCATTCTTCCATGTATTTGTTATAACATAAAAATGGTCAATTTCTGATGACTAGCTAATCATTTCCCCCCTTTTTAGTAAACTGGTTTGATGACCTTCTGTTTTACATATCCTATTCTTAGAATAACATTTACTTTTCTGGTGAGCCAGTTACTTGGGTCTAACCTTCTGGTGAGCCAGTGTTACATCCCTTGCTCGTTCACAGAAGACAATCGGCAAACTCTGAGGCAGACTTGCTAGCTAATGAGGGTGTTTCCTTACTATCTGTAGTTGTGTCGTTTTCGGAGCGTTTACAAAGTTTATTGTAAATGTTTTTTTTTCTTGTGGGCTGACGTCGCCTTTTTTATGGGGACTACTCGTCCCTGTTGTAATATTTTTCTCTGGAATATATCGTTATCTTCTCTAAAAAAAAAAACTTTCTTTTAACTGTTGATGCTGCCATTGCTGTGTGCTGTCAATTTTCCAATAATCAGACGTTGTTTGTAGTCAGAAGAGGGCTCCCTTCTCTCCGGCAGGAGTATGAAATGAACTCAAAATATGCAAGGGTTTTCACAGAAAAAAAGAAATGTACCCATTGTTATGATAGCAAATGAAATATCCCAATGCTCCTCCCAACCCCAACACACACACACACACACACACACACACACACGTCACCACACACACACACACACACAATGACATGTATCTATGGTTTTAAATTTCTACTGAAACTGACACTAAACAACCTAAATGTTTCCATTTTTATCCCCACCGAAAAAATTCCAAAACCGTTACCAAAATCGTAAGTGCATTGGTGGTATACTAAATCAGTACATTTTATATAATTATATTTATATGAATTGCATCGGAAATGTTCTATATGTATTATGTACAACTATTTATATTAATTACATGTGAAATGTGGTATGTATTGAATTATCGTACATGCGCGACGCATGTCACTAGGTGATCGATGTTGTTAAACCATTATGGATGGCTATCTTACTTATGTGACGGTTGCAAAGCGTGTTATTGTGCTTCTTCTGGCATTTCCTAAAGTTTCATCATAAAGTCCCGTCACCTGCATATGTTTTCATACGTTTCTTTGATTTTACAAGATTTTCACCGAAATTTCCAACCTAAACTGAAACATTTCTGTTTCCATGGCAAGCCGAATCCGACATCAAAAACAAAATTTAAAACCTTGCATGTATCCCCTTGTGCACGTGTACTTGCCTTCACGTATATCTTGGGTTTTTTATTCATCCCTTATGAGTTATGGCATGCACCATGTTGCTGACTTTGCAACCATTTTATTTATTGTTTTGTAGTGCCATCAATCTCTCTCCCATTTCTGCTCAACCATTCTATTCACCATTTTGCTTGTTTCTTTTGTCTTGGGTGAATTCATCCTACTTTCAGAAACAAAAAAAGAGCAATGTCATTGTTGAGGTTAAAAAGGAAGGAACGCGCTCTTCCAAAGTCAAGAGAAAAGTTGAATATGATGATGAAGGTGAGCCTGCGAGCACAAAAAGTGATGCTTCTAATGAAGACGATGACAATGTTGCTGTTCAAGAAGAAGAGAGTGACCACGACGAGAGCGAAACTGAGGAAGAGGAAGATGAATCCGAGCAGCATGTGGAAGAGGAAGATGAATCCAAGTTACATGTGGAGAGCAAAAAAGGTTCTGCTAAGAATCAAATGAAGGTATCCAAGGCCAAGCTAAAAGAAAAGGTCACACCTGTCAAAAAGAGTTCCCCTGCAACATCTATAAAAATACCTAAATCTGCTTTGAAGCAAAGTGTTTCTGATGAAGATGATAGCGACACAGTGAAGGAAGAAGAGAGTGACTCTGTTGCAACTGAATCGGAGGAAGAAAAACCCAATTTGACTGTCGAAACCAAAAAAGGTTCTCCTAAGAAACAGATGAAGAAATCTTCTGGCGCTATGACAACGGAAGCCGCTGTGCCTGCCAAAAAGGCTCCACCTGCAAAAGCCATTAAAACCTCTCCTAAATCCGTTTCAAAGAAGGGTACCCCAGTTGACGTTAGCAGTTCTTCTAGACCTCCAACCTCCAAATCCAAGGGCTTGTCAAGTAAAGCTCAAAAGGAGGATATAGAGAGAAGCCGTAATAGTCAGAATGAATCTGCTGAGGAGAAAAAAACTAGCAAGTCTAGGACAGTAGTTGCTGCAAAGGAGAAAGGTTTGTCAGCTTTCAATTTCTTATTTATCTTAGACACAATGCGTGCAGTTCTTCATAGCTTTTGCCTTTGCTAGTGTCATCTAAGCATTTTTATTCTCATAATTTCAGTAGTAAGAGTTCCAAGCTTTTAAATATTCCTTTTTTGCATGAAAATCAATTCTGTTGGTCCTATGGCATGGATCACTAAGCTATTGCAATCTACTGGGATTTAAATGTCATGTCTGAGAATGTATAAATTGCTACTGCTGTTCTTTTTTATTGAACCCATTATCATGATCTTCCCTTCAGAAAATTGATAATTTCTTAGTGCTTCTGCTGTTCTATAAAAAATATGATTATTTTTAGAGCTTAAGGGCTTCTTTGGGTCCCACCAAACCTGGTTCTTATTTGCAATTTTGATTATTTTAACTGAATCTTATTTTTAAATGGGACTTTAATGCCTCTTTTCATACCATTTAACTCTATTAATATCTAAAACTATTATAACTATTATTTACAAGTTATCATGTTTTACTTCAAACCATTTGCATATAAGTATGTGAAATTATTATTTAGAGGTATCGAGATTGAGCCTCTAGCTCGATGGTAAAGGCTCTGCTTTCCAACCTAGAGGTCGGAGGTCCAATCCCAGCTTACCCACCCGAAAAAAAGGAAAAAAGAAAATAGAGGTATCCAGCTAGTCAAAACAAAAATATATTTATTTAGAGGTATCCAAAGAGGCCCTAACATGATTTTTTTATTGGGACTTAAACTGGTGCTTTCAAAGCTATGTTACATTGGAATTGGATTCATCTGAATGAGCAAAGTAATTATGTCAGACTGTCTGATTCATCAAATACCTCAGTATTCTCTCCTATACTTCTGCATCTCTTTTATCTGTTTTTTCTAAATACTACTGCCACAACTTTACAACTACTGCATGTTTTAGTTTTATCCATCCTAATTAATAAGTTTTTATATCAAAATAAATCATTATATTTACTTAATCTATTTAAAATTTTAATTTATTATTTGTTATAATCTAATCAATTTAAAATTTTAATGCATTACTTGTTGTAATCATATTATGTAAAAAATTAAAATTTGAGAATTGATTAAAATATTTTGGCGAAGCCATGAGTCTTTATGTTTGAGGTCTTCCAAATCGGATATTTGACATCTGTGTTCACTCGTACCCATACTGATGCAACATAGTTTCAAAGGTATCTAAGGTTTACGCCGTGATGCAGCAAGCTGAGGCACACCAAAAATACTCTAAAGGCACAACTCCCATGCGTATGGAGGCGCTCCAAGGATACGATTTCTTTTTGTTTGTCTCCGATAGAAGGCACACTCCTTGCAAGCATACGATTTCTGGGTGTTGTTTTGGGGGCCTGCATCCTTTTCCCACTTTTGCTTTTTGTTTGTCTTTTTTCTTCATTTTTTAGCTCAAATTTTTACTAATGTTTGAGGGAAGGGGGTCTTATAATACCTATTTAAAGATGTAAAATCATCTATTTGATGATTTTACAAACTTTTAAGGTTTTAGGGATTTTTTTCCCTACTACAGAAGTTTCATTGATTATAAACAAGAGATGAAGGCTCTTTAAAAAAATAAAATTAATTAAATAAATAAATAAACAAGAAATGGAGGATAAAATTTTGCTTTGCAAAGTCATTCAAAAAAAAAAAAAAAAATTGCTTTGCAAATATAACTTCTTAAAATCTATATTACTGCAGTAAAGACAGCTCATTTACTTTTTAGTACAATAAAATGTGGGCAATAAATAATTTTTTTTTTCATTGTGACATCAGGAAAAGTCAAGGCCGGTGGAAAGACCAAAGCGGAACCCAGCAAGGAAGAGATGCACGCTGCAGTCGCTGATATTCTGAAAGAAGTAGACTTCAATACTGTGAGTAGTCCTAAACACAATATAGTTTTCAAGGGTGTGTTCTATTTCAGTTCTTTTGTTATAATCTCAAACTCTTCTGCTTTTTGAAATGTAGGCAACCTTGTCTGATATTCTCAAGCAACTAGGTATGGTGTGACCACTCTATAGTCCTATATTGATTACTTTCCTTAGCATCTGTGGTTGAAAGGATTTTATATTCTAACCCATTATTGATATTCTATGTTAGTTTGACTGGTATTCCTGATGTCAAGGCATTGCTTTTGTGCTTTTGACTGTCCAGCATCATTATCTACTGTTATTTATCCAGAATTAACATTAGAATAATGATATGGTAGCCGACTAGGGGACCAAGAGTGGAACCAAACAAATAGCCTCTTAACACATTAGCAATCTTTCCCTTGATTTTTGGCTTTTTTTTCTCGATGAAAATGGCAAAACTAGCCCCCCTCCCATGCCATATGGCATGTGGGGATTTGTTAGGTTACACTCTTGGTTCTACTCTCGGTCTCCATAGCAGCACTCTTAACAGTATAGGCTGCACTTGTTTAGGGGCACACTTCAAGATGGATCTGATGCATAAAAAAGCCGACGTGAAGCTTATAATTGAAGAAGTGATCAACAATATGACGGATGAAGAAGATGACGATGAAGCTGAAGAGGATGCTGAGGAGGCTGATGAAGGTGCAGAGGAGGCAGACTGAACTGGCGATCTGTAGCTCGTTCAAATGATTTGGAAAATACGAGCTAACCTGTCGTGGCGAATGCATGGTATGTTACTCAGTCTCTCACTAACTGATCTGTAAAATGGGGTTATTAATTTCTCATAGAAGGTAAATTATTATCTATCAAGGGTATCTCTAACCATTAGAGATGGATGCCACTTGACTGTACACTACACATGTATCTCTTGTTGGCAAGTAGTTTAGTTTCACAGGGTATTCTTTTTGTTTTCTTTCAGATTTTTAGTTTCATTTCTGTTTGGACAGAAGTGCCCTACTCTCTATGAGTCTTTATTGTAGTGGAGTTTTTTCATTTGTTAACTGTTTGCTTATTTTCACAAGGATATTCTGGTTATGGAATGTGGTCCAGCTTGCAGAATGGCTTGTCATGGTGGGGCCCACATCCTCCAAACTTTCAATCAAAATGTGTGGTGTGGCCCCACATCACGAAATGGAGGGCAATGCTGTTGTGATTTTCAATTTTCACCAATTATATATTGGCTGGTGATGGGTCAAATTTTCACCAATAAATTGGGGGCCCTATTTGGATTGTTGGAAAAATGTTTCTTGAGGAAAAATCTTTCCACGGAAAGTTTTCTAATATCAAGAATTTAGAGAAACGGTTCCTACACATGTGTAGAGAGTTCTCTACACACTAGCTTAAAATACAGTGGGGCCCACATTGTTTGGGTGATCCAAGCCATCCATTTTAAAGGCCTTCGCATAGATAGGGTGTCTACAAAAAATCAGATCCATAGGATCATCCCAACCCTACGATTTGTGGAGGTAAAATGGATGTCTTTAAACCTTCACAAATTAGTCCATATTCTGCCTTCACAGTTCAAATGGTTAGGATGATCCTATGGATCTGATTTTTTGTGGACACCCTATCTATGTAAGGGCCTTAAAAATGAATGGTTTGGATCACCCAAATAATGTGCCCCCCACTGTATTTTAAGCTAGTGTGTAGATAACTTATCTACACATATGTGTAGGAACCGTTCTCTCTATAAACTAAGTCTGTAAATAAAACTCAAACTGCGGCAGTTCAAGTTTATTGTTTTCAGGAATAATCAAACAATAGAAGAGCCTGAAATTTTAGATTTCGGCAAAAGAAGAGCATGAAATTTTGAAAAATATTTCTTTTTTAAACTTGCTAAACTGAAGGGCGCTGTTGCATAAAACAAAAGTCAATCATATGGTCAGGATTGTCCGATGAAGGTGATATTTTGAGGAATGCCCAATCAATAGTTGTAAAAGCTATACTGTTCCGAGCATATATTTATCTTGTAAAAAAAATGTGCATGGGCCTTATAGTTCTCAATAAATAATAGGGTGATGATATGTGCACTTACTTTTAGTAAACGCGTCCTCTTCATTTCTCGCTATCAACAGCCAAACGAGCCTGTTTAGATGGTGGGAAAATTTATGTTGGAATTTTTTTTCCTTGAAAAATGTGTTCTCCATGATTTGGCACAGTCATTTTCCATGGAAACTTTTATCCAAAATTGAATTTTTACCCTTGAGTGATACTACGTACCCCAGAGTGACACAGCGGGGAACCCATAAAATCTCCACTGTCTGCATGGCCTAGACAACAAGGTTGTTATTCTTAGGTTCCAAATCGGTTGTACACCCAATTGACATAATATTTTTGTTTTTTCAAGGAAAATTGCAACCCTACTACTGGACCCAGGATTTTTTTTCCATGGATTTTTTTTTAATATAATTTTCACCTACATCCAAATGAGGAAGTGTTCCCTAAATTGATGAATGCCACTGTCTTCAACCCATTGAAGAGGAACACTGTCTCTTTGATAAAAAAACACCTTGAATCCATAAGAAAATAAGATAAAAACTTATGTAAAAAAGAAAAAGAAAAAAAAACAGATTAAAATTTTGAATCTACAAACTGAACAAGTTTTTATTTTAAATGATGAAAATATAATAAAAAAGAAGGCCCACAACCGAGATGGGGTTGAATAATGTTTAGTTTATTCAATGAAAGATTGATCATTAGGTACACGAGTTCATATTTATAGAAATCAAATACTTCTCCTGTTTTGATGGTGGCTAATGAATGTCAATTTAAAAAAAAAAAGAAAAAAAAATCAATTACTTCTACTCAAACTCTACGTTTAATCCAACTAGGGTTAGGATAAATTCTATCCCTGATCTAACTAAGATTAACCATAACTAAAATATCTTCTAATTCCGGCGGTGGGACCCAATCCCCACCCAATGACAAAAGGAACTAGAGGGGAAACATGTCCTAAAAAATCCTAGTTTTTTTTTTCTGAAGAAGACCACTATCTCCTCTTCTTCAATTTACTCAATCTCTGTTTCTAATTCAAGAGCTTGTGTATTGTAAAATTCTCTTCTTCAATTCAATCAATCTATGTTTCTAATCCAAGAGCTTCCTTATTGCACCATTTCCTATCAACCGTCATTACCTGTCTTCACTGTTTCCTCTATTAAAAAAATTGCAAATATTAAGTGCCTGCTCTGCTCTTTCTTTATGTATTCCCCTCACCCATTCTCCAGAAGCATCTCAGCTTCTGTTACTGATACTGAAAATTTGAATGCAACCCATTTGTTTCTGACTCGTTAATCTGTTGTCAAAGGTATTTCCCTATGTGGGTTTCCAGAATTGTCCTCAGTTTCTTTTGAAAAGCTCTCTGGTATTCCTCAAAAAATGGTTCTGTTTCCTGACAGACAAGAATAAATATTCATTGAATATTAAATAGAAATAAGTTTTATTCTGGCTAATGATATTGGCACTACCATGTTTTTATAATTGCACTAATTCATCTTGTCGTTTATTATTCAATCAGCATCAAAAGTTCTTACAGTTTCCAAAAAGCTCTCAGTAGCCAATTTAAAAGAAAAAGGCAATCTGAGTTAGTGCCATTATTAAAACATGGTAGTGCCAATATCATTAGCATTTATTTTTACTGGGTTTCGATGCAGTGCACATCTCTTGAATTCGGCAACAATATTCCGGAGAAGCAACATATCTTGCTACTTCCTTTCTTTAGTTAGAAAAAGATTATCATCAATAAGATTTTAGGCAATATTTTAGGAATTTTACTTTTATCATCAGTCCAAAAGTAATAGTTTTCTATTTTTTAGGAGTAGTAGTTTTAGGACTCTTATTTTGGTTATTAAAAGAACCCTATGTTACTTTGTGGGCCCCGACTTTTTTGATTGAATAAAAAATCACACGTTTTGTGTAGAGAAGATTGAGCTTCTTCTTGGGGTTTGTTCCCTATTGTGTTTGGATTATTGATTTCTTCTTTCTTCCGCTCGTACCAATTTGGTATCAACGCTCTCGTGGATCCTTGCCGTTTGTTGTGAAGAGGCGACTACCATGGCTCGTGGGCGTCATCAAGATTATCAAATAGATAAAGTTGAATAACTAAGAATGCAAATCCATCAACTTACGAAACGCGTAGCTAGGGGTGCAACTCGGGTCGGGTCGGGTCGGGTTGAGGCCAACCCGAGGAACCCATTTTTCCAACCCGACTGGACCCGACCCGACCTAACCCGATTTGTAATTTTCTCAACCTGACCCAACCCGATTTCACCATTTGTTTGATTTCTCCATTTTATTCTTGTATTTCCATCTCATCCCAGTCATTAGATGTTCCCCAACAAGAGGGTTAATTAGGACAACTTTCACCAAGTTTTTTATTTCTTTCTAGATTTGAGTTATATAATGACAAAACAAGCATAGAAGTAAAAAATTTATACATATTGGAATTGGAAATCGGGTTTCGGGTCGGGTCGGGTTGCCCGACACCCCAACCCGACCCAACTTGATTTCCAATTCGGGTTGATTTTTCCCAACCCAACCCAACCCGATTTTTTTAAAAATCCAACCCAACCTAACCCAAATTCGGGTTGAACCCCACCCAAGTTGCACCCCTACGCGTAGCACGTCTCGAAATTTGGAGAGGCTATAAACATAGTCTCGTCTCGAAAAATTTTAACCCTTCTGATCATCGTGCTCCGCGGAGTGAGCCGGGTGAAAGGGATTTTCAAGATCGGATGGGTTCTAACGAGGGATTCGATGAGTTGGTCGAATCGAAGGTTCTGGATGGAAAACCACATCTAGATTTGGTCGAAGAGTTTGAAGAGTTGGTCGAATCGACGGTTCGAGATGAATAGCCGCATTTTGACGACTATAATGATGATGAAGGTGACGAGATCACTTGGAACGATTGTGGTGAAGCGTTGGTTACTCGGCGTACTTTGAATAATTTTATCATTGATAGTGGGTGTTGTGAGGATGTAGTGGCACAAGCGATGGTTGTTGTGTGCTATGAAACTACGAACTAAAAGGCAAAAGACGGCATGGAGATCGAAGTGGATGGCAAATGGCGAAATATTAATTTGATTTCTTCATCAAATTATGTCGATCCATTTTTATTAGATTATCCATTGAAGCCTACAATGGATGTTTGTAAATTCCAATCGGTTCAAGATCAAGAAAGATTATTTGATGCTCTACAATTTCAAATGATTATCGTTCTTCGATACTTTAAAATTCGAGGACGAGTTTTTCTGAATCATGGGAAAACGATGCCGACCAAGATTAGTAAGAACGTGCACTCTTCAAAGATCGAAATCCGAGGACGGATTTTCCCCAATCAAGGGAGTCTGATGTAGCGCACATCTCTTGAATTCGGCAACAATATACTGGAGAAGCAACATATCTTGCTACTTCCTTTCTTTAGTTAGAAAAAGATTATCATCAATATATTTTAGGCAATATTTTAGGAATTTTACTTTTATCATCAGTCCAAAAGTAATAGTTTTCTATTTTTTAGGAGTAGTAGTTTTAGGACTCTTATTTTGGTTATTAAAAGAACCCTATGTTACTTTGTGAGGGGATTTCTTTGATTGAATAAAAAATCACACGTTTTGTGTAGAGAAGATTGAGCTCCTTCTTGGGGTTTGTTCCCTATTGTGTTTGGATTACTGATTTCTTCTTTCTTCCGCTCGCATCCGTTTCTCTTGTTTTCTTCAAATATTGCTGTTTCTTTGTGTTCTGGGTCAGGTTGTAGACCTTGAAGGGACTGTTCTAATGGAGAATTCCAACATGGAAGGACTTGAATTCAGTATCAATCAAGGAAAGCAAGCTCTTGTTCCTCCTGCAGAGGAAACAGAGAAGGGTCTGTATTTTCTTTCAAACCTGGACCAGTACATTGCAGTGATGGTTCAAACAGTTTACTGCTTCAAGGCAGATGGGAAGGGAAATGAAAGAGCTGCTCAAGTTATAAAGGAGGCCTTGGCAAAGGTTCTTGTCCACTATTATCCACTAGCCGGGCGGTTGATAATCAGTGAAGAGGGGGAACTCATTGTGAATTGCACCAGTGAAGGCGCTGTTTTCGTTGAGGCTGACGCAGATTGAACGATGGAAATGATTGGAGACATAACAAAACCTGACCCTGTGATTCTTGGGAAGCTTGTTTACAACATTCCTTGCGCGAAGAACATTCTTGAAATACCTCCTTTGGTGGCACAGGTCTGATTTTCTCTATATACTTCTATGCAGATAGTTCTGTTTTTTCTTTTTCTTTTTTTCTTTTATTTCAATTGGTTGTGAGTAAAATTTCAGTTCTAGTTTGAGAAGTTTTACTTGGACTAAAATGCAATGGAACTTTCAGCTTTGAACAATATGCTGATTCAGTTGATCAGAAGAGTCGAAACTGTTTAGCATTACAAATACACACTGATTTTAAAGGGGTTTTTGTTAAAAATTTAATCAACCTTAAGTGGAAATAGATCGTTACCTCCGGCCATGATGATCAGATTGAAACGGTTGATGATGCACGTGATCCGACCATTGAAGATTCTCCCCGATGAACTTGGTTTTGATGTACCATTCATATCAGACTAAGCCTTATGCTTAGATGAATGGAACTACTGGCTGTTCTTAATAGATCAGGGACCACACAGAGAAAACCCTAAACCTTCATTTCTTGATGGGAAGTTGCTCTCATTAAGCAATTCCTTTATTTAAAGCTGTAGGGAATGGTTTAGTTTCCCACTTCACTAAAACTCTTACTAATTAGGACTCTTAATGAGAGTTACTTTTAGTCATCTGAAAAACCTACCTTTAGAAAACATCTACTTCACCTAAGTATGAGGCAAATTCAATGTGGGCCACCTTAAGGAAACATGTTCCTACAGTTTTGAGAAATATGCAGATTGGGTTGATCTGAAATGTCAAAAACAGTTAAGCATTAAGCATATAGCGCACACATTATTGGTGCATTCCATGGTACTTCTCTTTAACCCTGTTGGCACACTTATCACCATTTCTGAAGCTGGTTTCCGCAGAATTTCGGTTCCCCGTCACACAACAGAGCTTTGAATTTGAAGTCATTTTGGGGTTATTACATTTGTCAATGGAAAAAGGGCAGCCCACAATGGAGCGACTTTACCGTTGCGCCAAGGCTCGCCCTCTCGGTTATTACATTTGTTGCTAACATTATTTATTACAATGTGTGCCATTGTTTTCTTCAGATGACTAGGTTTAAGTGTGGAGGATTTGTTCTTGGGTTAGCCATGAATCACTGCATGTTTGACGGCCTAGGTGCGATGGAGTTTGTGAACTCATGGGGTGAAACTGCCAGGGGCTAGCCATTGACTGTTCCACCATTCCTAGATAGCCTCTTAAAATAGAGTTTCCCCACAATGAATTTGCAGAGATCAAAGATGTATCCAATACTGTAACTCTTTATCAAGAAGAAATGCCCTACAGCTCATTTTGTTTTGACCCTGAAAAGCTTGAAAAACTGAAAACAAAAGCCATGGAAGATGGAGATTTTGATAGATGCACCACTTTTGAAGCTCTATCTGCATTTGTGTGGAGAGCTCGAACCCAGGCATTGCAGTTACGACCCGATTCAACAAACAAAGCTCCTCCTCAATGTCGATGGATGATCTCCACTGCCAAAGGGATACATTGGCAATGAAATTGTGTTAACAAGTTCTCCATACAATGCATGTGAGATATTAGAGAAGCCTCTATCCTTTACAGTCGGGCTGGTTAAGACGGCCGAGTCAAAGGTTACAGACCGTTGAATGAGATCTGCCATAGGCTATTTTGAAGTAACTAGAGCTAGGCCTTCTCTCACTGCAACTCTAGTAATTACTACCTGGTTAAGACTATCTTTTCATACTTCTGATTTTGGATGGGGGGAGCCTCTGTAATCTGGTTCAGTATCTCTACCTGAGAAGGAAGTGATCTTGTTTTTATCTCACGGAAAAGAGAGGAAACCCATATATGTACTGCTAGGCTTGCCTGCCACTGTGCGGGTTTTTGCTGAACTAATGCAGATATAATGAAGAAATAATAGTATGTATTTTAATGGGATAATAATCTCTATAATTATAGATAGGATACTCCAAGATGATGCATTTTTGTCCCAGTAAGATGGAACTATTCAGACCCAAATGTTAAGCATCATAGAAGCCAGTCTTCCTTTCGAGTTACAAGTTCCCACGAGTAGAAATTTGGGTCTTTGTCTATTATTCCCTCCTTTTTCTTTTGAATGTATGAGGAGGTCTTAGTTGGGTCTTGAATTGAACAGCGCAATGTCTATTATGGTCTATATGTGTTATTTGCTTTAAATTAAACTTCTTAGTTTGAATAAACCTCTTCAACCTGCATTTGCTCTCTCTCTCTCTGTCTCTCTCTCTCTGTACCTTATTATTATCTGAGGACTCTAAAGTAGAAATATTGTATATGATAAGTCATTGCGTCTGTGAAAGACCAAACTATGGTTGTTCTCATTGCAACCTATTTTTAAGGCAGCATTGTAACCTGAATGTCAAGTATGTGCCTGAGATGAACGTTCATAAGTGCGTATGTTTTGGTGAAGGAATGTGCTATTGGGACTGCATCAGAATACAGCAAATGAAGTTGTTGAAAGAAATGAGACTATAACTCTACATTGATATATGATAATCCGGGATTGTGTATTTATATTTTATACAACACAAGTGGAGAATTGGAAGTAGTAGACGCGGTCTGGATAGATAATGTGATTCCCAGCTAGCTAAAGATGGGGTATTCAGGGAAAGCATGGAGCACTTTGATTATCTTCCCCCTTGAATTATCTTTTTCCTTTGTTTCGTTGTTTTTATTGTATTATCTGTAAAGACGCTCTTGGTCTCCTTTCGTTATTATTAATACTACTCACCATTTAAAAAAAAACAAAGTGGAGACGAGCAAATTGTAATGCTGCTAAGGCAATGTAGATGAGACTAAAATTGACAATTTTTGAGGCAAATTGTGATGTTGAAATGTTAACCAAGTCATTTGTAAAAAGTTCAGGGTCTTAAACTTCAAGCTCTACTGCAAGACCAACTAAAATTATCCTTCCATCAGAGATTCTTGACGAAAAACCAAACAAAATTCTGGCTCTTAAGCTTTACATATTCTACTCTTAACACAGACGAAACACCACCCTAAATCCACAACCTTCCCATCTGAGACTATCAATAGAGATCCAACACTTTTAAGACACGTCCACGGCCAAGAAAAACGAGATAAGCCAGGGAAATTTCAGGTGGGTTGGATCTTTAAACTCTGATCATAAGCTAGATGAAAAATGATCTTCATCGTAGGCCCCATCATATTTTATACAACATTGAGTGGAGATTGTAAATTGTTGATGTGACTTTGAATGGATAATGTGAATCCCTGTTGGGTTATTAGTACTTTATACATCATACAAGTGGAGGCTTGTAAATTGCAGTGTTGCTAAAGCATTTGTAGTCTGAGAGCTGTGAACATGAGAAGGTTAAAGAGCTTGTAACATTTGATTGAAAGTGACTAATTTGAATGACACGGGAAGAAGGGTGGGTGTCTCACAACTTGAATGAGGATAGTAAGGCAGCTGAGTCTCTCGTCAAGTGGGTAATTACTTTCTCTCAATAATACTTTATGCTTGATGATCGATTGCAAGCTTGTAATTATCAAAACAAATAAAAGACGAGTTAAATTGATTATTTCTGTCCTTGAAATCAATTCACAAAAAGGAGAACATATTCTATAAAGTGAGTGAGTGATTGTATGGTTTCTGCAAATATTTTTCAAAGGAAAAATACCTGCAACAAAAGTACAAGCGGGGTTCAACACTTTAATGATGGAGACTATTTATCTGATGAACTCTACAATGGATTGTGTTTTCTTGTTTTCCACTCCATCCTATAACCTAATATAACTAAATTATATTAGTTATGGGTTGTGGTGGAAAGACAAAAATAGAAAGGAATTTTTTTTTTTTTTTTTTTTTTTTTTGGAAATCTTAGATATGAACATCTCTTATATCCTATGACAAAGAAAGGGCAAAGGGAGATGGCGGTTTTGGTTCTCTTCTCGCCTGTGTGAGAGGTTTGGTTATTCTCAATACAAGAGAGGACATCAAGGAGGGTTTCAAAAAAGGTTGCAAGGGAAGGGTTTGGTACTTGATCAAGTAACCTATTGTAATCTCTATATTCTTTCTTGCCTACTGAAATATTCTATGGATCTCCCGTGGTACGGTGGTACCGTTGTGTGACTTGTATCTTGCTCACTCATGAACTAAAAATGAAAGAAGTTCGTAAAAAAACACTTTCTTAGCCATTCATTTTACAATTTAGAAGATGATTTGTTAGATTACCCCATGGAGAAAATTTTTGGGTCATTGACTGTCTACCAGTGGCAGACCCCAAACCCCAACTAGTTTGGGACAAAGGCTTTGTTGAGTTGAGTTGAGTTGACTATCTACCAGTGGGAAGTAATGAGTGGCTCAGATCATTGTACACATGATCCTCAACTGTATTTTTTCCCTCCAGACACCAGAATTTCTCCTGCTCTATGACTAGGGGTGTTCATTATTCGGTTTTAACCGAATAACCGAACCGAACCGAATTGATCCGGTCGGTTCGGTTCGGTTTCGGTTTTTATTTTTAGTTAATTCAGTTATTCGGTTTCGGTTATCCCGGGGAAAAAATTCGGTTAATCGAGTAACCGAAATTAACCAAAAATAAACATTATTTTTCAAAAAATTGTGTATGGGCACTCCGTAGGATGATCCAAACCGTCCATTTGATTGATCACAACTTCAATAGGTTGTGCCTAAAAAACCTTTTCGATAGATTGAACATAGCCCTCCGATCAAACCGTTCAAATAGAATTTTTTGTCTTTTTCCATCACTATTCCGTTATTCGGTTATAACTGAATAACTGAATTTTTAATCGGTTCGGTTCGGTTTTGGCAAATTTTGGTTCGGTTTCAGTTTCTGAAATTTGATAACCGAAATTATTTCAGTTATCAAATTTCGGTTCGGTTATGACCGATTGAACACCCGCACAATTAAGCAATTAGCAGAACTAGTAGTTTATTTACATTTAAGAATATATCTTCTCTGGAAGTCAACTTTTGAACCCATAATGAATGATTGAATAAACAATCCAAGAATTGATAGAACATCAACCATGCCAGTAGTATGCCATGGTACCCTTTCTCAATAACTCAATCAGGATTGCGTAACAGATTAGACCATGTCAATACATATAGAGTAAGAACATAAATAACCAAACAGTCTCAGATGAGCAGAGATCAACTAATTAAAATAACATTATTCTATTAACCTACCCATTAATGATAAACGAGTGGTTTAATTAGATCACTGACCACATGGTCCTCACTGTAATTTTTCCTGTCAGAGACCATAATTTCTACTACTCTATAACACAATGAGCAGTATAGCAAAACTCATCTATTTACATAAATTTCTTCTTTTGATATCAACTGTTGAAACTAAAATGAATGATCAAAATGTTTTCGATGCATCTTTCTCATCAACCAATCCCCATCACAATGGAGAGGCATCTTCTCGCTTGGTCAACCAGAGAATTGATAGATCATCAACCATCACACTGTAACTCATTCTCAATAACTCAATAAAGATTGAGTAACAGATCAGACAATGTCAAAACATATAGATCAAGAACCTAAATAACTAACCAATCTCAGATAAGCAGAGATGGATTGCATAAAATCTCATTATTCTATTAACCTTTGGAACCCGTAAATGACAAATTACGGGCACCAAGTTCACTCTTATTTGCCACAATCTAAGTGTTAGAAATTGATAACCAAGGAACAGGCACAATCTGTCAGTTAAGAAAAACAGTAAAAGATTCATTATACAAAGATGACCTTTAGAGGAAGCTAAGAAAAACAGTTAAAGATTAATGTTCAAAAGAGATCTTTAAAGGAAAGTATTATCGATTTTCTACATAGACAGATTAGATGTAGAATGGAATGACTGTGCTGGTATCAAACCTTCCCTGCTATATACATAGAACAGGAAAACTTAATTCAATACATGAAGTATATAAAAGATTTCCCAAAGCCCAAAAGCTCAGATAAACATCTTAATACATGAGGAAATGATCAGTTCAACGAAACCCGAGAAGGGCTAAGAAGTTGATACGCCGAATAACCCTTCGGAAAGCTGCAACCTTGAGGAACTTCATCATTGTCCATCTCACATAAGACCTTATAGAAAAGATCTACTTTGCAAGGTAATGCGAGAGGGCCTTCACTATTGTATCCATACTCCAATTCAGCCTCTTCTAATAGCATCTTGAAAAGGGGATGATTCACATACTCAGTCTTGATCACAAAGCGTTGTTTCTCCGGTCCGACGTACACTGAGAAGCAACCGACGGGACAAACTTGGCGTTTCTGACACCGTTTATCCTCCTCCGAATTCGCGGCTGGCGGCCATGATTTGCTCTTTGACATATGAACAAAAGGGAGTCCTGATGATCTATTATTACTAGTACTAATTGATGCGCGTCGCGATAAAGTCTTCAAAAAATTACCTAATTTGCTTCCTTTCCTCTTACTTTCCCCCACTTTCTCCATGGAAACTTACTAGAATTAGTACTTTGAGACAAAAGGAAAACACAAGAATGGGGAATTTTGCTTATGATGAACCAAACAAAACATCTCCTTCCATAAAGAAATTTCTATAATATGCAATCCTCAATTGAAAAACAGTGGAAGGAGAGAAAGTTATGATGGATAAAAGGATATTAAAGGTGGGTTGGATCTTTTATCCCCTATCATAAACATGATAAAACATCACCTTCATCCTTGGCCTCATTGTATTACTCATAGTTTCCTAAAACAGAAAACAAAATCCAAATCATTCACAACAACAAGAACAAACACAGATATTGAAAAAGTAGATTAAACCCAGAAAAGAAAACAGAAAACCCAATTGGAAAAACCACAAAACTATGTCAAAAACCAACAATCAAAACCATATCTAAAAAACCCAACAGCAAAAAAAGGGAAGAAAAACAGAGAAAAAGCTCACGGGAAATCTATAGTTCTATACACAGAAAGGCTATACAAACCCATGCGGCCATGCCATATAAATATTCAGTAAGATAAGCAATTTGTCAACGCCAAAATATTATTATTATTTTGAATTCTTTACCCTTTAGTTATCCTTACAATGACTTGTAAAGGCCAGTTGCTCTGAATTTGATGCTTATGGAAAAAAACAAAACTGATAAAAACAAAAAAATAAAAAAGATAAAATCAATAGAGAGATAATCTAGGAGATTATCTTGCAAGAGGTTGAGATTCTCATAAAAAAAAAAACCCCTAGATTTTATTTTTCTATTTCTACTATGCTGTTGAAGGAGTTTGAGATTCTCAGAATCAGAAATCCTAGATTTTATTTTCTATTTCATTTTTACGGTTTGATGATTCATCCAAATAACAGAGAGTTCTAAATATAGTAATCAGGGCCGTTGAGAATAGGAGATGCTTCTTCTCTATTATTGTGGCACGTGGCATTTACTTATTCAAAATTTGCTGACGTGGCGTCATGGTGCTTTCTATTGACGGCAGAAGCGGGACCTAGAGGCTGTGAAGATATATAAACTTAGACGGTTGGAGGGACTCCTTTTGCCCTTGCCTTTTATCATAATGACTTCAACATTGTTTTAATAAAGAGCGAAAGTCACCTTGTCTTATATGCTTTAAGCGGTTGGTTAGCATATAAGACAAGGTCGTTTAGGCTCATTAATAATCAAAACATGGTTGTGCGAATATCAGTAGCCGTTTTTTAAAACACTAATAATAAGGAAATGATATAAGCACAATCATATTTTGATAATTGCACTAACTCATCCTAAGCTTTATTGTTTATTGGAGCAGATGAAAGCTCGCACAAGCCGATTAAAAAAGAAAAGACAAGTTGACATTGTGCAATTATTAAAATATGGTAGTGCCAATATCTGTAGCCTATTAATAATTCTTCGCCTTTATTTTGCTACCAGTCTTTGTTCACTCTTTCTGGAGCGGGTGGGATCAGATCTCTGATAATTGGAGTTGACGACTCTCATGTAGATTGTACATTCAAAATTATATTCTTGTCGATTATGGGTCGGCAAAAAATGGCTTTAATTCAAAGTCTTAAGTTCTTAACGGAAGATTAATAACCAATTTTCACAAATCCATCAATATCAGGGGCCGATACGCGGGTTTTAGAATCTAGGATTTCTTCAAAATTGTAGCTAAGAGACAAGATAAGAAGCGGACCAGCCATCATTTTTTACTTGTTTTTGTCTTCTCGCCCTTCTTTCGGTCAGCAAGAGAGTAGCAGATCCCCCATATTTCCAATTTTTCGAAATCTCAGGATGCGGGAGAGAATTTTAAAACCTGAATTTCTCACTTAAAATTCAAGAAACGCTGTCAAGATAGCACGCAACAGCTTGATCATGAACCCTCTTTTACACTGTTTTCAAACTAAAAACCTGGATTCTAAAATCGGCGTATCCAAACGGCCCCTCCAATCAATCAACACACACCAAAATGGCAATCAAAGAAAAAAAATAGCAATGTCCCATGCCTAAGTCTTCTAATTGAATAGTTAAAAATGACACACCAAAATGACAATCAAAGAAAAAAAATAGCAATGTCCCATGCCTAAGTCTTCTAATTGAATAGTTAAAAATGCTCAGCCGAGATGATTTTTAAGTGATACCATCAAAACAGCGATTCCTAAATCAAAGAGTTTAAATTAGCATAATTTGTTGTGATTAGGTCCAGATCAAGCTTCTCATGCAATTATGTATGAATTTTGGATTCTCAACATTGATAGTGGGAGAATCCCACATAACCCAAGATGCCAAACATGAGTTCTATGTTGATGTACTTTATTTTCATGTGACTGATGTATTGTGCAAGGATGATGGATGATTTGTTAAATCTCAGGGTAAACCCTCATTAAATATAAGGAGATGATTTTTTCGTGCCCCCCTTTAGGATAATACGCCCATCTTTTAACATTAATTGTGGGCAGACTTTAATGCATTTTGCGCCTATAGGTAATTTTAGACTAGTTTCCTTTACAGTGGATACCTGAATTCCAAGTATGGCTCGTAATAATCTATCTTCCGGGCATACGACGATTCTTTTGTTGTCCGAGGCGTTAATTTACCTACTAAAATATCACCTGTTTCTAACCAAGATCCCAACATCACAATTCCATTTATGTCTAAATTGCGGAGCAAATGGGCTTCTAAATGCGGTATTTCAGGGCCTTGACTTGTCACATGAGTATGAATTTCATATTTCAAATTTGATATCAAATCACGTTAAAAAGGGGGGGCACATTATCCTAAGGGGGGCGAAAAAAATCACTGCCCTAAATATATTAAGTTGTTAAATGGCCGCACTTGGCAACCATGAAAAATTATTTCATGGAATACTGGTTAGCAGTGAGCCCAATTGTGAAAGAGGAAGATCTTTAGCGGGACGAGAGGAGAGAGCATGGAGGAGAGTGTTTGAAATCCCTAAAACCCAATGGAAAAAAATAAAATTGTTTTTCATGGGCTTTTCAGTGTCACTCCCAACCTCTCGAGTCACTCATCATCCCATCTCTGACTATTGCCCCACTAATATTTCATAGAATATTTTTTCATGGTTGCCAAACATGCCCATAGTGTAATTCCTCTAGTAATTTTTCATGTTTTTTTTTATCAGGGCATTTCTGCTAAAAGATCTAAAATTCAAAGGCTTTTTTTTTTTTGTAATTTAAGGGAGGTGGCCACTATATAATTTCTCATTCAATGGAACTTAGTATTCCTTATTAAACATGGGCCCTTATTTTATGCGCCTTTCTTCATTTCAAAAAAACAAATGAGAGATATGCCTTTCGAAAAGGTCAAATTATGGCGAAAGGATATGTACATTGGGTAGGTGACTTTAGGTAAGTTTTTCTTCATGCCTTTGAAATTTTATTTCTCTTCTTCTTTTTCTTCTTCATCATTAAATCATGAATTTCTTACTTCGACTATGTCCTTCTTTTAAAAAATACATTGTAAAAGGAGTGATTCAATGGGCACGATCTCACCGTAATACAGTGGGGGCACACCCACTGTATTTTCAAACCTAAGCCTATCAGATGGATGGTCCAGATCAAACAAAGGTGGAGCCTGCGATTAAGGATCGGTCCAAGTACCTTAGGCTATGAAAGCTCCAACTGGTGACCATTAGATGAGTGGTTTGGATTATGTTAGTATCAAATTAGTGGGAACAATCATGAAATCACATGATCAACACTATTAATTATTAAAAGTACTGTACAGCCCACTTCATAGGATGATCCAAACCGTTCACTTGTTTGGCCATAACGCAAATAGGCTGTGCCCCCAAAATCATTTCCATAGGTTGGTCCTAACCCTCTGATCTATCAAGGGACTGAATATTATGGAAATGATTTTTGGGGCACAACCTATTTACAATGTGGACTTACTGACAAAATTTCATTTCCTTTCCTAATACCAACAAATGAACGGTTTGAATCATCATATGAAGTGAGCGGCACCATATAAAATCTCATAGTTTTAGACTATTTTAGTGACATCATTCATTTTCGCGAAAATCTAATTATATTGTTTTGATGACATCTTCTTAGTTTCTTTTATACAATTGAATGAGTGTGTATTGACTAATTTTATAAGCAAATTAATTTTTATAAGAGTAAAAAGTCATATCTGGAGGCCAAAGATCAATGCCGCTGCCGCGCTGCCTCACTAATATGGTTTTTAATGGTTCTCACTATAAAAAAATTAATATATATATATATATATATATATATATATATATATATATATATATATATATATATATATATATATATTTAAATGGATCAAAAAATTAATATAAAATCTATAATTAGCTTTTAGATTGATTGTTTGGCGAGAAATGGCAATCTTTCCACTGGCCGGGACTCTATTAGCTAAGTAGCTAGTGAAACTTTCATTGGTGCGGGTGTCATCCAGTAGCTAAAGATTGATACAGAGATGGTGATATTGTTTTGAAAATTAATCTCTAAGATAGGTGTACTTTTGTTATTTATATTTGAAGCATTTTTTATTGTTTCCGATGTCCGGCTTACAAAAATAATGTCTTATTTTTAAATACTTTTCTAACATTATAGTTTAGGGAAGAAATAAAATTTGGATTTTTGGAAGGGAGAACCCAAAAGGTTCGATGTCCTTCCTTCTTGATCTTTCGGGGGATAGCCTACTTTTTCTTTGTTCTTTCGTATCTTGTACTTCATATTTTATTTAATAAATTCTTGGCAATCATTCAAAAAAAAAAAAACCCAAAAGGTTAAGATTGAGTTCTCTTGTAATCAAATTTATAATGCCAGATTTTAAAATGGGGTGTCTACAGATACCCCTCTTTGGCAGAATGTGCTTGTCACACGAATGACAAAGCTGACAAGACAACACATTTTGGCCGACCCGAAATAAAAAAGAAAACAAAATTTTGGGTTTTAGTTCTAAAATGATATTCAAAATAGCAAAATGACTTTACTTGTCACATGCAGGAACCACCAAACCTGACCCATTTTAGGTGGTGGACCCATACACATATGACCAACTGATTTAACTTCTTAACTCTACTATTATTGATTAATGAATTTCAAGCATTATTGATTAATGAATTTCAAGCAATTTGTTGGGGGAGTTTTTAATTTGAAGACTCAAGTCAAAGCTAAAAAAATATAGGGTATACTTGTCGACAAGAAGATGACACACGCTGTTAGAAACATTATCCATGTTAAACGGTATGTGCTTTTTTTTAAAACCAAGACTTTAATTATAAGGTAAAAATAGAGTTGTTGTATTGAGAGCTTAAATTTATAAGTTCACTACCCAAACTATCATCGCTACGATATAATCAATCTTAAAGATCAACCTTGTCCTACATCTATCTATCTATCTATTTATCTATCTATCTAATCTATCTATAATATGAGGAATGGTAAACTCAGGGGTGCCCTTACCCTTACAAAAAAGATCGTGAAAGGGTACCCCCCATTGGCTGCTCGTCACCGAAGTGCATTAATAATGGCTGACAAGTCAAATAGGATGGTGATGTGCAGCCAATGGGGGCGCCCTTTCACCTCTTTTTTGCAAAGGAGCCCTTGAGTTTAGCATTCCCCCTATAGTACACACACACACACACACACACACACACATATATATATATATATATATATATATATATATATATGTATGAAAGTGTTTCTGCATTGCAGCGCAGGGAGCTCCCTGCACTTTAGTGGCTTATAAAGCCTCCAATTCGTCACTTTTTGTGGACCCGCAAAGGTGGACCCGCTATATGAACCAATGCGAGGCTTTATAAGCCACTAAAGCGTAGGAACGCTTCTCTCTCTCTCTCTCTCTCTCTATATATATATATATATATATATATATATATAGAGAGAGAGAGAGAGAGAGGTGTTGGTGCACTTGAGCGCACACCCAAAATGGTGCGCTCAAGTTATTAAAACATTTCCTATCGGTTCCTGTATGTGGGACCCAAACTATAGTGCAATAGGAAACGTTTTAAACAACTTGAGCGCATGGTAAGCTCAAGCGCACCAACACTTTTCTCATATATATATATATATATATAGAGAGAGAGAGAGAGAGAGAGAGAGACTAAGCGCTTTTCTTTCTTTTGTCATTCTTTTTCTTTCTAGTGAATACTTTTATTGGAAAAATTTTCCCTAGTATTCTTTTCCTGAATTTTTTTAATAAGGGATTTTTCTACACTTTATGCGCGCATATCATAGGTGGGCCTCATCATTTTACAACACATGTTTTGATAAACTCAATCTCATCATTTTGAACCCATGCTTAGCATAGGTGGACCCACCAAAATATGAATATGGTGGGGCCCACCATTTTATACCCATGAATTGGACCACCATCTCCACCAAATCCATGCACAGGGCAGGGTCTTTTCTTTTTACACCATGTTTTTATATGGTGGGTTTATCAAACTCCACTCAAACCCGTGCAATGGCGGGGCCTATCATTTTACCTTATGTTTAATTGGATGGGATATGTCCCACAATCTCCACCCAAGCCCATGCATAAGGTGGGGCTACAATTTTACACCTCATTTTTTGGTGGGATGGGGCCTTTATTTTACACCCACGCATAGCAAGGGCCAAGAATGATAATAGGAAAAATGACCAAATAAAAGGGCTTTTTTACTGACTATGACATTTGAAGAGGGGAGACTTGGAAATAACCAATCTAGAGTGATGGTGGCTGGTTTGCAAGGGTTTAGGACAAAAATACCCTCATTTTTAAATTATCGTCACCTCTCTCTCTCTCTCATGGGATGATCCCAACCATCAATTAGAGGGCCACAATTCCTCTCTCTTTCTCTCTCATGGGATGATCCCAACAGTCCATTAGAGGGCCACAATGCCCCCTCTCTCTCTCTCGTGGGATGATCCCAACCGTCCATTAGAGGGCCCCAATGCCCCCCTCTCTCTCATGGGATGATCCCAACCGTCCATTAAAGGGCCACAATGCCCCCCTCTCTCTCTCATGGGATGATCCCAACCGTCCATTAAAGGGCCACAATGCCCCCCCTCTCTCTCATGGAATGATCCCAACCTTCCATTAGAGGGCCACAATGCCCTTCTCTCTCATGGGATGATCCCAACCGTCCATTAGAGGGCCCCAATGCCCCCCTCTCTCTCTCTCATGGGATGATCCCAACCGTCCATTAAAGGGCCACAATGCCCCCCTCTCTCTCATGGGATGATCCCAACCTTCCATTAGAGGGCAACAATGCCCCTCTCTCTCTCTCTCTCATGGGATGATCCCAACCGTCCATTAGAGGCCCCAATGCCCCCCTCTCTCTCTCTCATGGGATGATCCCAACCGTCCATTAAAGGGCCACAATGCCCCCCCTCTCTCATGGGATGATCCCAACCTTCCATTAGAGGGCCACAATGCCCCTCTCTCTCATGGGATGATCTCAACCGTCCATTAGAGGGCCACAATGCCCTCTTTCTCTCATGGGATGATCACAACCGTCCATTAGAGGGCCACAATGCCCTCTTTCTCTCATGGGATGATCCCAACCGTCCATTAGAGGGTTACAATGCCCCGCAGGTTCGTGCACCTCTCTCCGGTATCCTCTGATTCTGAGTGAACCTCCTCTCACAGGTTGGTAGTCTCTCTCTCTCTCAGTTGTTTAAACCATTGGTAATCCTAAATAAACAACTTATAAACTCTCTAAAACCACTGCTAAGTCTATATAAACCACTTATAAACACTCTAAACCACTGATAGGCTTATATAAACCACTTATAAACACTTTAAGCCACTGATTACCCTATATTAAACACTTGTAAACACACTAAACCACTCATAGGCTTATATAAAACACTTATAAACACTCTAAACCACTGTTTACCCTATATAAACCACTTGTAAATACTCCAAACCATTGCTTACCCTATATAAACCACTTATAAACACTCTAAACTGCTGTTAGGCTTACATGAACCACTTATAAAGACTCTAAACCACTGCTTACACTGTATAAACAACTTATAAATACTCTAAACAACTGTTTACCCTATATAAACCACTTGTAAATACTCTAAACCACTGCTTACCCCTATATAAACCAGTGCTTACACTGTATAAACAACTTATAAAACACTCTAAACCATTGTTTACCCTATACGAACCACTTGTAAAAACTCTAAACCACTGCTTACCCCTATATAAACCACTAACAAACACTATAAACCATTGCTTACACTGTATAAACAACTTATAAACACTCTAAACCACTGTTAAGCCTATATAAACCACTTATAAACACTATAAACTACTTCTTACTCTGTATAAACCATGTATAAAGACTCTAAACCACTGATAAGCCTATATAAACCACTTATAAATACTCTAAATCACTGATAGGCTTATATAAACCACTGTTTACCCTATATAAACCACTGTTTACCCTATATAAACCAGTTGTAAACACTCTAAACCACTGATAAGCCTGTATAAACCACTTATAAACACTATAAACTACTGCTCACCCTGTATAAATCACTTATAAACACTTTAAACCATTGTTAATCCTTATAAACCAATTATAAACACTCTAAACCACTGTAAGCCTTAATAAACCACTACTTAGGATTATAAACCACTACTGAGGATTCTTAACCAAAGAAGCTATATAAACCACTTATAAACACCCACTTCAGTAGTGGTTTATCGTAGTGAAATAGTAGTTTAACTTAAGAAATTAGTGGTTTACAGTAAAATAACAATGATTATAAAGTGGAAAACAGTAGTTTAACATGAAAAGCTTTCATTCAAGTTTATAAACATGCCTTATAATTGAAAGAGAAGGGAGAGGGCTAGAAATACACACATTTCCATTGAATTGAGGCTTTGTGCATTGGAATGATGGTTTCTAATGAAGATTTTTACGATTTCGGAATCTAATAACGTTTTTTTGCAATAGTTGTTGTAAATGGATACGTTTTCCAATGCAATGAAAGGTTAGGGAGGCTTTGACATCTAAAAATGAGGTTTTCAGCAATAGAATGGAACTTTTGGCATCTAACAATGGAAGTTTTTGAGTTTCAAAAATGGAGGTTTTTGGGTTTTTCATACGTACGTAGGTGGGAGGAAGAGGAAGAAGAAGAAGAGAGAAAAAGGTGGGTTTTGGGATTTGTATTCTAAATGTAATCATTTCAAAAAGGTGATTTGAGAGAGAGAGAGAGAGAGAGAGAGAATCAAGGGCATTTTCGTCATATGCACTCTTGATTGGTGATTTACAAAACACCCCTCTTCAAATGTCATAGTCAGTAGAAACCCCTTCTATTTGGTCATTTTCCCATGATAATAACATATGTGTCAAATCTTCATGGAGCTCTTACGTGATCTTGCTCCCATTATCGTGTAAAGTAGGAATTTGCCTGCAAATTTTGAGGAAAGCCATTCTGCGGCTGACTTTCGCATGAGAACAGCCATCGAAGCTGAATTAATTGAATAAGACAAGATCTGCCAAAAAGCGAGCCTTTGTGGCTGTCCTGTCACGCAGAAGTCAGTGGCGAAATTGCCTAGCTGATTCTTGTAAAGTATTTAATACTTACAAGTAAACGTACAATTATGTGGGATTTAGGAATTATAGAGAAACTTATATTTATAAGACATGAACGATGTAAAGAAATTTACATTCATTAGATTTCCAATAGGCTACTGACATTGTCACTATTCAAAAAAAGGAAAAAAAATAAAAATGAAGAAGATATCGGCGCTATCATGTTTGTATTATGAATAATGATACGGTAACCGAGGGTGGAACACACAAACAGCCTTTTCTCATGTTAGAAATCTTTTCTTTTCTCTTCTTTTTCTTTTTTTGGTTCTTTTTTTTCCAACAAAATGGCAAAACTACCTCTCCTCTTCCATGTGGCATGGAGGGATTCGTTCGGTTCCACTCTCGATTTCCGTAGCAGCACTCTTTGATAACTGTGCTAACTCATTGTGTCTTTTATTATTTAAAAAGCTGTAAAAGGTTACAACTCCCAAAAGACTATAAAAAAAGAAAAGACAAACTGAGTTTGTGCAACTATTAAAACATGGTAGTGTCAATATCAATAGTCTTTTAGATAACCTGAGTTAATTTGTCTCTATCACCCATATATGTTTTCCCACCTAAGTTGTTCTCCATGGGGATCGAAATCTTGGAATAAGGTGTTCTTGGGATTAGCTACCCCACTTGGATAATTTTATCCTGGACAAACATTTGGGATTGACTACGCCACTTGGATAATTTTATCATGAACAAACACTTGGGATCGACTACCCAGAGTGTATATGTATAGTATGGGATTTGCTACGGACCATAGCGAAAGGCGTTTCGCATCTGGGCTGTTGCATGTGAGAGCAGCCACGTCAGATGAATTAAATGAATAAGACAAAAATCTAATCAAAAGTGAGCCTGTGTGGCTGTTCTCACATGCAACAGCCCACCACGAAATGCCTTATGCGATGGTCCCTAGCAAATCCCACACAGTATAACTTAACCATTGGGGACTGTTCTGGAAGTGAAGTTGATAGCAAGCCTATCTAAGGATAAAATAAACACTTGCTATCCCCACAGGGAACAGCAGATTATAAAGAATATAGAGTTAGCTAAGTGGGGGTATTTAGGTATTTTACCTTATCCAAAAGTGGCTTGGAATCTTCCCATGACCTGGTGAAGGTTGCATGGCCACTGGTAACTGTCAAATACCGCAAGAACATCGTGCAATGAATACAAAGACATACATTAAAGAAAACTCATCTGATTATTTTAAGATTGAGGAGGCTGGTCAATGAAGACTATCAATAGGTTATAACGACACTCCTGTACTTAATTATTTACACTTTCTATTTAGATAAAAAAAGACTATCAATAGCCAATAAATAAAGTGTTTATTAAGGTGATGATATGATTATCAAAACAACTGGGTTTGGCGCTTGGCCCATGCTATGCATGCAGGGACGGAGCCAGGAATTTGCAAAAGAGGGGGTGAACAAATATTGTCATACAATAATTAAGAGGAATCGGTGGCTTTTTAAGCCACTTGTGAGCAGGGAGCTCCCTGTGCACGTGCGCAGGAGCACTTTTCTCAATAATTAATAAATCTTCATAAAAGCCTCAAAGGCACCATGATATTCGAAATAAACCAAGAAATATGAGTTAACCAAATACTTGAAAATAAATTTTCCATGGCAAAAAATTTCTCTTCGTCCAAACAACCCTAAGAGACAACCATTATTTCAAGAGAAAAATGCTTACAAGAAAGTCACTTCTACAATAAAGTAGGATACGATTTAACTTTTGTAGAGTAATTGTTTTGCGCAAAAAGGGATTGCCCACATTTTTCACTTAGGACAGCCCCTCAAGTGAATTTTTGACTATTCTTGTATACTATAGTGGTCTGTCCTGTGTAAAAAGTGGGCAAGTATATCATGGCCAAAAAAAGGGGAGATATTTTAGTAAACAGAAAGATACGCTATGCAAAAGTTGGAAAGGGCAATTGCACAATTCATAAAAACTAAGAAATAAAAGGGGGCAAGAGGCTATTTTTGGAATTTAAATGTATATGAAATTTTTTTTGAGATTTTTTAGGGGGGAAACTGCCCCCCCTAAATCCGTCCATGTATGCATGAGTGTAAAATGGTGGAGACCATCTTCTGAATGGGCATGGGGAGATGGTGGGCCCCACCCATCAAAACATGAAGTGTGGTGTAAAATGGTTGGTCCCATCCTATCAAACTATAAGTTTTACAATGGGGACCCAACCTTATGAATGGGTTTGGGGAGATGGTAGAGCCCACTCATTAAAACATGAGGAATGTATAGTGAATTGTTATATTCATCCATTTTTTCTTAGTACAAAAGCTTTTGTAGCGGAAATATTTAGGAAATGGAAAAGAAAAAAGGATCAATCTTTCATTATATTAGGGCCCGTTTGGATGCCGAGAAGATTTTGATTTGGATTTCTCACATTTGCAGCCCTTTTTGCATTGTAATTTGGATCGGATCAAATTGTTGGACTTCTAAATCAGCAGCTGACAGTGAAAAAAAATCAGATTTCTAAATTTGCTGTGGAAATCAGAAATTGGAAATCCACAGATCTAACAATTTCCTTCACCCTCTTCGCTCCTCAACCTCTCCCCTCCACTAGGAAGTACCCTCGCCTTCCCTCTCTGTCTCCCTCTACATGAGCTGCCGGATCTATTCATTTTGTATTCAAAACTCAATTCCAAATCCAAATACAAAATGTGAGGTATCCAAACGGGCCCTTCGTGAATCCGTGCTATGTAGGAACAGATTCATAAACTCTAGCTTTTAATATTTAAGTAACTAAGATGGATACGCTCACTAAGATATTAACAATCATTTCAAATTTTTTATACAAATACCTACACCGGTACAACTAAATGTATGGAAGAAGTGGTCCTTCCGATTTAAGAAAAATAGTTTATTGTTTGACTTCTCATAATAATTTCGACTCCTGCAAGCTTCTTTTTGTATAAGTAGTGATAAAAAATAAAATAAAATAAAATCATTATATAAAAAACTCCCTTCGATTTATGATTTGGTATTGGACTTTGTTTCCTTGTTTTGTCATGCTTTTACTTTCCATGGAAAGTTTTTATTGGGAATTTTTTCCATCTAAAAATTTACTAGATTTTTTTCTCGTGGATTTTTTTACACCTCGTGCATAGCCGCCGGGGGGGGGGGGGGGGGGCATTATTTTACCCCTCTGATATTTTAGGGTGCTTATTAAAATCAATTTCTAATTTCCCCTAACAGCCATCAAACACCAACACACATATAGTCTCTCTCTCTCTCTCACGCGCGCGCGCACACACATCATCATCGCGTGCCTTTTTTCTTCACTAGCAAATGAAGCTTTCCTTTGTCAATGGCTTGAGAGGCACAGATACTCTGTAGTTAGTCATAAGTGGGTGACATAAATGCTTCGTTACATTAGTTTGACACTTCATTTTGTGCATATATTTTCTTGTAAGAACATTTTCTCTAATATTTAGATCACCCCATGCAAACTATAACACTTCATGCTTGCGTTTGCATGATCTGAAGTGCAAAGGTTTAAGGGCTAGCTACTAGATAGGCGGTCTAGATTGATGAAAAGACCATACAAGTGGTGGATAAAAAGTAGTCGTTGCACCAAAGTACGGTGCAACTAAGGCCATGTCTAGCAACCATGAATTTTTTTTTTCCCATGATAAATCAGGTGCTGTTCAGCTACCATTCTCTGCCCTCATTCTTCCATGTGGCTTATGAGAAATCCCTAAAATCTCTGAAGATAAAGTTAGGCAACTGGGCCCATTCCTCCTGTTTCTATCTTTTCTATCTTTTTCAGCTAAATGATGCAGATTAATGCTGAAGCCGTGAAACGTCTCGGATCCACTTCATAAGGTTCTCATTATCCCGTTTCTGTTGGTAGGATTTCCTAAAATATAGAAATTAGTTGAGTTGCTTCAAGGCGCGTAATCGCTTTCCTTAAGACAAATTTTGCCCCTACCAGTTTTGTGCAAATGGGATCTGCGAATTGCCTCCAAGATACAATGAAGCTTTGTAGGAATGTCCTACAAATGTTTGATGACACTTTGCACAAGTAGAATCAAATCCAAAATGCCTTTCAAGAACTTCAAGCCTTAGAGAAAAATCACTAAAATTGTTTTTGCAAAAAATAGTCTTTAGTACACTGTTTTATTAACAAAATATCTAGAAAACAAGAGGGTAGGAGATTGCTTAGAGAGAGAGAAAAAAAAAGTACAACAATAACTGATTTTCTATATATGAAAAAGATAGGTTTATGCTCTTTTCATAGAGCAGTAGATGTCTATTCATTAAGGGAAACATCCCTTCAAAACATCCCTCGGATTGGTTTGAATAATGATCATTCGATCACAACCTTTTATGATTTAAGTGTTTTGGATCATCAAAAGGTGTTCCTTGTGTTTGAAAAACATCCATGAATGTTGAGAAGCAAAAGATATGAAGAAAGGATGAAAAACGGTAGTAAAAAGCCATGTTCATTTACTACCAATGGATAGTTTACAGTCGCGGTCGACTGGGTTACCTTATGAAGTGGGTAGATAGGAGAGGAGCTACGCAAATTACTCAAAAAATGGTTAGGCACTTAGGCTATCATGCAATTTTTTATCAAAACACTTGGAGAGAGTCCTTATAGTATTGTCTTTGGACCACCCTATTGAAATATTTCCTTCTTTGGATCCACAATAATCTATCTATCTATCTATAATATATACTAGACGTGTTTCTTCCTGTCGCTCGTGTTCTTTCCATAGGAGGCCCATCATTTTACAAGGTGAATCTATCCCATGATTTTACACCCATGGTCATGGGTGGGCCCACCATCTCTACCCAAACTCATGAACATAGTGGAACCCACCATTTTACACCCTTGAGTGGGCCCAACATCTCCATCCAAAGCCTTGTATGGGGTGGGTCCCACCATTGAAATTTGATAGGGTGAGTCCCACCAACTCCACTCAAACCCAGCAACGGGTGGGGCCCAACATTTTTCCTCACGTTTTGATGGTTGAGTCCCACGATCTCCATCCATCTCCATCCAAGCCCATGCAAGGGTGATGCCCACCATTTTTGATGAGTGGGGCCAATTGATCAATACTCATCTTGTGATTGGGTACCACTGAGTATTTGATCAAAGATTGTACCAAATATGAATATAAAATTCAGATTCAACCGCATAAAAACTCTTTACTCGTAGTCGAAATGGTTGATTTATTGGCTACAGGCAATGCAATCTATGTTGCAACCTAACGATGAATTGAATCAACGTAGCCTGCATATTCATGCATGATAATGTTAGGAATATGGTAGTACTTGATCATTCTCTCTCTCCCTCTATTGTTAAATTTTAAAGTGGATTTTTTGGAAGTTAATTTTGTTTATTTTATTTTTATTTTATTTTATTTTATTTTTGGGAAATGTAATGAGGACAAAAATCTAGTTTTGTGTCCGAGGGCATTTTGGTCATTTGCTGGACTAGCTTGTATAAGTGAGTAACACATGGTTGCTCCATCTTTTCCTCTACCTTCCCACCCACTTCCCTCCTATTTCAAATTCAAACTCTACTTAGAAACTCTTAACCCACCACCACTTCCCTAAGTATTTTAGTCTCGACTTTTTAATACCCACCACCACTTTGCTAGGCCATTAAATCTCTATTTTCCATTGACTAAGCCTATCTCTATTTTCTTCAATTTACTAGGTTTTTTGCGGAGGTTTTCAACAAGGAAGAACTCTATTGAAGCTTCATTTTGTTTGTGCGCCCTATCATATCTATTGAAGTACGTAAATATTGTGCGTGATTGTTCTTCTTCTATTTGGGTTGTGGATCTTGGGCTAGTTTAAACTTCTGGTTTCACTATTTGAGAAACGGGGTGAAATCCATCTTTCTCTACTTATATCTCTCTTTCTTTCTCCTTGTCATCTTTGTGTGCCTTTTTTCCTTAACTAGAAAATGACACCTGCCTTTGTCAAAGGGCTTGGCTGCTTGAGAATGAGAGAGACACATACTTTTTAGTTAGTCATACATGGTGACATAAATGCATGCACGCTGGCTACAGTTTTTCAAGGGTTTGTTGCAGTCATTTGACGATTCGTTATTGCATTCTCTTATATATTTACTATAATAAGCTGGGATGAAAAGAGGAGGGTTTTTTCGATTTTTTTGAAAATCACCTGAGAATTACACCTCATATTTTTTGACTTTTTTGAACAAATGCCCCCATTCAACTCATATAATTTCAATCCTACGCCCCCTCCTTTATGCTTTTAACAAAGGCACCCATTGAATTATATAATTTCAATCCTACCCCCCTTTATGCTTTTAACAAAGGCACCCATTAAAGCCGTATAATTTCGATCTTACCCCCCTTCTTTATGGTTTTTTAATTAAAAAACTATAGGGTGATCTTGACCATCCGATTTAAGATAAGAGGAATTATGGAAACATCTATAGATTGGAGGGCTAAGATCAGCCTATGGAAATGATTTTTGGGGCACAACCTATTTATGTTGTGTTCTATCACATGGACGGTTTGGATCAACCTATCACGTGGTCCGTACCGTTCTTTGTCGGCACGTGCATCGCACGGGTTTTTTACTAGTAGATAGTTATGCCAGCTAGGAAGCGTTAAGGTCTGCGTGAAAGCCTGCGTGAAAAAAGAGCTTTTAATGCTAACGAGTGGCCCGGGGGCACTCGTTAACAAAACCCTTTCTCTAATATTTAGATCTTCCCACACAACCCACTGCCCCTCATGTTTGCGTTTGCATGACATTGAGCAAAGGCTTAAGTTAAGGGTCACTAGATAGAATATTTCAAGGGTGACATAAATGCACTTAAACTAGCTACGGTCTTTTTACGATTGAGCGCAAAGGCTTGAGTTAAGGGTTTGTTGCAGTCAGTTTTTTACGATTCATTTTGGGATGCTATCATATAGAACATCTTCTCTAATATTTAGATCATCCCACACAAGGCACAACGCCTCATGTTTGGGTTTGCATGGCGTTAATGAGCGCAAAGGTTTAAGGGCCACTAGATAGAGGGTCTAGATTGATGAATAGATAGAGCATGTGTTACATAAGGGAGATGATTTTTTCACCCCCTCCCCAAGGATAATGTGCCCCGCCATTTTAACATGAATTGTGGCCGACTTTAATGCTTTTTGACGTCAAATCACGTTAAAAGGGGTGCGCATTATCCTACAGGGGGTGAAAAAATCATCGCCCGTTACTTAAATAGCAGTTGCACCAAAGTATGGCGCAGCTAAGCTGCAATGGGAATGAAGAGATTTTATATGGTGTGTGGCCGTATAGTGCAGTATTTTTCATGAAGTACTGTACAGACCACTTCATAGGATGGTCTAAACCGTTCATTTGTTGGGCCGCAACGTAAATGGGTTGTGCCCTCAAAATCAGTTCCATAGGATGATCTTCCTAAACCTCCGATCTATCGACGCTGGGGCGGAGGCACAAATAGTTTTTTTTTTTTTTTTGGGGGGGGGGACATGGCCCCCAATGACTTGCAAAATTCCTTTTATGGTGCATGGCTATGCATGCATACCTAGCTAGTTTAGCTATTATGGTGCATGGCTATTCATGCATGCTTAGCTAGTTTAGTGGCCATGTCCACGTGAACAATGACCAACGCTAACAAGTGTAAATTAGTCCCCCGCCACACCCCTCACACCCTCCCCACCAACTGTAAATTCGTGGCTCCGCCCCTGTATAGACCCTCGATATGTAGATTGGAGGGTGAGGATCATCCTATGGAAATGATTTGTGGGGCACAACCTAGTTAAATTGTGGCCCGGCCAACAAATGAACGGTTTGGACCATCCTACGAAATGTGCCATGCAGTACTTCATGAAAAATAATGGATTACACGGCCACACACCATATAAAATCTCTGGTAAGGAAATGATCAAATTCGGCCATTGTTGACTATAAGTGTGAGTAACACATGTTTGCTCCATCTTTTCCTCTACCTTCCCACCCACTTCCCTCCTATTTCAAATTCAAACTCTACTTAGAAACTCTAAACCCACGACCACTTCCCTAAGTATTTTAGTCTCGACTTTTTAATACCCACCACCACTTTCCTAGGCCATTAAGTCTCTATTTCCATTGACTAAGCCTATCTCCATTTTCTTCAATTTACTAGGTTTTTTGCGGAGATTTTTCAACAAGGAAGACCTCTATTGAAGCTTCATTTTGTTTGTGCGCCCTATCATATTTACTGAAGTACGTAAATCTTGTGTGTGATTGTTCTTCTTCTATTTCGGTTGTGGATCTTGGGCTAGTTTACACTTCTGGTTTCACTATTTGAGAAACGGGGTGAAATCCATCTTTCTCTACTTATCTCTCTCTTTCTTTCTCCCTGTCATCTTTGTGTGCCTTTTTTCCTTAACTAGAAAATGACACCTGCCTTTGTCAAAGGGCTTGGCTGCTTGAGAATGAGAGAGACACATACTTTTTGGTTAGTCATACATGGTGACATAAATGCATGCACGCTGGCTACAGTTTTTCAAGGGTTTGTGCAGACACATTTGACGATTCATTATTGCATTCTCTCATATAGATAGTTATGCCAACTACGAAGCGTTAAGGCCTGCGTGAAAAAAAGAGCTTTTAATGCTAACGAGTGGCCCGGGGGCACTCGTTAACAAAACCCTTTCTCTAATATTTAGATCTTCCCACACAACCCACTGCCCCTCATGTTTGCGTTTGCATGACATTGAGCGCAAAGGCTTAAGTTAAGGGTCACTAGATAGAATATTTCAAGGGTGACATAAATGCACGCACACTAGCTACGGTATTTCAAGGGTTTGTTGCAGTCGTTTTTGACTATTCATTTTTGGATGCTCTCCTATAGAACATCTTCTCTAATATTTAGATCATCCCACACAAGCCACAACGCCTCATGTTTGCGTTTGCATGGCATTAATGAGCGCAAAGGTTTAAGGGCCACTAGATAGAGGGTCTAGATTGATGAATAGATAGAGCATGTGTTGCATAAGAGAGATGATTTTTTCACCCCCCTCCCCCAGGATAATGCGCTCCCAGTTTTAACATGTGTTGTTGCCGACTTTAATGTTTTTTGACGTCAAATCATGTTAAAAGGGGCGCGCATTATCCTACAGGGGTGAAAAAACCATTGCCCGTTACATAAATAGGAGCTACACCAAAGTATGGCGCAGCTAAGCTGCAATGGTAATTATGAAGAGATTTTATATGGTGTCTGGCCGTTTAGTGCCGTATTTTTCATGAAGTACTGTACAGCCCCCTTCATAGGATGGTCCAAACCGTTCATTTGTTGGGCCGCAACGTAAATGGGTTGTGCCCTCAAAATCAGTTCCATAGGATGATCTACCTAACCCTCCGTTCTATAGACGCAGGGCGGAGGCACATATAGTTTTTATTTATTTTTGGAGCGGAATTCCTTTTATGGTGCATGGCTATGCATATGCATGCCTAGCTAGTTTAGCTTTTATGGTGCATGGCTATACATGCATGCCTAGCTAGTTTAGTGGCCATGCCCACCCGAACAACGACCAATGCAGACAAGTGTAAATTAGTCCCCCCCACACCCCACCCAACTGTAAATTCGTGGCTCCGCCCCTGTATAGACCCTCAATATGTAGATTGGAGGGTGAGGATCATCCTATGGAAATGATTTGTGGGGCACAACCTATTTAAATTGTGGCCCAACAAATGAACGGTTTGGACCATCCTACGAAATGTGCCATGCAGTACTTCATGAAAAATAATGGATTATACGGCCACACACGATATAAAATCTCTGGTAAGGAAATGATAAAATTCGGCCATTGTTGACTATAATCTTTATTGGAGGATAATTTTCCATTTATACACCTTTATTCTATCATTCAATTAAAGTGGTTGAGAAATTTGAGTATATAAATCTCGTAATCTATCTTAACGTGAATTGTGGGAAGACTTTAACGCTTTTTGGTGTCAAATCATGTAAATGTAACAACTAAAATTTCCATGTTCTATAATGGTTTACGTGATCTCGTAATCCAAAATGGACAGGGCCGGCCTAAGTGCTTTTGACTTGCAGCAGAGTTTTGCAAGGGTGCCCCTGAGTTTAGCATTCCTCTTGTAAAATGTTGTAAGGTGCTAACCAGACTTTGATAAAATTGATCTAACCATAGATTCTTCTAGAATACAAAAGAAGGATTAATAATTGATCTTGATCAGCCATGGCGGAGATCAATTCAGGGTAAATCTTCTACTGAGATCGATTTAGGGTAAATCTTCTACTGGTTCTCTAGTAGACTTGATCTCTGATTGGGAAGATCTCCTTTTGGTCAGTTAGATGGCAGGAGAGACCGATCCCCTTATTTATAGAAAAATATGTCCTAGAGTTCCATCTATAATAAAACTCTAATAAGCTCAATCAGTTTAACCAACTAATGTAGTTGAATTTAAGGCTACACTAATCATCCGTGTCTCATTAAGGATATAATTAAGGATATAAGATGCACTGATTACCCTCATCACACTTACACATATAGAGCACGAATCAAGTGAAAAACATAGTTACATCATTGCTCATGTACAAATCCGAGTGGTTGATATATAAAGAAAAACATTATTGAATTGGTGAGAATACTTGAATTATTAGCTACATAAGATGTAACTCATGTATCTGGAATCCATTCTGGGCTCTTATGATCAAGGTTTCAAATTTCGGTTTTGGAATGCATTTCGGTCCTCTACGAAACCGAAACAAGCCATTCATTTGCTTCAAATTTCTCTCAATTAGAGAAATTATATGGGACCGGCGGGCATGCACGTGCAGACCAAAATATACGGTGGGCCCACATTAATTTATTGATCCAAGCCATTCATTTGTTGGTCCTGACGTGGGTAGGATGTGCCAAGAAAATGAGCTCCATAGGATGATCCTAACCCTCCGACCCTCCGATCCCCATTTTAAACCTAAACAAATCGGAGGGTTAGGATCATCCTACGGAGGAGATATTATGGCCACTTCCTATCCACGTTAGGGAGCACCAAATGAATGGCTTAGTTCACTAAAATAATGTGGGCCCACTATATTTACAACAAATGAATGGCTTGGATCAGCAAAATAATGTGGACCCACTGTATTTTTTTGGCTGCACTACATGAGAGAGAGAGAGAGAGAGAGAGAGAGAGAGAGATTTTAGGGATTTGCAAGGTGACATAAGAAAGGGTAAAATAGGTAGTAGGCAATTTTAAAAGCTAATTATGGGGTGATTGGTAATTAAGAAATTTCTAGGGGGATTTGTGTAGATATGTTTTTCTCCAGGGGGTTTCTAGTAGGTTTCTAGTAGTGTTCCCTAGAATAAAAGTAGGCACATGATTTGGGAAGGTCTGATCATAAAAGGAATCTAATAATAGAAGAAATCTTAACAAATATGCTCCATATTGGAAAGATCCAGCTATTCAAGAATTATGCCAAATAGGAGAGTGTCCCATACTGGGAAAGTGAATTTTTACTATACATCTATTAAATTAAACTTCTTTACTAAGTTACACTAACGTTCTTCAAACTCTATTTTAGAAGTCAATTATGGTTACAATAATAGTAGTTTAATTATTTATGCAAGAGTATAAAGTTAGAAATCAAGAATAAAGGTATCAGGAAAACTCATATGGGAAAATTTATGTTTGTTACTTTCTTTGAAGGTTAAGACTTGTGATAAGAGAAAACTAGAAAAGCTGAAAGAAAGCTTAGGAAAACTGTAGTTTCCACTTCTCAATTCCCATGTATTCTACCAAAAACACCCAAACATTTTCTCTTCCATCGCTCTAATAAAACTTCCACGATCCAAACTTCTCTCACCCTCTCATAGTTTCTCTAATTCTTCATATTATTTTTTCAAAAATTTAAATTATTTAATTAATATAGAATGGTCTATATCCCAACAAATGAGTGGTTTAGATCACTTGAATAATGTGGGCTCCATAAGTTCTATTTTGGTTGCAAATTTCCCTGCATTCTCATTAGAATATACTTCTTAAATACAAGCAAAAGGTAGTGCCAAATTAGAAGTCCAACTACCCACCCACCAGACACATCACTAAACTAACCCCACAAGCCTAAACTACAAAATCATAAGTACATAATAACTACACTCTAACTACCACATATACACCACAATAACATGCACATTTCATTCCTTCCCCCTTATATACGACCATGTCCTTAAGGTTGAAATATTACAGAGAAATACTTTATTCCACCGGGATACCAAATCGTATTGGGGTTTGAGCGACACAAGTAACTTTATAAATATGGTTTTTGATGAATACGCATCGAAATGATAGAGTGATTGAATGGTTTGACAAAATCAATGTGATCCTTGGACGTGTTTTCAGCTAAATCATTGTCACCATAAAATTTCGCATATTCCTATATTTGGACATCAAAATTTTCAAGATTTAGAATTCCTTCATCTTTGCGCACTTGCTTGATCGCTATGTTGATTTTATTCAATCCTTCGCCGTTGCTCTTTTATTAATTTTGAAACAAGTAATTTGCTGTCCTAAAAATCATCACGTATGGAATCCAAATTCTCCCAAGATGCAGTCATGACACATGATTGACCGCTATGATACCGCTTTTTACGTCCCTAATTGGCCGTAACTCAAATAAAAAAGTTAAAAGTCGAAAAAGAGAAGGGAAGGGCTGATTCATGTAACCATACCTCCCAACGGTTCAATTCGAAAGAAATCATGAGTCTCTTAAAACATAAGTTTTTTATTTTGGTTGCAAATTTTCTGCATTTTCATTAGAATATACTTCTCAAATAAATAAAAGAAAAAGGTAATGCCACATCACAAGCCCATTTACCCACTTACAAGACACATCACTAATAACTAACCCTTACAAACCTGAACTACATTACCGTAACCACATAATAACTACACTCTAACTACCTCATATACATCATAATAACATCTCCATATCAAACCTCAACAACAAGAATGATTAGATCAACTCTCTAACTCACGTCCAATTCCTTTGCATGTGATACATTCAGTACCAAGTAAATCCTTTAGTCCCACATTCGTGCCAGTGAGGCATTTGTGTGATTTCATTTGTCTGAAAATTTAACACTTATAAAGGGTATTTAGGGATGATTTGACCCCATATCTTTGTCTCCAAGGTTACCATTTTAGAAGTGTTTTCCATAATTACACATGCAATTTTAAGTTTTCCATAATTTAACCCATACATTAATTTTAAGTACTAAAATTAGTCTAGTTTACCTAAAAATTGTTATTATTAAAGCTAAAGAAGGTATAAATTAAACTTCTTTGCTAAGTGACATTAATATTCTTTGTGGTCCCCAACAAATGAATGGTCTAGATCAATCGACTAGTGTGGACCCCTTTGTCCCATCCAGTAAAAGAGAGATTAAAAAAAAGAAGGGCGATCCATCTGGTATATTCATTGTAAAGAGTCAGTTATAGCGTCACGTAAGCTCAAATGTAAGTCGGTTTCTTTGCGTAAATACTAATTTAACAGAGGACAGTTTAGTAATTTAATTCAAGCCACGCGCGCTCTTCCCTACGCAAACTATAACAGAGATTAAATCATAAAAACAACTCTCGAGCCCCAACATTTTGATTTCCGTTGCACCCCTTTTTTCTCTATCTCGCCCTCTTTCGCCATGGATGTGGTTGTGAAGGAAGAGATTTCAGATCTCGTTGAGCTTCGAGAGAAAAACCCTATCTCCGATCTTTCCGAACCAGTTCCGATAATCGATCTAAGTAGTAGTAGCGATAGCGAGAGCGATTTAGACGATGAAGGCTTTTTTTCTTCGTGGATGAAGAGATCTAGGGTTTCTGAGGATGAAAATGGATCGAACAAGAAGCAGAAACATGATGATTTGGGCGTGGTTTTGCCGCTTGGATTCCTCGATCTTCTCCCGCCGGATGATCCCTTGCCGGTGCCGGAAAAGGCCTTGCCGTTGCCGGAGCCGATTTCGCAGGTTGCGGAAAGCAATGTGGCTATTATTCAGGGTTGTAAGCAGTTTTGGAAGGCTGGAGATTATGGTGGCTCTGTAAATGACCAGTCAACACCTTTTACCGGTATTCAGTTCTTTCCTTCTTTTTTTTTTTTTTTTTTGCAATTGATTTGTTTATTTATGTATTTTTTGTGTGTGTTTGTGAGGGTGTTTTAGAATCCTTTTTGTTTTGTTTCGGGATTGTGGTTTATTGTGGTGAATTTTTTGAATTCCTTGATTTTGTTGCTCCTTATGGTTTCTTTTCGTTTTATGTGTGGCTTCTTCTTGAATGCAGTGGAAAAATTCACAAGAAGTAAAGTTAGAAGCTATAGAGACATTTGAGGTTGATAGGATGGAAATTAAAATAATGACAAGTTTAGGATTGTCTAGAAGCAATATCATAAGATTGTGCCGCTTTTAATTGCCAATATCTACTATGAAGGCATCCTCAATCTTTTGGTGATAACTTGGTTCTATCAGAAGCGTCTATTTGTTTGTTTTTGTTTTTTTGAATGATGAGAAATCTTATTAAAAAGAAATGAGGATAGAACCTGGACGATTGAGGTGGTCGATACAAGGAAAAAGAATAAATGAAAACAAATGAAGGGAAACCATATAATCGAGCTCCCTCAAGGAGGAAACCAAGCAACTCTAAAGCTTTCCTAGGAACGTCAGCCCTAGCTATGTCTGTCTGCATTGCCATTGGGTATCTCTTTTTATGCGTCGGTAGGAGATGGATGAACCCTTAGCTCGGTTGTGAATCTTGTCAAGCCAGTGTGCAAATTTATATAGATGGGAATGACTCCCCTTTAACCACCTAATGATGTTAAGGGAGTTTCCTTCAATAATTAACCTATTCAAAATGCTACTCTCAATGATCCTCATGCCCCAGAGCACCGCTCTGACCTTCACTTCATTGGAATCTGCAACTCCAATGGGTCTTGAGATGACCCATCTTGTCTTTCCTTACTCATATCTTAAGACCCTCCCACTTCTGCTGTTGGCCCAGGATTACCCATGCTAGATCTATCAAAGTTAAGCTTCAACTAACTGGGATCTGGTGGCTCCCATGCATGATTTGGAGTCATCACCTGCTTGCTACTAAAGCATATCTCTCTACCACTGCCAAAGATCTAAGGCTGAAACAAATCTAAAGCTCGGTAGAATCTTAATCCAAGCAATGGTTAAAGCAATAACCTCTATATATACATATTGTGCCGACTTTACCATACCCTTGAATACCCTAATATTTCTCTTTCCACAGGACCGACAGTGTAGTCAGTAAGACCATGTTCCATAGGGTCTTTCCCTTTGAATGCTAGGGCACAAAGGACCAGCTCTCTAGCAGGTCCCTCAGCCTAACTGGAAAGACCCACGTCATACCGAATCTACATAAGATCTTACTCCATTCCTCTTTAGCTAATTTGCAATAAAGAAACATGTGATCCACCAGCTCTCCAGACTCCATCTAGAGAGTGTAGTGACTATGTAGGTGGTCTGCTGCTAAGATCTTATCTAAAAAGGCCGACCATCCGATCGCACAGACCCTGGGAGGGGCCGGTATGCTCCACACTCTGGCAAGTGACGAGCATGTAGGGGGCCAACTCTTGGTAGAATGACTTGACATTAGATGAGCAGCATGTCCAACCCCTCTTATCTTCTCCAGTCATCCTAATGTAACTTGCCTCCAAAATCTTCGATAGTCTTGCTATAAGACCCATTTCCCTGTCGAAGAAATTCCTCTTGAAATTTAACTTCCATGATATTCGTCCCTCCGACCACTCAAAGCACTCCTGAATAAGCACCTCTTTCTCTACAACCACGGAGAACAAATCTGGAAAGATATCCCTTAGAGGTGCTTCCAGACAGTACTTGGCATAACAGAATCTAATCCAGTCTCCCACATACATTCTGAATCTGATCTCATTACATTGATGTTTCTGTTTCAGGATCTCCCTCCACACCGTCTCCCTGCTATGACTAAACTTGTCCTTTGTTAACCACTGCCCTGTTCACTCCCGTATTTACTTAATATGACCTTTCACCTTTGTCCACAAATAGTGTCTTTCCTCCCTGAATCTCCACAGCCATATTCCGAGCAAGGCCAGATTTACACTTTTTAACTTTCTGATGCCCAGACTGCCAGTCCTATGAGAAGCGTCTATATGAGGGACACAAACGCAAACCAATCGTACTTGAGGAGGGGACAGTCTGTTGCATAACCAAAAAGTCCTTGGAAATTTGACATAGATTAAAAAATAGAGGTTGATATTTCGTCATTAAATAAACAAAAAAATAAAATACAAAAAACAAAATAGAGATGGTAAATGACTGAAGGAAAATTCGACTTTAAATCTTTGGCAATTCGGGAGACCAATTGGTGTCAAAGGGCCCATATTAAGTTTCCTAAGAAAGGAGAAAAGAACACTGCTTTCTTTCTTTGCATTTTGCCAATCCTAGAAGATATATAAATATTTGAGGACTTAGATGTCATCTCTGACTCGATTTTGAGGTCTAGGGATCCTTTTACGTCTTTTGGGAATATGAAAGCAATGCCTATCCTTGCCCCATTGGGAATTCAGAGCTCCGTCAAATTTCACAAGCTACTCAAAGTTTTGAGTTGTTTTCACTTCTTGGTCAAATAAAAAATATCTATGTTCCCATCGAAAGAGGCCAAGTATGCTCAATTCACTGAAGGAGAGACACGACACACACTTGATCACAGTCCTATAAGGGAATTTCTCTCTAATAGGATATGAATCTATTGCTATCCTTGCCCCATTGGGAATTCAGACCTCCGTCAAATTTCACAAGCTACTCAAAGTTTTGAGTTGTTTTCAGTTCTTGGTCAAATAAAAAGTATCTATGTTCCCATCGAAAGAGGCCAAGCAAGCTCAATTCACTGAAGGAGAGGCACGGCACACACTTGATCACAGGCCTACAAGGAGATCTTTCTCTAATATAATATGAATTTTAGCAGAACAATATACAGGCATATCATTCAAAAAAAAAATAAAGAAGAAAAACTATGAACTGGCATGAACAATCACTCTTATGAGTAGTTGTATAAAAAGGAAAAGTTGAACTATTTTCTTTCCAAGGGCACATTTTACTAATAATATCATTGTAACCTGGTGTGAACGTTCACACATTCATGTTCTCAAAATCAAGGTTTTAAATTTCGATTTCGGCCGAAATTTCGGTGTTTCCAGAAACCGAAATTTCGGCTGAAATCACGAAATTTCTGTCGAAATTGGGTACTGGCCCACAAAATACTGTTTTTTCCAACCTAAATTTCTGTAATTTCGGTCGAAATTTGGTTAAGTAATAAAATAATAAAAAATAAGCTTTTATTGCGCCGAAATTTTCGGAAATTTCGGTTTCGTACCCCTTTCGTGTCCGTCCCTAAAACCATGCTCAAAATATAGCCTGAAAAAACCTTTGACATTAAGGACCTACGTCTACTGTGGTACTTTGAGTTAAGGTATAAAGATGCAATTATCACAGAAGAAGTATTATGTGGATTTAATATGTTTTACACATTCATTTGTAAACTTGTTAGCAGTCCTGTAGTGTTTAACAAGAAGGTTAGTAGTAAAGGAGGAGAACGTATCATCAGATCTCATGTTTATTGGAGTAAGATAGCCAATATATTATGTTCACTGGACCTGACATTATATGCAGTGAATCATTCTTGCCACAATCATCATGATCTAAGAGAGGAGTATCTTCATTTAGTCAATATGATCATGAGATTACATTAGAGGCGCATTAGAATACTATGTTTCTGAGCACAACATGACAATATATTTAGAGCATGTTCCTATTTCGACGTTTATTGGGCAGGATATCCAGAGATACATGAAGCTCAGTATTAAGGTATCATAGAGCATCACGAAGCAGAGGACAATGGCTAGATCAAGTGTAGATTCAAAATACAAATTCATGGCTTCTACCATTCAGGAAAAAAAAAATAAAAATTCATGGCTTCTACAACCATGGTTTTAAATTTCCCACATAAAACAACACAAAACGACCGAAATGTTTTCATTTTCATGCCCATCAAAACCCATACAGATACCCAAACAACATACTGAAACCAAAATTATAAAATATTGGTGGTATACTTTACCAGTATGTCTTATATAATTATAATTATATAAATTGCAAGTAAAATTTGGTGTATATAATATTTATAAATATTTATATGAATTGTACAAATATTTATATGAATTACATGTGAAATGTGGTATACACTGAATTATTAGACTTGAGTGAAAACATGTCACTAGGTGTCCATGTTATTAAATCATTATGGGTGATTTTTTCTTATGTAATGTTTTTTAGTGGATTTGTGCTTATTCTAGGACTTCCTAAAGTTTCATCTTAAATATCCATTATCAACATGTGTTCCTGTAATGTTTTCGTGATTTTACAGGATTTCCACCGAAAGTTCATCTGAAACTGACATGTTACCATTTCCGTCACGATCAAAACGTATGCCGAAACTGAAATCTAAAACCTTGTCTACGACAACGAGGCTTACATGGCAGAGGCTTTTTTTCTTGGTCCTACGTTGAGATCACACACACACACACACACACACACATACTCTCTCTCTCTCTCTCTCTCTCTCTCTCTCTCTCTCTCTCTCTCTCTCTCTCTCTGTTGTGTCAAACTGGTTCTTGGTGCAAATCTAGGGTTCATGGATTCATCAGACAACTTTTAGGAGCATAAAGTGTAGACATTCAATTTAAGCAGCACATTCAGTTTATGAGCGGATTAAAACATCCAAAAGATAATCAAGTAGCAGCTAGTGTTTGCAAAGATTAATAGCTTTTGAGTGATTTCATGCCAGTATAATTTGCAAACAGATAGCCATATCAAAGAAATCAGATCTATTGATAAGATCACACAATAGTGTATTAATCTGTCTACAATGTGAGAGGGTGTTAAAAGAAGCAAACCCGGGCCTAGGAGGATAATATAGCAAAGGTAGGGTGATCAAGGTAGAAATATGGTAAACGGAGGGCTGATCAATAGGCTGTCGAAAACAAGTACAGTTGATCTCATCCAATCGTCCCTGCCTCGGCCTCGAATCCTGACAAATAGGAAAACCCAAGAGGAATTAGAGCGATGGCAGCAGCCTTGATCTGTCCAGGAACTGTATCGCCCGCTAGTAATGAAGAGAAAGTGGGGGAAATGGATGGAAGTGCAAGGGAGTCGGCAGGGGAAGTAAGGCAACAAGAACAAGGTGATGACAAGGAGAAATAACTGCTGTAACTGCAGTTTTCAGCAAGAGGAATCAGGTGGGTATTAATCTGTCTACAACGTGAGAGGTTGTAAAAAGAAGCAAACTCGGGCCTAGGAGAAAATATAGCAAAGGTAGGGTGATCAAGGTAGAAATATGATAGATGGAGGGCTGATCAATAGGCTGCTGAAAACAAGTAGGACTGATCTCACCCGATCGTCCGTCCCTTGTCCTTGAATCCTGACACAAGTAGGAGAACCCAAGAGGAATTGGAGAGAAAGTACGAGTATGCCTTGGGGGTGATCCTTGCGCCGTGAGCGGTTGGTGATCTTCTTTTCCTGCTAGGTAGAACTAGCAACACTAGAAATAGCAAAGTGGGGAAGTAGTTACAAATGCTGGCACACTAAACTGTACTGCGACGATGGCTCCATAGTCCATACCGGATCCAACACAGATACTGTTGGGAAAAGGAAAGAAGGGCAGTTTTTAGCAAGGGAAATCAGGTGGGACAACGAGTACTCTGAAAGGAGAAGAATAGGACTGGATCTGCTAGAAGGAGAAACAACAACTACAAAGCTGGTTGTTGTTGTGAGGAAGAAGGAAAATAGATTAGCAGGGGATTGATATTAAGGGACCGGAAAGTAGTGAAGAGAAGGTTGTCTGTAGTACGCTAGAGGAGGATGCACTTGCCGACATCTAGGAGAAGGTGTGGAGGAAAGGGGGAGAGAGATAGTGATGGGGAAAGAGAGATTGATGGGGACATTAACAATGGGCGTGGATTTAAGGTTTACAAGCGTAGACGTGGATGAGACTGATGGCGGAGACTCTAGCATGGGCCACAGACACGGGCGTCTTTTTTATTATTTACTTTCTATTTTCATCATTTTATTTGTAGCCTACCTTTTAGGAATCAAATCTCATCCGTTTGGCGTGTTTTTGGTATTATTAGAAAGTTTTTTCAATTACCTATCTAATGGGCCTAAGATAACATGATTTGGATGTGATTTAAGCAAGTTATGAGCATGGTTTTAAATTTCGGCCGAAATTCAAAATTTCGGATTTCGGTGGGGACCGAAACCGAAATTTGGCGAAATTTCGGATTTCGCCCTTTACCAAATTTCGGTAATTTTGGTCCAAAATTTCGATTTAATGTCATTTTATTTTTAAAAAAAATTGTTACAAAATTTCGGTTCGAAATTTCTGAAATTCAGCCTGAAATTTCGAATTGAAATACGAAATTTCAGATTTCGGTGGGGTCCGAAATTGGTATCGAAACTGAAATTTTAAACCTTGGTTACGAGTGTTTTTAGGAAGTGATAAAGGTCTATTATGGGATTACTATTTTAGGTAAGTTTTTATCTTTACTTAGTTTATTTTGGATTAGATGAATGGTTGAGATTGGTTTTTAAGTTTAAGTTATCTTCCAGGGTTTCTTTTCTTATAAATACATCTTATGAAAGCAATGTAAAAGACGTTTGAATATTGAATAGAATTGAGAATTTTTTGTGAGAGTTATTGTGGCTTGGACTTCTTCTTCTCTTCTCCTCTTGGTGGCTCGGAGCCATTCTTCTCTCATCTATTCTCTTCTATTTCTCCAATCAAATTAACACAAACGAGGTAAGTCAGATTTTCTATTTTCCTTGTTCTTGAACCCTAAAACTAGAAAAACTCAAAATCCATAGATCTCCCTTGTTCTCCGAGATCTTGTTATGAGATTTTGAGGAATTTTTTTTATGATTAAACCTCAGCCTAAACACCCAAGAACCCTAACTTTAAACCCCTTTTGAGCCTTATTGCAATTTTTACCCTTTTCAAGCCCTAAAACTAGTATTAGTGAACCCTAGCCTAAACCTACGATCAAATCATAACCGAAACCCTAGATTAACCTTTCTTTTACCTTCTAAACCTTAACCTAAGATTTGGACAGCAGTATTGAACCAAAATCCCAGATCTGCCAAATTGCCAAAAAACCGTTACAGCCCAAAACTGGGCCGTTTTGAGCCTTTTATTGCTGCTGAGCATTTTTTTTGTTTTTCTTCATTGGATATTATTATTTTCATGCCTGTGATACATCTATTTCATTGGTACTTACATTAGCTTTTAGTTATTTTAATTGGTTGCATGCGTAAAACATAGTTTAGGCTTAATTTTGTCATTAACAATTCACCTAAAAGAGCTTTACCTATTGGTTGATTTGTATAGGGTTTATTTCATGCTAATTATGTTCCTTCTAATTATTGAATGCATTCTAAGCCTCGATATTGCTGCTGCCCGTTAGTTAAACCTTCATTAAATCAGCCCTAGGTTAGTCCCTTTAGAAGTTTTGAGTCTTCCGAGTTAACCCTAAGTCTTTCTTAAAACCATTATTCCTTTAGGAGTGTAGGATTTTCCCTAGATTAGGTATTGTCCAGCATCAGAGATGGAGGTGGAGAGGTGACGCCGTCGGATCCGAATCGTTCTTTGCTGATCTTCGAGATCGGATATATCTGAAATTCTTCCTCTCTCTCTCTCTCTCTCTCTTTAGTTTTTTAAGAAGAAAAGATAAATCTTGACCTACGCCACAAGCAAGGAGACGCACGAGCTCGATCAAGCACGGGATCGTCGGGTGATTAGATCTACGCTACGAGCGAGGAGAGTCATGGGCTTGATCAATCGCCGAATCGAAGTGATGGGATTCTTGCATTCAACAAAAAAGTGATAAATGGAAGGTATGGAATAAAGATTAGAACACTAATCTCCAAATTCTATAATCCTAAGAGAAAAGGGTGAAGGATGAAGAGAAGAGCCAAGCTCTATCTCAAGCTTCTCTCCAAAAATTTCAATTCAAAGACGTCTTAAAATGACAAGTGTTGGGGCTTTATATATGCTAGCCCATTACAAAGTTTCCTAAACTACCCTTAACGAAGTTTGAATGTCCAAACTACCCCTACTAATGCAAAAGACATTAAAGCACAATTACAACTAAAAAATATGACCAAGTAGTCATGAAATGGACATTAACTAATAAAACGAAGAGCTATGTATGCACGGTGCTCCTGCATCAAACTCCCCCTCTTGAAAAGAGCTTGTCCTCAAGCTCGGGCCTTTTCTCATACTAAGGAGTGAAGTGAAAAAATGCCTTCCTGTCCGGAATTAAGCTAGCGCACTTGCTACTCTTTCTTGGCTGGAATACAATGTTACAAGTGCAAATTTCTGCTAATGTGCTTGAACCAATATTTCGGTACTTTTCTTGCTCATTGCATTTATAGAAAACTCGGAAAACTAAGGAATTTCTGCTACTCCAAACAAACAGCCAGCATGCACGCAAGAAATTTCTGCTTAATGTTGAATTTCATCACTCTCAAATACCGTCGTTGATCACCTCAGTTGCTGCACTAAACCTTGCATATTCTTCAACCAAAAACTTCCACCATTTATTTTCATTAGAAACTACACAGAATGACAGTGGAGAGTGAGCCAAAACAATGAGTTTATCGGCTACAAAAGGTATAAACAACCGGAGCATCTCAACAAGAGCAAAGATCAGAGAACATATGTAGAGCAGTGAAGATCCACACTCTGCTGGTATATCCCTGGACAAAGCAGGAATAAACCAAAGGGGATGATCCCAGCTGAACCAGTAACATCCATTGAGAAATTGTGCCAGCTCCAGAAACAACATCCATTGAGAAATTGTGCGAGCTCCAGAAACACTGATCCTGCTGTTGAGAAAGGCGTTCCCCTTATGATTCAGGTTAGCAAGCAGCAATATGAAATGGTCAATGGGGAAGAGTATGGCCGGGGCAAGTAAGCAATAGGTGAGAGTATTTGGCCTAAATAATAGCACTAGTTCAGGGAAATCTGAACTGTTAGTGTCAAACTCTTCCTTTGTAGAAATTTTTTCTTAACTTCTTTCCAGTTTGAGAAATGAAGTCCACCATGTCAAGCATCCAAGTCCATATCAAGTGCTTTATGAAAAGCAACAGTATGCAAATGGAAGGAGCAGAATTATGTTTGTAGATAAACACATTCTGCTCCAGCTGAATAGAAGATGCCCTCAAGTAGCCTTAATGAAACTCAAAGAGGACTGGTCAAGGCTTTAAGATGCAAAGAATTGGGTGAGCTTGGTCTCGAATTTCCAAAGTAGTAACATTCCTGTGCGAATTTTATTTCAGCTAATGAATTCCGAAACTAGCTGTAAGCTGCACCTCTTTTAAAAAAAACATGGCTCAAATGCTATTGTCAATTCTCAAAGGCATGAAATCAGTCATGAACAACACAATGCACAAAGCCACTATTCGGTTCTTGCATGCAGGTCGTATAAGAATTCCAGAGTGAAAAGTTCCCTTAAAAAACACAGGGTGAAGGTAACTCGAAATGAAGGTCCTTATTAAACAGCAATTCATAAAAGAATCACCAACATGGTGTAGTAAATGAGCTCCAAAGTTAGAAACTTCAAACAAACACTCAGATACAACACCCTGCACCGATTTAAGATTCTGATCGAAACAACAAGTGGCTACGAAGAGAAAGTTCTGCAAGCACAGTTAACCAAGATGATTTAGCAGAATTCATTTCCAATTGTTGCTGCTCTATTATCTTCTAACGTTTTAGCAGATACTTGCTATATGCCATTCACATTATTCACCCACAATGAGAGTTCAATTCTCAATCTATTGACATGCTTCATAGGTCAATTCCAAGGCAGTCGTTCCAGTAAGTTTGTGGAACTGATTTACTATAGGAATGGTGGCCTTTTACCTCAATACTAAGATCACTTCCAAAGTTAGAAGGTCTAGAAGCAACTCAAACACAAACATTAATTCATTTCCCCTCTTTTAGCAGAGCTTTTCACTTCCTGCAAATAGAAACTTGGACCACTTAGGCTTGCCATATTAATTGAGATCACATACAGTTGCCCATGAAATGAGTTCTAAGCATCACAATGGGGAGGGGCGCGGAAGCAATGTCAAGCGTTGCAATGAGGTACCACCAAGATGTAAATGTAAAGCTCAATCGGTAAGTGTAGAAATCTAAGTTGGAGAAGAAAGGACTGTCGGTAGCAATTCCAAACTCAAATGTGGACCTTTTAAAATGTTTAAATGCAGCTCAACAATGTTTGGAAGTTGGACTTATTTCCCTCTTTCCAACACTAAAACACAAGTGAGCAGTGATTGTTCTAAAAGTAAGCATAATGAGCAATCCCTAAAATTTTGTGGCAAGAATGTTGTCCCATGCCCCTTTTAAATGACAGCTTAAAAGCTACTGAAAGAGTAACCTCTCAATTCGGCTCTCCTTGTGTGAGAACTTCACCAAATAATACCAGCTCATGTAGTCTCTGTGGAAATTCGTTAATCACTAATCAAATGCCATTTACTGCTTGTGTCATTGAACATCATACCAAATGAGTGATGCGTTGTTGTGACTATAAATGGATTGAGAAAATGATACTATATTCATCAATCTTCAAAATTTATCCAATCCACAAAGAAAGATAATGAATAACATCAACTCCACAATCAACTTCAGAAAGATTCGTTGATGAAGATTGAGGACTCTTTCAAACTGACTTTGTAAAAAAAATCGTTATATTATATGAAGCTGATTTCAGAGAGCAATGTATGACCATAGTGATATTTTTACTCTTTTCTTGGACATTTTCTTCACTGGCATTCAATCAAACACATTCCAGACATTTTTCACCATTGAAATGTTAGCTTCCAATGGCTGAAATAGCCGCAAAACGATGCTACGCAAGGTCTGTATGCTAGTGTTCAAAACAGAGTTTCAGTGACTCGAGCTTAGCTCCATGGAATTTCAGCAGGAAACTCGATCCAGGATTCAAATTCTCTATAGTAACTGAAAATTAGGGCAAGTCCAGTATGCTACACTTCAGAGTTGGAGTTTTCGTACAGAAATTTCCAGACCTAAAATTCAGGTTTCATGAATCACAGATAGGAAACCCGATTCCAACCAATTTGCACTGATCTGGCTAGCTGATGATTCAATTTTAGGAGTTTTTTTTTTTGAAGGAATAATTGCAGGTTTTATAAACCACACAAGCTGGACATCATAGGTTAAATGGCTGAGCAGATCTAATGGTAATTTTCGCCATTCTCGGATGGATTTTGACAGAAAAAGAATTTATGATGAAATCTCTTACTAGAGTGAGAAATTCCAGTTGCAATTTGCATGTAAATGCCCTTGGAATTGATAACTAGCAGCAGCCTTGACATCCACGAACAGAAAGGATAGCAACCTGATTCTTTTCCCTGTTGTGAGCTCCTTGAAAAATTTCTGGAGAAGAAAAACTGCTTTTAACTGAGAGTTGTACACGAACAACAAGTTTCTTGTGCGTTCTTTTAGTTCTTTCTTACAGATCTACACTCGATCTCCGCATCTCCGCTTTTCTCCCGAGGACTGGCTGAAATTAAAAAATTCCAGTGATGTATGCTCTGATACCAATTGACGCAGTTGGATCTAGTCATCTAGAAGCGTTCTTTGCCGATCTTCGAGCGAGGAGACGCACGAGTTCGATCAAGCACGGGATCGTTGGGTGATTAGATCTATGCTACAAGCGAGGAGACGCGTGAGCTTGATCAATCGCCGAATCGAAGTGATGACATTCTTGCATTCAACAAGAAAGTGATAAATGGAAGGTATGTAATAAAGACTAGAACACTAATCTTCAAATCCCATAATCTTAAGAGAAAAGGGTGAAGGATAAAGAGAAGAGCCAAGCTCTATCTCAAACTTCTCTCCAAAGAGAATCTCTCAAAAAATTTCCATTCAAAGCGTTCTTAAAATGACAAGTGTTGGGGCTTTATATATGCTAACCCATTACAAAGATTTCCTAAACTACCCTTAACGAAGTTTGAATGTCCAAACTACCCCACCTAATGCAAAAGACATTAAAGCACAATTACAACTAAAAAAAATGACCAACTAGTCATGAAATGGACATTAACTAATAAAACGAAGAGCTATGTATGCACAGGCTAATGTGTAACAGGATGCTCCTGCATCAAGAGGGACTCTTGGCTACAAGAGCCATCAAGGACTGCAGGCCGACAGTTATAGAAGGGGATAGGACAACAAGGAAAGGATACACTTCGGACATTTCATGTCTGTTTCGCTGGAAATTTTAAACCGTGATAGTTTCTGCAATGCAATTTGTGGTTGTAAGATGGTCAATTTTTCATGGATGGATTGCTTCTGACAATCATCTTTTTGTCTATTTTATGTTTGGTTAGAATTCTTGTGTGCTTTGCATCCAGTGCAGCAAGCACAGTAGGTTCGATTTGTAGTCCCATTTTGATTCGATTTGTAGTCTCATATTATGACATTTCTATGTTTATTGCGGCACACAGCCAATGTAGCTGATATTGTAGTTCTTTTCTCATTTCTGCAGCTGGTATGGATCATGTCAGAGTCCACCCAAAGTTCCTGCATTCAAATGCAACCAGCCACAAGTGGGCTCTTGGAGGTATGCTTGCCCTGTTTTATCATTGTAAATATTGACATATTCTACAGATAATTTGATTTTTGTAAGGATGATTGCTAAACTTAATATTTTTTTTGATATAATTGTAATAGTTACCATTTTGAGTAGTTAAGTGTACATCTGACAATTTTTTTCTGCAGCTTTTGCGGAGCTTTTGGACAATTCTTTGGATGAGGTACTTGCGATTTTTATTTCTCAAATCTTCCCAATATGAAGTTCTTAAGACAACTGCTTTCTTTTTAGGTCATCAATGGAGCTACATTTGTTAACATAGATATGTTGGAAAATAAGAAGGACAAGAGCAAAATGCTATTTATTGAAGGTATTTTTTTTTGAAACAAGTTACTGGTTGAGCCATGGATGTTTGTTTATTTTTAATTTTATTTTGTTAGTCATAATCCATTTTTCCGTTTGTTTTGCCCTTGTTTTTTAAGCAATATCTTATGGTGCTTCATACCAACTGGAGAAGTCTTTGCTAACCTATATATTGTTTTAATCCAAGTTGTGTTGTTGCAACTTGGAGTGCTTCTTCCTGCAATCTCTTTCCTGGTATTCCTATTAAAAAAAATCGGGGGTTCTTGAGACTGATTAATATTGCTATGTTTATGCTCTTTATTTAATCTTTTCCCTCTACATAATATCTATGTTGTCTTTGTTTTGATTTTACAGTAACAAAAATCAGTAATGGACCTCTTTTGGTTGAATCCACACCAATTGCTTTTGGATCATTTGCGTTCCTAGCATGCTTATGAATAATATAAAATATAGTGCTTTTCGGCTGTAATCATATTGATTAGTTAGGTTGGAATTGGTGTTGGCTTAGCAAGTGGAGGCCTTTTGGGCCTTAGTCATATTGATTAGTTATGTTGCAATTGGTGATGGCTTACCATGATTTTGGTTTGTTCTCCCTGTTGATTTTGGTATTTGCAGATAATGGTGGTGGAATGGATCCAGACAAAATGCGACAATGTATGTCTCTTGGATATTCAGCGAAAAGCAAAATTGCAAACACTATTGGACAATGTGAGTTACATATTGAACACACTCTCTTCTTACTATTGAACACACTCTCTTCTTACTAAAATATTTATTAACATGTATTTGGCATCAATATTTGGGCGTCATTCAAGATGTGTGTTCTATGTTTATATTTTTGTTCTTATTGTGTTCTTCAGATGGAAATGGGTTTAAAACAAGTACCATGAGACTTGGAGCAGATGTTATTGTGTTCTCTCGTTGTCATGGAAAAGATGGAAAAAGGTTGGAATTTTGTTTCCCTGCAATGTGCTGTCACAACTTACATATTTGGTCTCTAGCATTACTTTGGATGGTGTTTTAACTGTTCAGAAAATAAATATCAATAAATATCAAGGTTGGCCATGATTTAACTTTTCAAAGGGTTGCATACATTATTTATTGCTTTTTCTATGGCAAGGGTGATGTCCACTTGTATATGGAACTTTTTTATATTATCTCTGTCAGTAATCTAGGAAAACGGGAAATCCGTTTTCCAAAAAAGACGATGTCCTTTATTGTGTCACATGCACAAAAAAAAAAAAAAACAAGAGAGTGCACGATTCTCCACCAAATTCATAAATCAGGTTGAAAATGACCAAATCTATGCTCAATTGCACTTTCATTTTTTTTTTCTGGATGGAGTCCCATTTTGGAATTGTTTTCCTATATCTAATTAAGGATGTGAAAAGGGTAATTATCTTCTTTTATGCTTTAGGTTTGACCAGTGGTTTTCATAACACTAGAGATAAGATTCCTTTGGTTGGTATTCCATCTCTTATTTCCTCCCTTTGGGTTGATGAAGGTATGCCTCTAATGCGCATTCTCTGTATTAGGTGTCTAAGCCAAGGTTAGATCTGCAGTTATCGACGTCGTAGCCCTGTTCTCTGCTATTGTACTGGTTCTAGCAACTGTTCGTTGTTATTGCTCCATGATACAAGACAATCATTACTGTAACATAAAATCCTATATATGACCTCCTACTATCAGGATCACCTGCCCAATTTGCATATGATTATTGTGTATCCCTTAAATTCTTGTCTTGTTGTACCGCATAAAATAAACCAAAATCAAGAGTCACTCTGATGTATCTCATGATCCGTTTATTTGCATGTAAGTGTTCCTCCCTTGAATCATGGAGATTCTGACAGACATGATTTACTGCATAAGTAATTTCAGGTCCAGTAGACACGATATATTGCAGAGCCCTTGCTATACTTCAAACAGCCGTTTAGATATTCCCATCCATTTGGCAGCAATTCCAGCCAAAGGTGTATGCTAACACCAATTTAATCGTTCGGTGGTGGTCTAAACAACAAAAATGGACATCTTGTTGATTATACTCCTATGGTATTTCCAACTATTTTTACCTTTGTTTGGCAATAATATCCCGAGTTATCATTTCTTTATAGAGTACTCATTTCCTCTTCCATAGTTTCAACCTGCTTATTAGTTGTTACTGCCTCTGTGAAGGATGATGGTTCTTGTGAATATGTTACTTGTTTGGCGAGTATACTGTTTAGTAAATAGTTGCAGACGGCTCGCGTTATATCTGGAAAAGGAACCTAAGGAAGTGCAGATGGCTCCCCATTAATATCCTGACCAATGCTAGGAGTGTCATGAAAGTAGCCTCATCAAAGGATACATGGCACGTGATTAGGACCCAACGAGAAGATAAAGAATAGCTTCTGTTGCTCCTGTTCTTATTAGTTGTTACTGCCTCTGTGAAGGATGATGGTTCTCGTGAATATGTTACTTGTTTGGCGAGTATACTGTTTAGTAAATAGTTGCAGAGGGCCTGTGTTATATCTGGAAAAGGAACTGAAGGAAGTGAAAATGGCTCCCCATTAATATCCTGACCAATGCTAGGAGTGTCATGAAAGTAGCCTCATCAAAGGATACATGGCGTGTGATTAGGACTCGACGAGAAGATAAAGAATAGCCTCTGTAGCTCCTGTGCTCATCACTATATCCAACAAATGTGCATGCCATAGTTCCAACTATATCCAACAAATGTGCATGCCATAGTTCCGACTTCCGAGAGAGAATTTCTTGCATTGGGAAGCAGCCATGTAAATGTAGTAGATGCAACCTCATGATTGGAGCATTGACTTGTTTGGTTGGCGTCCTGTTAGCTCATGAAAACGAGAATTACAATCAATAGCGGAGGTCGGGAGCATGTTAATGACCTGTATCATGGAGTGAAACTCTTATGTCCATTAGAGGGGGCAATTGAGTGGAGGAACATGCGAAGGTCAGCCTCTATAAAGTGTAGGTGGTTGTGCTTATCCACCTCATACTGAGATGGAGTGCTTGTATAGGAAAGTAGCTGTAGAATGCCTTGTGAGAGGAATAATTTTGAAGGCTTCAGAGGTGTGTTCACTACTGCCATCACTTCAAGTCTTTTAGCGAGTGACGTGATGCCTAGTAACAAATTTATTAAAGCGAGAGAAAGCATAAAGAACATTAGACATATGTCTGCAAAAGAAAATCCATGTATTACCATGTAAAAGTCATCTGCAAAAATAATGTAAATTCTCGATTCAAAGGGAAAAGGAAAAAGGGGTAGGACCCCATAAATGGAAACAAACTGGGCTGTGGTAATCTAGGAGCGTAAATCTTAGCGTTTGATATTACCACGGTGGAAACCTCCACCGGAGGGATGGTTCAAACTCAACTTTGACGGGAGCTCGCAGGGCAATCCGGGAAGGGCTGGTATCGGTGGTGCCATCCGAGATCATACTGGTAATATTTGTATGACTTTCTCGGGGCCGTTGGATGTTTGTGATGCAAATGAAACGGAGGTGTCGGCTCTCCTTTTCAGTTTACAGTGGTATGCACAGCATGATCTCGGGCCCCTTACTGTTGAAGGCGACTCTTCCAATGTCATTGCGTGGGCTGGCAATAAGGTTTGTGGTCCATGGCGCCTTGCTTTCAAGATTGTTGAGATGAGGGACTTGGTCGCTTCAATTCGGCCTGTGCTTATGCATACGCGCAGATCGGGCAAGGATGTGCTTGCCAAGGGTGGGGTGGATCACGCTTCTTTGGTTGTCGACCCTCCTCTTGCTTTGTAAATTCATTTTCTTCTTCTTTTCGGCCCTGTTTTCTTTGTGGGATGGGCCTCTTGCATTGTCATTGTAGGCCTTGGGGACGCCTTGTCCCTATGTACTCTCTCTAATTTAATGCAATTTTCGTTACCTTTCAAAAAACCCCAACTAGTTTGGGACAAAGGCTTTGTTGAGTTGAGTTGAGTCGTTACCTTTCAAAAAATAAATAAATAAATGGAAACAAACTAGTTCAATTGGAAATAAGTTATGATATTATGTATGAATAGAAGGGAATTTTGAGTGCTTTCCAAGCTTACAATTATGACGTAATTTTTACTTGGGAGCATTATGACATGAGCGCCTAACTAAATATGGAGAAAATAAGGTCTATAAGACACGACTGTTCGTATGGGCTAATTGATGATGCCATATAGATAGGAATGGAGACAACGTGGAGGTAGACCAAACATCAACATTGGAATTTGAAGGTGGATGATGTGAATTAGAGGTCCAAGGCATCAATTGCCACGATAGTTTTACTTGATTTTTTTTTTGAAAATACCCAATATACAACACAGATTTAATACTGTCAACCATGAAAAACAAGATTTGTAGCACAAATACATGTTTAGAAGTTAAATTCATGAAATTTGGACATTTTCAGGTTCGTGGTAAACACTATTTCTTCTCATTTTTTTTTGGAAGAATTGTAATGCATAAGAATACATGCACGACTCATTGGACGCATGTTTACGAAAAGATGAGGAGAATTGGGTGTTATTTATGCATGTTTTATTGTTTTCCTTTTTTTTATTTCCGTCATTTTGTTCCATTAAAAAAATCGTCATTTTGGGGTTTTCGCATTTTATTTATCGTTTATTTTAATTTAACTTTTCCGTTCACCATAGTTTTTTTAGTTGCCAGAATGCTAGATATACTTGTTTTGGGATGGTCAACATATGTATCCTTTTTTTTTCCGTTCTTCACGGTTTTTTAAATATTAATAATTATCTTTATTTTAGGTTTGATATTTTAGAAATTTTAACGTATATCCCTATGTGTAAGCTTATTCTTGTTTTTTGCTATTTCTTTGATTTTTCTTCTAATATTTTCAATGTGGGAACTATTAGTACTTATGCAATTGTGTTACTCTGGTTACAACTTTTATTTATTTATTTAATCATTTCTTCAACTAAAATAATTGTTTTTACTGTTTTAGACTTTTAGTATACATTTCTGTAGGTAAACTGGGATTGAACCTCTGACCTCTAGGTTTAAGAACAAATTTTTGACCATTGAGCTAGAGGCTCAATCCCCTTGCTAAAAAGACTTTCAAACAAGGAGCAAAACACGCAATTGATTCGCTTGTCAGCACAATACAAATCTAATGAATGACTTAAAAATTATCTTTTTTTTTGAATGGTAACTTAAAAATGATCTATTCTTAGTTTTTTTTTTGTAAGTATGCCAAAAACCACTATAAACAAAAATAAGCACAAAACTATAGTTGAAACATTGTGCATCACTAAATTTTTGGATATGGGAATCCATATCAGTTGATTTGCAGGAACATCACCCAAATTTTTGGGATATGGGAATCCGTATCAGTTGATTTGCAGGAACATACCGATACAACCTATATGTATTTCTTTGGCCTTCGTCCAATACACCAAGTGATGCTGTTATTTTGAGCCTTGGTTCTTGGTACTGTTCACGGTTGTGAATGAAGAGTTTTGAAAAGAAGATAGAATTGCAAATTATATAGAGGATGATGGATCTAGTGTTTCGATGGTTGCAAGAAGAAAATCTGTACCTTTGTTTCGATGGGTGCAAGAAGAAAGAGTATCTGTACATTTATTAGGAGTTTATAACCACTCCCTGGTTAAGAGATCTTAATCCTTGGGCTTTGATACCATGTGTAAGAAGAGAGAAGTGAGAAAACAAATGGAAAGGTATTCATTATTTTTCAATGACGATTACAATGACTTGTACACAAAAGGAAACCAATGGCTGAATTGCCCTGCACCTGTGGGAGTGGGAGACAGAGTAAGCTGTGGTCGAAGAGGTGCAGCTGGTGCTGGAGGCTGTATCCCTAAGTGAGCACTTATCCTCTCCAAAGTTGGCTCATCGTTACCATCATAAGAGCCTGCTAATCTAATGTGTCCTGGGTTTCCTGTTGCCAGGCTCCCCTGGGCTGAAGTCAACCCCTGCCCTGTGCTAGAATATTGGCTCTATATGCCATGGAAAACGCGATGGAAGTGTAGGAACTACTAGATGCTCAACCGACACAAACAAAACCCTAACCACTAAGAAAACACAAAACTGACCTAGACTGACTCTACAACCCAAAGATGCCCTACAAGATAAGATTGATTGATCTACTCTATTAGGAATTTAACCAAACACTTGGTGGACTGAAAATGACAGACCGTAGTTATCAGATTCACCATCTGCCCCTCGACCCGCGATCCGGGGTTGCACGATCCCAAATGTGGTTCGCTAGCGACCTAGATCGCCAAAAATGATGACCCGCAACGACCCACGAGAGAGAAAGATAGAGATGCATATAGACTAAGGGAGAGATGGAGAGAGAGCTACAAATTTTATATATTTTGGGTTGGATTAGAGATAAAGCTTTCTTTTTGAAAAAAATATATAGGGCATACATGAGGTTTTTTTGTTCTGTTTATTAAATGGATGTAGTATGGACTATGGAAGGATATTCATATATTCCTACGGGAACTTTCATTATGAAAAAATATGTATGACATACATGAGGTTTTTATATTTTTGGTATTAAATGTATGTAGTGTGTACTATGGAATAATATTCTTGTAAAAATATATGAAATTGTGTGTGTATCAGTGTATGTGTGTGTGTCTGTGTAAAGAGATAGAGAGAGATTGTGAGTCCGAATTAGCGCTCCAAACTGACCCGCGACCTCAAATAGCGAACCAACATAGCATTCCTCATTATACCGCGTACCGGGCTACCATCGTACCCTGTTCCCGTACCACGTACCGGAACGAGGTACGGGAACGAACCACGTTCCAGGTAACATTGCTCTAAACAAGGGTAATATTCCTAAGAAGGTCTAAGGTAAAACTAATATAAGGTTCCTATGGGGTTTCCAAAGGGCAAAAGGTTCAAAATAATGGAAAGACCTCACCCGGGAAACGCAACAGCCTTTCCGCCTCAAATCCGCCCCACCAAAAGGCCCAAGAGAGTTTTTTTTTTTTTTTTTGTGTGTGGGGGGGGGGGGGGGGGGGGGGGGGGGGGGAGTTCGTTGGTGCGATCCTATATCCGGGCAGCAGCAACCTCTCTCAGTAATGAAGAAGCGGAGGATTCAAGAGGGGTAGACAAGAAGAAAATAGAGATAAATGAGGGAGATAAAGAAGATAAAGAAAGGAGATGAATCGGAGAAGGTCAAGACAGGAGAATGGAAGCGAAAGTACCAAGAGAGGGGGAAAGAGAGAGAGAGAGAGGACAGATATAAGAGAGAGAAAGAGGCTGAGAGAGAGAGAAGTGATCGAGATAGAGGAGAGCGAAAGAGACCGAGAGAGACCGAGGGAGAGTGAAGGAGAGAGAGGCGAGGGAGAGGAACCACGAGAGAAAGAGAGTGATCAAAGAGAGGGTGGCGTGAGAGAAAAGGGGTGCGAGTGGGGGGCAGAAGAGATATGGTGAGGGAGTCAAGGCGGAGGGGGTTTGAGAGAGATGGTGAGTTGAGAGAAGAGAGACATAGAAATCAGAGAGAGAAGGAATCGTGAGAGAGAAAGAAAGATGGGGAAAGTGAGAAGGTGAGTGAAGAAGAAGAAGAGAGGAGGGAGAAGATTCACAGTTGCCATGAGTCCATGGAGGAGGAGAGGGAATGACACCCTAGGGCGTGGATGGGAGATAGAGGGCAGATGGCTCCTTTGTTTCCTTTCGACAAAAAAGTTTTCAAAATCTAGGGCTTTCTCCCCTTATGCCTTCTTTTATATCTCTTCTTGGTGTGCCCTATGCTAGCTCACTTGATTTAGGTTGAAAAGACTCCCATGGCCCTAAACACAAGGAAGAAAATATTAGTACCACTAGGGCATAAGTGAAAAACTAACTAAACAAATAAAAAAACGAAAAAATAGTGTGCAAGGGTGGGCCCTAGATGATGTGGGCATCCCCTACATCTAGGTCCATTAAGAAAAGTAAATAAGTCCAATAATCCTACAAAATAATAAAAAAAGTAATGTCATATGCAATGAAAGTGGTGATTCGACGGTCGGATCACACCACATGTTCAAAACTGTTGGAATTCCGACATAGTTTGTGGTTTGTGGCTATTCTGAATAATTCAATTTTTAAAGTTCGATATCACTTTTTGTCACAAGCTCTACTGGAGATTGGTAGAATTGTCCTTGATTCTTTTTTAGTAATGCAAAGAAATGTCGAATTTTTGTTCATTTGGTCTTTTTCTCTATTTCTACTATTTGTTTTGTTAAAAATGACAACTTTGTTATTTGATCTTCAACTCAGATGATCTTTTACTGATGGCTAAAGCTTTTATTAGAAAAGGACCAGATTGTTGAAAGCCTTTTTTAATTGTTAAATTGGTTTTTTTGGTCCTTCTTTCTCTGTCCATCATTGTGGCATTATTTTTTTCATCTAGATTCTGTGCTTATTCAGTTGTTGGAAAATTTTAGTTGTTCCGTGCGTTTCCTTTCATATTGAAATTAATTTATATATTTTTTGGAATCTGGCCTTTAGCTCCACACAGAGCATTGGAATGCTGTCCTACACATTTTTGAGGAGCACTGGCAAGGAAGATATTGTAGTCCCCATGGTAAAAACATTCACAAATTATTGTATGTCATGACTCTTTAAATTATTTTGTACTCTGTGGAGAACATTCTTTTCCTCCAGGAGGCATAGCATGCTTCATTATCTCTATGTTGAATTCAAGTAAATTGACAAAACAATATGTACTCCATTCTTTAGACCTTACTAAGAAGTATGGTGGTATCATGAGATACATTCTATATTCTTCTGTCCCTGCTCTAGGCAACCAGTAGCAGCCACATGCGTGCGTCGTGTGCATGTGTGTGCCTGATAGAGGTGATATATTTGTATTGTTTACCATAAGGTGATCAGGATGAGGCATAGATGCATGCATCTTTACTGCCTTTGCCTAAATTAGGGGATTATATCCTCACATGTTTACTTACTTTCTTCAGCTTTGACCAATAATTTGTGGTCTGTGGCATAAATGATTAGGTCATCTACATATAGATAGACTTGTTTCTTATTCTTCTTTCCTCCTAATGTGATTTAAGTGCACTCCGTAAACTTACTTAATTGTCCTTTAAGAATTTATGTCCCTTTTGAATTACTACGTAGCAATGTTTGGGATCCTCATCCGTGTCATCATTCCATGGGCAGCACTAGCTTATTACGTTTATTGATGACTCTAAAAAATTTACGTGAATGTACTTGTTACAAAATAAATCAACATAATTTTTTTTTTAAAAAAGCATAATAATTAACGTCATAAATGTATTCCATATTTTTGTAAAAATGGTGAAAACCCAATTACAATATCTCATCAAAATCCTATGCTCGAATTCAGGAAGAGAATATCTTTCTCATGACTTTTAGATACTTCTACAAGATGAGGCATCCTACCTTAGAAGAGTTTCCCTCATAAAAGTAAGAATGGACATTTTCTTATTTAGTGTCGTGCTCCTCATTATCTTTAGGATGAGACAACTCTCTCAGTTGTACACCTAATAAATCGCTTGTTTTCTGATATATTGCCATATTGGCAAATAATTCTTCTTACCATTGTCTCGTTCGGTTACCTGCAGACTATTCTTTGTTCCATACATTTGGCTATGTTTGTTTGATTCATCTTCCTCCACATGAGAGAGGCATACTGTCTCCTCGTGCCTCCCAAATATTTTGTCTGTTATGTGGATGGTCAAAAGGTTTCTGTTGTTAAGACCCTGGCCAACATCGTATGCGTGTCTTGCAGAACATCGTTTTCATGGAAAATGTCTACTATTATCACCTTCCACAGGATTAATCGCTTCCTGCTATCTCACATCTCCCTTTGTTGAGGAAGACACCCCACTTGTTGAGGAAGACACCCCACTTGTTTTTTTATGCTCCTTCCTCGTCTGCTAATTAATAAAAAAGGAAGAAAGAGTTCCCGCTGCCAGTTCCGAAGCCAGATCCCTTTCCGAGCTTAGGTTCTAGTTCACGTCCCTTAAACTTTGAACCCTCATATCAGTGCCCTTTGCGTCGTTCTCGTCTACCCAATCCTGTTGGTTTTCCATCCTAAGTTCTATTTGTAAACCTTGACCAACATTATATTCCTGCAACCTATAAACAAGCCGCAAAGCAGGATTGTTGGATGAAAGCTATGGATGTAGAAATTCACATTCTTGATGAGAGCGACCCCTGGGAGTTGGTTTCTTGTCCAGTAGGTGCATATGTTATTGGATGCTAATTGGTCTATTCGATCAGGTTAAAATATAATGGTAGCCTAGATAAGATATACGGCACGACTGGTAGCTTAGGCATATAAACAAGAATGCATTGGTTATGATGTAATGTTTCCTCCTGTGGCTAAAATGATTACCGTTTGTACTCTTATTGCTTTTACATCTACATGACAGTGGCCTATGTATCAAATGGATGATAATAATGCCTTTTTAAATGGAGACCTCCTTGAGATACTGTATATGGAGCCCACTATTTGTCCCAACATCGCCTCCTTTTGTTTGGAAACTAGAGAAATCCATCTATTATCTTAAGCAATCACCACCACAAGCATGGTTTGAAAATTTTTGCACAAGATTGGTTACTCATGATTTCAGCAGATTGCTTCGGCCTTTCTTCACACAATGTCAAAAATTTGGTATCACTATATTGGTTATCTATGTTGATATTATTATCTCCGTCGGTGATGCTGAGGGTATTGCATGACTGAAATGCTTCCTTCAATCCTCAATTCGTATGAAGGACTTGGACCTTTGACTAGAAGTATCACACTCCGAACTAGGCAGTCTTGTCAGTCAGACTAGATATAACGTGGATTTAATTGAACTTGCAAATTAGACTGATGATAAGGTCATTGGCACTTCTGAAATTAATGTCAAGTATTAACTGTCTGAAGGAGTACATTTCAGAAAAAAAAAAAAAACAGTCTGAAAGAGTACCTCTTGATGATTAGATTGTATGTCGACGACTTGCGGGCAATTTAGTTTATTTGAAGATGACTAGACTTGATATTGTATACTTTGTTCAAATAGTGAGTCAATTTGTTTATGCTCCTCATACATATAATCCTTACATCAGTAGATATCATTTGATGGTTGCGGAGGCTATTTTTTTCATCCTCAATCTTCATTGGAGTTGGGCAGAGGATGCCCAACCACATGATGCTCCACTATCAGTTGGTGCTTGTTCTTGGGAGATTCTCTAATCTCATGGAAATTTAAGAATCATAATGATGTTTCTAGATCGTCCTCTGTAGCATAATACCAATCAATGTCAGCAATATCGCGCAAGAAGCATATTGAGGTGGAATGTCATTATACATCAGGTGGATCATATGACCATAGGTTCCATTAGCAAATCAGCTAGCCAACATTTTCATGAAAGCAATGTCACCAGCCATGCATGACTTTCTGATTCACAAATTGATGTTGCATGACTCAATGCATCAATTTAAGGGGGATGTGAAACATAGGCAACTTATATACACCATTACAGTGTGAATATAAGTCGCATTGAAGAACCTTTGTAAATATGTATATGCATATATATATATATGTATATATGTGTGTGTATATATATATATATATGTATATATATACTATAGCTTGAGTGTATATAAATTGACAGGAATATATCTTTATGCCGCTTTGCTTGTGTACAATACATAAAGGGGAACATTTGTAATTGGTTTATGTCAATAAATGAGAAGAGGCAAGTCATTTGGGGGCGAGGGTATGATCTTCATTCTACCATTTTGTTTTTGCATGTCTTAGGTCACATCTTCCTCCTTCCCTCTTCATTATTAAGCCTTTTTACTCTTTTAATAAGCATAAAGTAATTCCAGCTTTTAGCTAGTGGTGCAGTAAATCCTGATCATGCCTCTTTTATGAGCGTTCAATCATGATGTTGCCTATCATTATGCTTCCTACATTTGCAAGTTACTTTTGTATATATTTTTAAATCGTGATCATGCCTCTTTTTGTGAGTGATCGATCATGATATTGCCTGACATTTTGCTTCCTACATTTGCAAGTTACTTATATATTTTTTTCATGACCTTATTTTCAATGTTCTCTTCTTCTTCTTTTTTTAAAAATTCCATTCCAACTTTAACTTTTTCCAGAACATTTTCTTTTTTTGGTTTCATATTTTTCCTGTAAGGAATTTTGACCTACATCATTGTCCAAAGTTGTCCATTATGCCCCGCTCGTATGAATTCACAATGTTTGAACTTGAGAACTGCGAAGTTTGTCAGTTTAAATGATTTCTTGATTATGGGTGGTTGTCTATGATGCTCCCTTTACTGAGTGATCTGCTGCGATGTCTGCAATTTCCCTATGCTCTTTTGAGTGTTCAAAAGTTTTTCTCTACAGTTTTTTTGGAAAATTTGGTCCATCTTTTGTTTGTTATTGTCTTGGTCTATTTCTTGTGACCCTATTTGTGAAGAGGCTTATGTTTCTGTTCATGGTTGTCTTTGCATTGAAAATTGAAATGGTAAGCTTGACTATATGAAAGAAGAAAAAGCTTGGAACAAGTTGATTCGATCATCCTCTGTTGATTGGAATAGAAATGTAGAAACTATAGTGCAGTGGTCTCCTTATTCAAGTGAAGCAGATCTTCTTCAACAGGTAAATCTAATTCTCTTTTCTTTGATAATTTTTCTTTTGTCTCAACATTGATTTGATGTGCTGAATGCTTCTGTTGTTTCTTTTTTAATGTCTTTGGATTATATTCTTCCTTTCTGTTGAAATTAGTTAAGGGAGATGATTGATTCACTTCCATTTAAACTCCTACAGTGCTTTACTGCTATATTTTCATAGTTTTATCTGTGTATTGTATGTGATAAGGATGTGCAATGGTAGTTTTTTTTATGTTATTTTATCCTAACATTTTATAGTTATTATTAATTACCATTTAAGCGCTGGCATATCATTTTTCAAGGAGGCTCTGTATCTGTATTAAGTGGTGTACCTTATATATTGGTTGGTTATGTATGCACTGGATAGCTTAAGTGATTTTCTCTCTCTAGGTAATGGTTATATTCTTTGTACAATACACAATTCTAGAGTGCTTATTCTTTAACGGAAGGGGAAAGTTTACAAAACATGGAGGATATGCTAGATCGATGTTGTTTATGTTGATCAAGTGTATAACATTTTTGTGTTATTTTTTTTCTTCCTTGCATCACTTGTTTATTTAGCATTGGGACAAAACACGGCTCTGGTGCGATTATGCTTCAGTGCTTATCATTTTGAATTTACAGTGCTGGGAGTGTAGGACCGTCACGTCTTTCCTACTTCATAGAATTGTAACAACCAGCTCTCTTTACTTTTTGGAGGATGCATTGCGAGTTTGTAGGAAGTGGGTGTTAATGTTATGCAGTTGGAAGCTTGATTTGGCACTTGACACACTTTCATGCCCATATGCATTTCTTTATTCTTGATTTTATCGGTTTCTTATTTGTATTTTCTCCTTTCTTTTTGCCTTTACGTGCTTTGCGCTTTTGTATTCGACCATCTCGGTCTTTCTTTTGAATGAAATCTTTACCATTAAAAAAAATGCACGTCTTTATTCTTATATATTTGCAAAGGGTGCATGTCACTTTTTTTTGTCGTCCGTGCAATATTATTGACCTTAGCATTTGTTTCTGTTTGTGACTTTGTGTATGCTTAGTATGCAAGAACTTCATATCCAAGGTGTAGCTCACTTTTGGACCCCACCTCCTCCTCTCTCCCTTTTCTCTCCATTTCCTCATAGAGGGAATTGGCAACGTTAACTGAAACGGGAAGAAGTAGCTTGCTTTTTTGTGAAAACAAAACAAATGGTCTTCAGCAGGATGGGATCTTTGTTTGTTTGGAGTCCATTCTATCCACCTTTACAGCTTGGTTATCGACTGCCAATACATAACCAATCACTAATATTTTGTTTATGTTTCCACTTGTCAATTATTAAATACTACGATTGTTTCAAAACTTGGACTTGGACGAGCTCTCGGTCAATGTAAAAGGGAGCCAATGATTGGCACAACCAATTTTTTCGTTAACTCAGGTGAGTCAAATGAGTTTACTGTCGTGAAAGAACTAAGCCAAGGTAAAATTCAGTTGACTGGTGCATCAATGATTGACTCATATGTTAGGAACCTGGTTTAAACATCAAAATCTTGAATAGGTGAGGGATACACCTTAGGTCATATGTTGTAAGCCTCAGTATTTCAATTCCAAGAGAGAACACTTGCAATATGTATTAAACTGGAATTCCAAAAGGTAAATTTGATAAGAACTTAATTAACTTTAATCGATAAGAAGAATACGGTGAATTCATAGTATGCTGGGACGTTGATAACAAATGAATGATAGTAACTTGGGATTTACTAGCGTCCATCGCAGAAGGCATTTCGCAGATGGGCTGTTGCATGTGAGAGCAGTGGCCTCGTTAATGAAGACAAAATCTGCTAAAAAGTGAGCCTGTGTGGCTGCTCTCACATGCAACAGGCCATCCACGAAATACCTTCTGCAATGGGCGCTAGCAAATCCCTAATAACTTTAATGTCTAATATGTCAAGAAGTCCGATTTATACTGAATTGACGATGTGCGTATTAAGAACCTTTCTGCTGTAGTTCAATTTTCTCTTGGGTCTCTACTTCTATTCCTCCCATTTTACCACTTGATTTGGGCATTTTGGTCCTTTATAGAAACTCTTTCAAACAACACGTACACGACTCTTTACCTTTGGCTTTTTATTGTGGTAAGTGGTTATACTTCCATCTAGAGTTAGAACATCAAAATCAGTACTTTAAATTATTTGTTGAGCCGCTTTGAGAAAGTAGATATTGATTAAGATAATGGGGGAAATGAACTGGTGTAAGGGGGGTATGTTTGAAAGAGTTAATCTATGTTGATGGATATACGTCGAGCTATTTTTTGTCGATATTAGATGAATCAATCAATTCATGATTCAAAAGTTGGTGGTATAATAACTTCCTAGTTAAATATAGAACTAGAAGGCTTCGCTTTCTATTTTCCTCTTGAAAGCAAAGGTTTTCATTATTGTATCATGTTTTTGTCAGTATTATGAGTGAATGGGTGATTGAAAAGTTTTGCCCATTTTGCTAGTCATTGCCATTTACTTTAAAAACTCAAAATGTTGCACCATGTTCAAGCCTTGTGCTTGAGTTTCCTAGTTCACTCTATGACAAATCATATTGCGAACCACTGTAGGATTTGCGATATTAACTATCAAGTCCATAACATGTGTGTGTGTGTGTGTGTGTGTGTGAGAGAGAGAGAGAGAGAGAGAGGGAGGGAGGGAGGGAGGGAGGGAGATTTTATATATATGCTTACATATTATCGTTTGACTATTTACGGATGGTTTTTCCGAGTACAACTAATGATGGACCTAGAGTAAACACTGAACTCAAGAATCAAAGAAATATTCCTCTACTGAAGCGGGTTCTTACCGATGTTGCAAATCATGGCTTGGGAACTCGAACACAAACCTGGATCAGAACCAAGAGAGCTGATGAACCAAGGCATAGCCTCATGCTCACTGCAATATACTTGCCTGTATAATCTTTTGTAAAAGACAACCCTGAAGTTGGTGCTTGGGTTGTGGTGAAATCCCAAGAACAAAATCTTTTAGGTTGGGGGAATCCCCCAAATCCTAAATTTTTCTATTGAAACTATTAGGGCGTCTTAATTAGACTTGTTTTATGTAAAAACATAAAAAAATAATTTTTTTTGAAGGGTAAAAAGACTTTAAGTCAAAAGGCGATTAAGAAATTCAAGCTATAGCTCATAATTGCTGATCACGACTTTGAGATTTTGGATGTGATTGAATTGTATGTTTCAGAACATGACTTTTATGACTTACCAAAAATTGAAGGTTCAATGTACATTGGGATTTAAATTTTGGGAACTGAATTGGATTGGATAAAATTTGGTTCAAGCCATAGACTTCGAATTGTAATTAATAGTTGTTAATTTTTGCTTTTCACAATTGTTGTCTTCTAACGGAAACTTCAGAATTTTTTGTTATTTATTTTTTTAATTTACACGAATATACACTTTTGCAGTTCAATTCGATGGAAGATCAAGGGACACGGATAATCATTTACAATCTTTGGGAGGATGATCAAGGACATTTGGAACTTGATTTTGGTGCTGATCGACATGTAAGTCTGGAGAAATGTGGCCTGTAAGTCTGTAAGTCAAGGACATTTAGAACTTGATTATGGTATATCTAATCATATGTGGCCAACACTATTGGTTATATTATGACCAAGGTTTTGTTAGAGTTTTTCTGGAGAAATGTGTTGTTCTTGAAGTGATGCATTTATTCACTTGATTGATGCTTTTTTTTTTCTCTGTAATTGCTGAAAATATTTTTGAATGGTACCTGGCAGGACATTCAAATTAGAGGCGTCAACCGGGATGAGAGGAAAATACAAATGGCAAAGCAGTTTCCCAACACTAGGCACTTCATGACCTATCGACATTCATTGAGGGTATTTTATTCCATTCTCCTATTTTATCTGATAGATGCACATTTTGGCCTTCTTGTCAGATGCAGTGTGGTATCAAGAAATAGAGAAAAAATCAACAGCAAGTGAAGTGAAATAGGCAAGAACCTAATAAGCAGTCAATGAGCAGAAGAAACAACAGATTAGAAGTCCCCTCTTTTTCTTTTTCATTTCCTTTTCATGTGAAAAGCGGAAGCCTCCGTCATAATGACTTTAGTTGCTCACACACAGATAAAATACCCCGAAACCCATTGGTTGACCACGTTAAAACATATTAAATCCCTAAATTACTTCCCGTAATTGAATTGCAAAGAAAATAACCAATTGACCCCTTTATTTAGTGAATAATAAACGAGCCCTCTTTTATACTTCAAGAAATCCCTAGTGAACGCTGTCCATTTCGTGCCAAATTTGAACCTTATGTATTTGACTTGATGCTGGTCTACTCCAAATTTCAACTCTTGCACTCCTGGTTGGACTTACGAAATTAACTCAACTTAGGCCATATCATGGGACGCCCTTTTTGTTTCTTGCTTTGACCCCTATTCTTCTTCTTGGCTTCTGTGATGCGTTGGAAGTTGTATTTGCTTCATTGTCCTTCTCAGCTTGTTTGTCTTGGACCTTTGTTTCTTGTGCGAGGGTACTTCTAAAAAACTCCGTACCCACTTATCACCTTTGTTTCTTGGATGATCCTTTGTCTAATGTCAAAATTTTGCCTGTGTCTATGTCTTCCTCGTAATTATCGGCGGGTTATGGGGAAAAGGGTATGGTGGACCGTAGGTGATGTGGACGACATCCTCCACATCTAGGGTAAAACATTGCTAATAATCAAATAAAATACTAATAAAAGAGAATAACATATGCCCAATAGTCTCATAGGAAAATAAATACATCTAATGGCTCCTAAGATGACTGCATCACATCAAATGCTTATACTAAACTATGTCACAAATGTCGTTCCTGGGAATATTTTGGCAAGGGAAAATCTAGGGATATATTATTATTATTATTATTATTATTATTATTTTCGGGTTTATATCATGAAAAGCAGTAAAAATAAAATTATTTTATGCGCTCGAGCGCATATAGCTTATATGCACTCGAGGGCACAAAACTCATGTGGGCCCACATTGTTAGGATGATCCAAAGCATTCATTTGAAAGGCCCTTACATGGATAGGGTGTGTACAAAAAATCAGCTCCATAGGATCATCCTAACCCATCCAAAAGTGGAGGGCAAAATGGACAGACATTGTTTGTCCACAATCTGCCCATTTTGCCCTCCACTTTTGGATGGGTTAAGATGATCCTATTGTACACACCCTATCTATGCAAGGGCCTTGCAAATGAATGGTTTGGATCACCACAAAAAATGTGGGACCCATGTTTTTGGGCCCTCGAGCGCATATAAGCTTATATGTGCTCGAGCGCACAATCATTTTCCTCTCTCTCTCTCTCTCTCTCTCTCTCTCTCATATATATATATATATATATATATATATATATGAGGAATGATAGATGCAAGGGCCCTTGAATAGATTCACGTCAGTTTCTCAACCGACTTCTAAAATGACGTGGACCTTTTCAAGGGACCACATCATGCCTCTATATATATGTATAAAATAAAAATATCGGGATAATATTGCGATATTATCGGGATATTTTATGATAAAAACAAAAATATTACTATAATTTTAAAATCTTGGGATTAGTTTGGGATTTTGTTGTTCTATCAAAATGTCGCGATAAAAACACAGGTCTCCGCAAAGTTGTAAGACCATGTATAGGGGCTGACGCCTGCCCAGTGCTGGAAGGTCAAGGAAGTTGGTGACTTGATGACAGGGGAGCTGGCAATATTTTGAAAATATCGGAGATATTTGTGACATAGATACTAAACAGTAGGAAGTAGGAACAATATAAACGTCAGGAACAGATAATGATGTAGGACTGATTGGGAAGGCACTAGGTATGTAGATTTTATTATAGTGGTGATGACTTAAGGGATTAGGGTGCAATGAGTGGGTATTTAGGGTAGGACAATAAGGAAAAGTTTAGGGGTGGATAAGAATGTTTTGTACAGAAAGCATGTCTGTAATTTCTGGGCACTCTGGATTGGATAGGTTTCAAGGGCAGGTTGAGGATAGATCTAGGAGTTAAAGGTATAGGGTAAATTTGGGGTTTTTGACCAGTCTAAACTTTAAACGTAAACATGGGTCATTGTTCTTGTTCGTGTATTAGTGCTGAACTGTTGAGAAATTTAATTGTAAATTTTCAGGGACTAATGAATAGGGTAAAGAGTGGATTGTTAGTACTGTATGATTGTGAGGGGACTGTTGAACTGCAAGATGACTGTTTTGCTTAGTGTGGGCTACCGTGTTTACAGTTTGGTGATTTATGCCGATCTGATGGAGGTTGCTTTGCAGCTCCTTCTCTCAACCTCAAAAGGTTTTGATTTACCCGTAGGCAGGCAATTGAATCAACTGCATTTGTTGATGGTATCCACCTAGAAGGGTGGCAGTTTGGTGATTAATGGCGATCAGATAGACGTTTCTTGGCAGCTCCAATTTTTTTTTTTTGAAAAATGACTATTACATTCATACCACGGAATATACATGGGGACTAGTAGTCCCACCAGAAATTACATAGTATGAGGGTCTTGGAGCATATTCCAAGACCAAAAAGTACAAAGCGTAAGAAACTGTAAACAAGCTTCCACCAACACCTAATAGACTTCCACCATGATCTAAACTTCCTCCTGCATCAGCCCTTCCTAGCAACCTTCTACAATACCTTCCAAAACATCCAACGATGGAACACCGTAGAGCCCAAACATCATCCACATAATTGAAGAGAACCAAGGAGTTAATATGCCTCGAAATGCATCAAGGACCTAAAGCATTTTTTCACCCACCTTGGTAAGTAAGAAAACGAGGAAAACTCCCCTGAGCAGCGAAGGACAATGTCCCTCAAGCACTCTCAGAGAGACCAAAGTAACCTCCCATAATTCTTCACATGAAAAAACTTTTAACATGGGCTTCCAGCCCCACTCAACATTCCAGCCCTTGCAACAACCAGGGACTACCATAGACTACCACAATCGACCAAAAATTCTGAAAACTCCCTACCATCCAATAAAAACGTTCAACGAGCATATTTACACCAAAGAGAGCCCCCCTTCATTTCCCGAGAGCGTTAAGCTCTCGACTCCCGCGACCAGGCGTCTTCCCTTTGCTTTTGCATCCCTTTTCTCGATGTCAAAAAACATCTTTTTTGTTTCTTCCCCAAAAGGTTTTGATTGACCCTAGACAATTGGGGCTTTTAGCACCCTTTTCCTTCCATTAGGTGGATAAGCTGCGTTTGTGGATGGAATCCACCCGGAAGGGTTAGAATAGCAGTTCCTGCTCCTTGGGAAGAACCAAATAAAAGACTAAAGGAATTGGGTGGGCATAAAGAGTCCATTGAAGTGGACTGATTGTAAGGAATGTAGGTTAACTTGCATATATGACTAGTTTATGATCGAAAATTTACTTTTTTTAGGTTTTTCCTAGTTTTCAAACGATTAATCCATGAAAAATAAAAATCCATGCACTAATTCATGTGCAAATGCATCACATTTATGCCACAATTAGGAGTGAAGAAAGAAAAAAAATGAGACAAGAAAAAAAAAAAAAAAACAAACACAAGGTAAGCACTTAACAAGCAAAAATGTAAAACCAAAGCTTTTATGTGCACTTTGCTCAAAATTTTGATATGGGGATTGAGCCCCTAGCTCAACGGTAAAAGCTTTGGCGTCGAGGTTGGGGGTTCGTTCCCAGCTTACCTACATTTTTTTTTTGATATGTCGACCGAAGTTCTGTATTATACATACTAAAGAGGTATTGTTTCAGTCGACATGACAAACTTTATTGAAATCTATTCATGTTGACCCAAATGAAAGGAAAATATGTCGGCCGTTTCGTGCCGGTTTCGGTTGACATTAAGAACAATTGTACCCATTGTTTTGAAAATCTTACGATTTACGATTCAAATCGAATCTTATGCATAATGATTTGAATCCCATGAGTGAATCTTAATTTGAATGAATCTTACGATTCGATCATAAATCACATGATTCATTCGATTTATCCAAATTAAGTTTTGTGTAAAAGAAAATAGGATTTTCTTTCGAAAGAGCTCATTTCCTTTTTATATTACAAGAAGCCTTCGAAATTCCTTGCTTTAGAAGGAAGAAAATAGAGGATGACCAGGAGTTTGAACGAATCGAACCCGCCAAGCACAATGGATATGCTTGAGGGCATTACTTACATCATGGTGGGAGATGACTATAATGAGGACACCGCCAATGACTCCAGTTTTTTTATGATTGATATTTGTCATTTGATATTTAAGACTTTGAGGACTGATATGATCTCGTTCCTTTTTTATTTTTAAGATTATTACATAATGTAGATAAGAAATAGATGACTAGTATGCATCTAAGTTTTTTGGCAAACAATTAGTATTAAAATATTGAATGGCTAATCATGTTAGTTTTTATTTGAATTAATGAATTTGGCTGGAAAATGAATAATTTGCTATTTTCTATTCTTTCATTTGTTTATATTTTTTTGTTAGAGAGAGAGAGAGAGAGATGCAAGGGCCCTTTATATGCAAGGGCTGGAGAAGGGCCCTTGACTAGATTCACATCATCAAGTGTAACCGAATTCAATTTCTCAACCGATTTTAAAAATGATGTGGATCTATTAAAGGGCCCTTCTCCGGCCCTTGCATCTATCATTCCTCATATATATATATATATATGAGAAAAGTGTAGCTACACATACGTGTAGCTAACTTAGCTACACCAACGGCTTAAAATACAGTGGGCCCCACATTGTTTGGGTGATGCAAACCATTCATTTCATGGGCCCTCATATAGATAGGGTGTGCCCAAAAAATCAGCTCTATAGGATCATCCCAACCCTACGATTTGTGGAGGCAAAAATGGACGCCTAACAACCTTCACAAATCTGTCCATTTTTGCCTCCACAGTTTGAAGGGTGGGGATGATCCTATGGAGCTGATTTTTTGGGCACACCCTATCAATGTGAGGGTCTATCAAATGAATGGTTTGGATCACCCAAACAATGTGGGCCCACTGTATTTTAAGCCGTTGGTGTAGCTAAGTTAGCTACACGTATGTGTAGCTTCACTTAACTCTATATATATATATATATATATATATATATATATAGAGAGAGAGAGAGAGAGAGAGAGAGAGAGAGAGAGAGTTTCTACACACTAGTGTAGATAAGTTATCTACACACTAGCTTAAAATACAATGGGGGCCACATTGTTTGGGTGATCCAAAGCATTCATTTAATTGGCCCTCACATAGATAGGATGTGCCCAAAAAATCAGCTCCATAGGATCATTGTAACCATTCGAACCGTGGAGGCAAAAAATGGACATATTTGTGAAGGTTTATATACGTCCATTTTACCTCCACAAATCGTAGGGTTGGGATGATCCTATGGAGCTGATTTATTGGGCACACCGTATCTATGTGAGGGCCAATCAAATGAATGCTTTGGATCACCCGATCACCGAAACAATGTGCCCCCACTGTATTTTAAGCTAGTGTGTAGATAACTTATCTACACTAGTCTGTTGAAACTCTGTTCTAATATATATATAGGAAAAGGAGTGTGCGGTCGACCGCATATAAGGTTATATGCGGTCGAGGGCCCAAACACATGGGTCCCACATTTTTTGTGGTGATTAAAACCATTCATTTGCAAGGCCCCATCATAGATAGTGTGCGTACAAAAAATCAGCTCCATTGGATCATCCTAACCCCTCCAACAGTGGAGGGCAAAAATGGGCAGATTTGTGGCAAACGGTGTCTGTCCATTTTGCCTCCCACTTTTGGATGAGTTAGGATGATCCTATAGAGCTGATTTTTTGTACACACCCTATCTATGTAAGGGATTTGCAAATAAATGCTTTGGATCATCCTAACAATGTGGGCCCACATGAGTTTTGGGCCCTCGACCGCACCTAAGCTTGGTGCGGTCGAGCGCACAATCCTTTTTTTTTGTGCCATAGGGTATCCCACCCTACTTTGTAGGGCGGGACTATTCCCTAGGTATGCGTGCAGGCACCCGGAAAACCATGCACATCGGGTAAACAAGGGGGGATTCGAACGCTCGTCACTGGGGAGCAAACCCATGACTTTACGCCAAAGAGCCACACCCTTCCGGGTTTAAAAAAACCGAGCGCACAATCTTATTCCTCATATATATATATATATTATATATAGGAAAAGGTTTCTGAGAGAGAGAGAGAGAGAGAGAGAGAGAGAGAGAGAGAGAGAGAGGTTTCTGCGCTTGAGCGCAGATACCCTATCTGCGCTAAATCGTTTTATATTGGCTACGCTAAGTGGGTCCCACGGCATGCTTTTAAGAAAATAAAAGTATAGCGCTGTTGCGAGATTTGGGTATTTTTTACCGGCAGCAATCTCTCTCTCTAGCAGTATGTTGCAGGCTTGGCTGCCATGTCAGCAATAGTATTTATTTAGACAAATAAGAAGCAAAAATCCTAGCAAGCTATTCAGTGAGAGTTTTTTGGAGTTATCATGCAAATTTTTAGGGATTTTATAGGAGTAGATAGAAATTGAAGATTTTTGCTTGTTATCTTACATATGTTAATAGGGGATTTTATGGATATTAGATGCTAAGTTTTAGGGATTTATTAGTTGTTTAACTATGGAAGAATTTTCGTTCGGTAATGAAAGGGAGATATTTTGGCTTTTTTCTTGATTAAAATGGCAAAACTACCCCTCCAATGGCATGTGGCATGTGGGCATTTGTTAGGTTAAACAAGGCTTATCGGCCATTGCCTCTAAGTGAAAGTAACTCTCTCTCTCTCTAGGACATAATCATAGCCCTACGATATATAGAGATTTCCCTATACGGCTTACACCATACGATGATCCAAACCATCCATTTGATGCACCACAACGTAAATAGGTTGTACCCCAATAATCATTTCCATAGGATGATACCAAATCTCCGATCTATAGAGGTTTTTGTAATACGTAGTTCTTCTATATATCGTAGGGCTAGGATCATCCTATGGACATGATTTTTTTGGGCACAACCTATTTAAGATGTGGCCCATCAAATGGGCGGTTTTTATGGCCCATAAAGTAGTTTTTGAAAAATACAGGCCCATACGGCCGTACACCATATAAAAGCTCCTTATATTTTGTCTTACTAAAAAAAGACTCGTGAGAATCATGCCCTAGGAGGCTAGGAGAGAGAGAGAGAGAGAGAGAGAGAGAGAGAGAGAGAGAGAGAGTTCTGCTGGTAAAATAGATTACAAAATCAATTTGTGTATCTTTTTATCGCAAAACGTTAAATGGTCCCACTATTAGCATCCAATAGCGCTAAGTTTTAAAATTCTAGCTCAGATAGGGTATATGCGCTCAAGTGTAGAAACCTTTTGCTCTCACACACGCATGCTCGCGCACGCCACACACACGCACGCACACACACACACACACACACACTTTTTCCGAATGAATCTTACAATTTACGTTATGATCTACGATCCGATTTGAACCCCATTACGATTCGATTCCGATTTTCAAAACATTGATTGTACCCATTGTAGTGGAAGAAGAGTGAAAGGAGGGAAAAGAAACCATGGGAGAATATGGATTACAAATTGTATAGGAAAAGAAAAAAAAGAAGTGGGATAAGAGGGCGCTATTAGAACAAAGAACAAGAAGAGATCTACAAAGAAAATATTACATAAACCTCCCTTGGTGCTCCCGACCTTAGACTCTTCTAGACCCCCACGTTTCCCTTCGCTCGGCGCTCGCACCTGGTTCGAACTTCTAGGTTGTAGGCAGTCGGCAGTCAGACTGGAGATTTGAAGGTTCTGTTCCGGGAAACCTCTCCTAGGGTTTTCTTTTGTATGTTTGATTCTTTTCTTTCTCAGATTCTATCAATAAAGCCGACCGACTATTTTTCTTGATTTTTGTTTTCATCTTTGCTGCTGCATCATTCACCATGGAAATGGAATTGACTACTAGCATATAAGGCTGCTTTATGTATTGAGCATGCTCTGTTCCACTTCTTGTGAATTTGTTATGTTTTTTCATAAATCCATTGAAAACAGTTAAATTCCATGAGCCTATTTAGCAAGCACATTGCTGTGTGTGTTGGCTTGTGTTTTTGGCAGGTAAGTAGGGATTGAACACATGACATCAATATTGCACACCTCATAGATTTATGGGTGGTGATAACTTATCTGCCGATGATTTTCTATATAATGAACTGTCAGCCTTTGTTAAATTTTATTTAATTCTCCATTATCAGTTGTGATTTTGAATGTTTTCTTTTCTTCTTAATATGGGCAGAGTTATGCATCAATTCTCTATCTTAGACTTCCGCGTGGGTTCAGAATGATTCTGCGTGGCAAAGATATTGAGCATCACAATGTAATACGTGATATGATGCTTAAACAGGAAATTACATACCGACCGCAACCAGGTGGTGATGGGGTTCCAAAGGATCCAAATGTAATACTTTCTGGACTGACCATTTTAATTTAGATACTGGTTTCCCATCTAAATTATTGACGTCTGATGCTTTTGGTTCCTCTTATATTGTTTATCAGATGGTTGCTGTTGTGACAATTGGGTTTGTAAAGGATGCGAAAGATCATATTGACATTCAAGGATTCAATGTTTATCACAAGAATCGGCTTATTAAGGTTTGGTCGGTCATTTTTTTCAGTTAAATTTAACTGGCAGAACCAGACTTTGCACTATCTGCCTCTAACTTCTCATTTCCTTGAAGTGATCTGTCATTTGTGATGCTTACTTTCCCATTGGTGCTGGAAATTATGTTCCCCTTTAAATTTAAGGTTATTTTTTTGAAGTTGCACATGGATGAATTTGCATCCATGCCTCATCCCCCACCCCAATTGACTTTTAATAATATTTGAAGTTGCACATGGATGAATTTGCACACACACACACACGCGCGCACACACACACAGAAAAAGTGATAATACCTAAGGAATTTCATGCAGCGTGAAATCTTTCCCAAATGATCTCAAACTTTCATTTTCCTCTAAAAATTGTAGAGGAATACATTGATATTTGTGATAGGCAATACAATGCCAATTCTGGTAGTGATTCTTCATGGATGCTTGCATTCTTCAAATATATGGCATTCTGTCCGAAATTAAGTTTTTTGTTTTAGTGGTGTGCTTTTGCACATAATGTTTTGATGATATGAATCTTAGTGATGCTATAATCAATATATTGTTGATTTCTTTTTTCTAAATTAAACCTGGGTCTCTATTCTTTTATTCGCATGTCATATCTCCTGATATTGAATACCTGTATCCACTGTGTCCTGGATTTCAAAAAAATATCTGGGTTGTATCTCTGACATTTTGCATCCATATCTGAGTTCTTATACATATCCCTATCCTTATCTAGGTAGCATAGCTGTGTATCTGCTGTTAACCCTGAGGGAAAAAAAACATATGTATGTTACGAGTGTCATATCAGTTTGCAGTTTATGCTTTCGAAATTCTATTTATTTTCTAGTATGCTTTTGGTATTGGATATCGAATGCTCGGGAATCTTCTGTATTCTTCATATAGAACATGTTACTTTAGGGCACAATTATTTCTACCTTGCTCTTGATATTCAATATTAAATGGTAGGAATATTGTTTATTTTCTTGTACAAGAATTTATGCTCAAGGATGGTGGACCGTGGCTAAGAATTCTTTTTCTGCAATGCTGCTTTACTTCATCAACTGTACTTACGTGCAGTTTTTTTTTTTTTTTTTTTGCCTTTTATCAGCCATTCTGGAGAGTTTGGAATGCTGCGGGAAGTGGTGGGCGCGGAGTAATTGGTAGGGATTTTATTATTTCTATTTCGTTCACATTTGATTAAATGGCAGGTGACACTAAGGTCCTTTTTAATGCATGGTTTTTCGATCAGGTGTATTGGAGGCTAATTTTGTTGAACCGGCTCATGATAAACAAGGTTTTGAACGCACAACTGTGCTTTCAAGACTTGAGACTAGATTGATTCAGATGCAGAAAACATACTGGTTTGTTCTCGTCGTCTTTCTATCTTAGTTAGGTCTGACCCCAAACATTGTAATGAATGCTATCCAATGTTTCATTCAGGGGTACCTACAGCCATAAAATTGGTTATGCTGCTCGGCCTAACAAGAAAGTAATAGATGAGGACTCTGCTAAAGGTATCTTGCTTTATGTGGTATCTCTAAAATTTCTTATGAAAAGTAAATGATGGGCAATATCTTCATAATCTGCTCAAGTAGCCGTACTGAGGTCCTGTTTGTTTGAGATTATGACAACCGATTGTAGGCCCTAAACCTATTGTTGGGCCCAAAATTAACCTTAATTTTGAGCCCAATAATAGGATCGGGGCCTGCAATCGGTTGCAGCTGTCTGCGCGAGTCACCTTCTTCTAGGCTCCGATCACAATCTGAAACGAATCTGTAACGATAGGGCATGAGTGTGTAGATGGTGATTACTTCATCAAATTCTTCTTTTTCTTCCTGATTCTTTTTTGAAGTTGATCTCTACTCCTACTGCAGAGACTTCACCTGAAGTTCCTGAGACATCATCTCGGAATTTGAAGAATTCCACTTCCGCAAGCCGTGTGACTCCTCTTGCCAGCAGGCCACAAGTTTCATCCCAGCCTCGTGTGACTCCTCTTGCCAGCAGGCTACAAGTTTCATCCCAGCCTCCAGATACTGACAGGTGTCACACTCGTTTACATTACAAGCACTTTCAGGTTGGAGATAACTTGGGTGTAGGATCATCTAAAATGGGCTACATGAAGCATCTGAATGGCCATGTCTCCACTGGGGCAGAAAATGGGAAGGCAGTATCAAAATTTGGAAAGAAAATAAGGAGTTCTCCACAATCTATGTTAAATGAGAGGTCACCATCTGCAGAGGATGAGAGTGGCCATGAAAATCACTATCGTCCTCCTAGGAGTCCGGTAAATGAATGTGGTGGCCACAATATGTCTACTTCTCAGACGCCTCCCCAGAAAGATAGCTCTCGTGCACCTCCTCCATCCTCTCCAGTCTTGGGTGTCATTGAAAAAGAACAACATCCAACAAGTGGAACTGATCAAACTGCTAAAGTGACACATGTGAATCCTCCATCATCTCTACACTTGGATGACAATGGAAAAGAACAAAATTCAACAGAAGGAACTGGCCAAATGGATAAAAGGACACAAATGAAGGTAATCTCTACTTTTCATTAAAGGAAAGGCTTTTCCATTGTGTACAGGAGCTGGGTTCTTATGCTTCTGTCACCATATTGTTGTGTGTCAGAAGCCTAATGGGTCGTTCTATTGATATCCCTATTTCCACAGCAAAAGAATGAGCTCCTTTTTCCATGAATAAATATCCGGTGATTATGTGGATATTTCATATTATTTTTTTAGTACATAGATAGATATTTCTTTTATTGTTCTCATATTTCCATCCCACATTCTTGGAGGGAAATAGCCTTCAGGAACATCTTGGTTCTCATTTTCCACCCCGGCCCATTGGTCCTTGCATCCAGATCTCTGTCTAATTTCTTAAATTAAAGCGATAGATGGAGTCTATTATGAAATACCTCAATCACTACGAGAATTATCTGGCTTGTCCAAACTTTAACTTCTCAAAATCTCGGGAAGGCTCGTCTCACAAAAGAGATGTTGGGTCGAATTTTGTTGAATAACGGTAAGACGCCTGAGCCAAATTGGTCGACAAACAAGAAAATGGAGGGCCGGGAAAACACAAAAAATGTGGAGAAGAATATGATTTCTCCTTAGACCCTTATCTGTATTATTCACTTTTTCTTTACTTTAAAACTGTTCATAAAATGTTTCCAAGTCATTTAAATCTGCCAAAATTGTTCAGGCATTATCAGACCAACTTTTTAGCTGAAGTGGTCTTAGTTGTGCATTTCAGAACTAGCTTGCCTGGAACCCATCTTGATCCCCCATTGGGTGGTTGTGATTTTTAAAGGAATTGGGTCAGATGGCATGTAGAGTTGATATTTTGAGATGCGTAGGCCATGTTTATTTGTATGATGGCTGTCTTTTTACACACTAGTAGTGCAAATGCATATTTTGTGATGCGAGAATGTTTGTCTCATACCATGTGTTTAAACTGGCAGGCAGCTGGTGGTACATGTAATGGAAATGGGTCTAGCCGTGGGAACTCTGATAGATATGGGCCGACTTTGAAGCGGCTTGAAGAAGAAAATCTTGAACTAAAACTAAGGTGGTCATGCAGTCTCTATGAAACTTAACTGTTGATTTGGATTATTTCCTGGCTTTAATACTTTGGACCCGCATTAACCAAGATAATTTTCTTTTTTGTAGATTAAAGAAATCAGAGGAATCAACATCCTTGTCTCTTCAGTTTGAAAACGATAGGAACAAATCGCTAGAGGCTAAAGTAAGTGTGATATTATTCTCTTGCTGTCATCACCAATGTTTTATATTTCGGTCCTCACCGAAGCCGAAATTTTGGCCGAAATTTCAAAATCCCGAAATTTGGTAGAAGCACTTGAAATTTTTGGGTCGAAATTCTGTAAAGAAATAAAAAATTAATATTTTATTGAAAATTTCGCCAAAATATCCTAAACCAAATTTCGGTAATTTCCGTTTCGTAACGTTTCGGTTTCCGTCCTCACCGAAATAAAAAATTCCGGATTTTGGCCGAAATTTAAAACCATGGTCATCACATCCCACTCTTTCGTCATTTGTGTTATATTTTAGGAAGCAACATAGATTCTGAGTTGATTTTGGTTTCTTATGCTTTCATCATTTTATTACTCGTTGCCTCATAAGAGCATACTTTGAAGGATATTTGCAATCGGTAATTCGTGATATACTTATTTTGTGGAGATAGGGATACATGATCATATAATGGTCATACAGAATATCATTTAATTAAGTTTTTACCTAGATGCTGAATTCGAGAAACTTGATGACAGGAGGACAATGAATGACAAGAACTACTAATCTTAGTTTGAATATTTCATCTGAAATATCTAGACATAATGGCTAATTGGAAACTATTGATTCATTCAGGGCAATCAGTAATTTTCATGCTTACCTTGTTCTAAAACACCCTATCTTTGTGTGGTGTCTCCCATTCATCTTTTATTTGCAAATTCAGAGAGTATATGATTAACAGAATTCCTCAGATCTTTCCATGAAACACCTTTGCTGTTTGGCCTCTTCCGTTTTATTTGAAAAATCGAAACATAGTTTAATGATTCTTTCTGTTTCTATAAGAAGTATATAAACTAAATGTGGTCAGTGACTGGACAACTTGCAATGATAGAGAGTCAAGTGCCAAACCCAAGAAAAACCATTATTCAATTTTTTTAAAGATAATGTTTATTATAATCATAAAAAAGCTCCCAGGGTCAAGAACAAAACATACAAAGGGTCCTTTACATAATATATTAGGCCATGTTTGGATGTAAACTTCAACATAATTGTGATTAATGAAAACTGCCAATGCCATCTGCTATATTTATAAAATTTGCAAATTTAGAACACTATTATTTGGTTGTTTGGAATTACCCAATTAAATTGCAAATTCGCTAGTTCTGTCTTTTAAACTTGTTTTAAACGCTTTCCTCTGTAAACAAGTCAAGTTATTCAGAATGGAAGGACAATATTAGTGTCAACCTTGTTCAAGACTAAAGTTTTGAATATCTCGAGGAGTTTTTTTTTCTTTTGCTCTCAATTGCTTTGTTTTTATGTTATTGAAATTCAACAACAATGCTTCCTCACTCTTTCGTGCAGAAGAAAGAAATGCCCGAGTTCTTTGCTTATTCTGAGCTCGTGTCTGACGCTTCTAATGTCAATTCTTTTTTTTTTCTTTAATGTCCTCATCGCCAGGAATAAATTTAGCCATTGTCAATTTGCTGCTAAGTGGATCATATTATAAAATGTAAAACACAGTGTAAGCAATGAAGTAACTGGATTCTAGTTTCCCATAAAAGAATTATGTCCACATCTCTATATAGATAGTAACAGTGAAGACTGGATTTGGACCGGTAAAGATTTGGTTTGCAAGTACACCCTAGCATCGGTATATGTATGGTAGGAGTGTACTGGTATTGAGTGTTGAATTTGGAAAACCCCAAACTAAGATCTGTGGGTTTGGCAACATATTTTAATCGATTCTAAAAATTTAACGTTTACACATAATGATACGCTTATAACAGGTAATTGATTGGGGATTTTAATACGTTAGGTTAAAAAAAACTTGCTATTCTGATGGATAAAACTTGAAACTTTGGTAACTGTATATCTGTCCTAGTATTTTCAGAAGGAAAAAAAATAGATAAAAAATGTCTAGAAGTGTCACACCGAATCCAGAGAGTCTAGTATGGGTACTTCGCCCAATCAGAAGAACCCATGTGACAGATGCCATCATACTAATTAAACAACTTTTGGCTATTTTGGGCTGTTGGTCGTTAGTAAAAAAAAAATGCATGCAGTTATATGAGAATTTGGCTGGGAATCTTGTTATAAGTTAATATCAATGAGACAGTCATGCCTAATTTGTATTTTTCCTTGTGATTCTCATTTCTAAATAACCAGATCCATGATTTGGAGCGAAAGTTGGAGGACGCAAACAAAGAACAAGAAGCTCTCATTGATATATTTTCGGAAGAGAGGAATCGGCGAGACAAGGAGGAAGAGAATTTGAGAAAGAAGTTGAAGGTATGTTGTTGTGCACTCGCATTATGTTCATGTTAAGCTCCTTCTCAAATTTTTTCTACTTTAGACATAGAAGCAAGGTTTAAAATTGCGGATGTGGACATAGCTGAAACTGAAATTTCGGCCGAAATTTGGTAAAAAAATAAATTTCAAACCTGTGCCGAAATTTCGGCAATGCATAGAAGAGTGTGTGGAGTCTGATCAAAAGATGTTATTTTCCTGAAGGAAGCTTCTGCTACCATACAAGAGTTGCTGGAGAAATCGACACTTAACAGCAATAACGCCAGACCAGAACATTAGAGAATGGCACTGGATTGCCAGGGTGAATGCATTTTGCTTTTAGCTGACCTTGGCTTTATTTCAAAACCACGACCGGTATCAGTCATCTGTCTCTGTGCTCTTTTTCTCTTCTTGAGCACCGGGATAAAACCAGCTCCAGCGGAAGTAATGAGAGATTAGGCATGGAAATCTCAGTTCTTTTATATCTCCCATCCCTGCTAACTTTCTTTTTGAATCAACTGTTTTATGTTTGTAAAGTGAAGGGTCTACTGATGTATAGGATAACAGGTTATTGTTTTATTTTGTTTATATAACTTACTACTGTTTTTATGATCAAAGCTCTGTACAGTTTCAGAATGACAAAGCAACACTTGAAAAGGCGAATGTTATGAACATGTAGAAGGCCCCGAGTAGGAACATCAAGAGGAATACTCAACAGAAGATATCCAGGGATTTCATTACTATATTGGCAACCAAACAAAGTTATGCTGATGTGGCATGCAAATGCCATGCAAAACACCTAGCTCATCCTGGTGCAACCAGAAAGACTTAGGGGCTGTTTGGATATGCGGATTTTAGAATCCAGGTTTTTAGTTTGAAAACAGTGTAAAAGAGGGCTAGAGACAAGAAAAGAAGCGGACCAGCGTCGTTTTTGACTCTTTTTTTACTTCTCTCCTCTCTTTCCATCAGCAAGAGAGTGCAAGATCCTCTCATTTTTCAGGTTTTAGAATTCTCTGGTTGCAGGAGAGATTTTTATAACCTGATTTTCTTGCTTAAAATCCAAGAAACGCTGCCACGACAGCACACAACAGCCTGATCATGAACCCTCTTTTACACTGTTTTCAAACTAAAAACCTAGATTTTAAAATCCGTGTTTCCAAACGGCAATGTCATTCGAGATTTCATTAGTTTCATTACTGCAGATTTTGCAAGGGACCATGACCACTTTGGTCTCCCCATAATGCTATAAAATTTTAACAATCTAGATAGCATATAGAAGGCCCCGAGTAGGAACATCAAGAGGAATAGGGAAGACAAAAGGGTTTGGACATGGTGCTCCTCTGGGGTTTTCAGCGTTAAATCTCTGTTATCACTTGCTGATTCCTACTCAGGTTGCTTCACCAATCGTAAGGATATTGGACACACCAACCCCGCCCAGAATCTGCATATTTCGACGGTGATCAGTACCAAGGTTTTAAATTTTGGCCAAAAATCCAACATTCGGTAAGGAACGAAACCGAAACGCTCCGAAACCGTAATGTACCGAATTTCGGTCGAAGTTTCAGAAATTTTGGAACTTTTGGTGAAATTTTTGATAAAATATTAATTTTTTTTTCCTTTAGGCCACGTTTGGATACCAGCAAGATTTAGATTGGATTTAGTTGATATTTTGAACTATATCATATCCTTAGCATTTCCAAATCAGTTACAACAGTGCAAAAAATTTTCGATTTTCAAATCTTTTCTGCGAGACATTATTTGGAAATCAACGTTTGTGGCAACTTCCGTCACATCGTTGCTCTTTGACGTTGCTCCGGCAGCAGCGAGGCATCCATCCCTCCCTCCCTCCCTCTCTCTCTTTTCCACTCTCTTAAAACATGATCATGAAGATGATTGATGTGTTTTGTATCCAAAACTCAAATCCAAATCAAAATACAAATGCATGAGGTATCCAAACGGGCCCTTACAGAATTTCAGCAGAATTTCGGTAATTTCTGCCCAAAAAAACAACATTTGAGCGCCTTTACCGAATTTCGCCAAAATTTCGGTTTCGGTGAGGACCGAAATTACCTCCAAAACCAAAATTTAAAACCTTGATCAATACTTTACAAAATTCTCATGATGGGCCCCTTTCGTAGTTGACATATGCTAATCATCGACCATTGAACCTTACACATAGAGGAAGGGGAGATGGTGGATCATATGCTTTTGCATTGTCGGTTGGCGACGAGGTGTGGTGCAAGGTCTTCAACAGATTCAAAATTTCCTGGGTGATCCCATCCAAACTGATAACATGTTGGAAAGTTGCTTTTATGCACCCTGGTGAAAAAAAGCAGATACTCCGGATGATGGTTTTAATACCAACCATTTGGGTACGATGGAAAGAAAGGAATGCCAGGGTATTCAAAAGGCTTGTCAAAAGACCTCAATACATTTTCACCAAGGCTCCGTTTCTTTTGACGTAAAATGGTATGTAAAACAAATTTTATGCTAATTTTTTAATTGCAAAAGTGCGCATAAAATTTGTTTTCAAGCCCATTTTACGTCGAAAGAAACAGAGCCCAAGGTGATAGCATTAGCTATTGCATATTTGCATAGGTGAAAATCCTACCGACCTTTAGATTTGTTTCTGCACATTATCTTTGGTATGGGTGCAGAGAAATATGCATGAGCAGCAAGACCATCAATTGCCTAATTGTAGGAGACTCCTGAATATTATTAGATGGCTATAGAGGTCTTGTTCTCATTCGTGGAGATTCGCACACTTGATAGATGAGATCCAGGATTGCATGGCAAGATCAGGTATTGCCTATAGGCATAATAGAAGATCAATTAACTTTGATGCTAATAGGCTTGATAGAGCAGGTGCTAGCAAGGATATGCTAGCGACCTATGATTTTTTCTACCTCTTGAAGCGTTGGATTCCTTTGTATTTTTTCTTCTATTTTTTGTATAGACCATCTCAGTCTTTAAGGTGTTCCCCTTTTTTCCTAACGAAAATTTCGCCATTTAAAAAAAAATGCATTTTGAGTCTCAATTTACCGATGGCTGGTAGTTTCATCTCTTTTCAGCCAGTTGTATAGTCTAAATGACCATTTTCCCCTCTTCTTCACCTCTAGATTTTCTATTTTTTTAGAGATGGAGAAGAAGAGGGAAAATGGTCTTTTGGGTTGTACAGTGTCCTACTTGGGTGATAAATGTTGAAACAACCATCCATCTTTAAATTCAGACTCAATATGTAATTATTTAGTTTTTTTGAATTTTTTGAATTTTTTTTCCACTGCAGCCAAAAGGAACCTTTAAGTAGAAGGAAAAAAGAAATGGCATCATTTTCCAAATAAAAACAATGTAGAAGTAAATATCTTATTTGCTTTCCTTTGTTCTTGATTTGGGAAGAAGCTCTATTGGCTATTTTCTGGAAAAGACCTTGAAGACAAGTAGAACTATTTATTTTATAAGGCCGTTTTACCTTTCTTTTTCAAGGAAAAGCTATTTCATCTTCAAGGAACTAAAACAGCATGATACAGCTAAAAAATAAAGGGTTTTTGCAAAAAGAGTAGCATAGTTTGCAAATTTGGAAAAAAAAGGAGTGGTTCTGAATTTCAAATAGTACTCAAGATCCTCTGTTTTCGATTATCTAAGAAATCACTTAATGAAAGTAGATTATCTTCCCATTCATTTCACAACTAAACTTCCTTGATCTCTTCCCGAACCAAACATGAATCTTTCAATTCATTTGGCTCTCACGCTCTGTTACTTAATGGGCATTCCCATATCTTTTAATGTAATGAGCCTACCCTCGCTTCTCTGTTCGTATTTTGCAAATGGGGTAAACTTGACGTGAAAGATGGTTTTTAATTTGAAAATAACAAAAATACCCTTTATCTAGAGAATGTTAGGGGTGTCATTATGATCTTCCCACAACCCTTGCTTTTAGAGTTTTTATATGATGTGAGCATGCATAGTTCAGTATTTTTCAAAACACCATAAGATGATCCAAACATGATGGGCCACAATGTAAATAGGTTGTGTGCCCCAAAAAATCATTTCCATAAGAAGATCCTAGATTTCTGATCTATAGATCGAGGAACTGCATGTTATGGAAACCACTAGAGATCGGAAGGCCAGGACATCCTATGGAAATGATTTTTTTGGGCACAACCAATTTACGCTGTGACCCATCAAATGAATGGTTTGGATCATCCTATGGTGTGGGTTGTACACTACTTTTTGAAAATATTGAATTAAATGGGCTTAGACCATATGAAAATGTTGGTTTTTAAATAAGCTAATTTGCTCATGAATCCATTTTTCGAGCAATTTACTTTTGTCTTTGGAGATACTATTTTTCTTTTCGTATTGTTCCTTCTTATATGCGAGATACTATGATCTTCCCACACCCCTTGTTTTTATAACGACACCTTCAAGAGACATGCTTGAAATAATGTGACGCACACGATACAACACAACCAAGACCTAATACATCGCACCTGTAGTTGATCCGAACCATTCAGTTGCTAGCCATTGCGTTATACCCTAAGGTGATTTCCACCTATGATAGTTATGCTCAAAGTCCTCTAACAAAAAAAAATAACATAAGTTTAGGTGTTAGGATTGGATTACTGACTGATTATTCATGTGCAAATTTTAAAATCAGAATTTTTATATGGTATAAGCCCATTTAGTTCGATATTTTCAACAACTAGCGTACGGCCCACACCATAGGATGATCCAAACCGTCCATCTGATGGGCCACAACACAAATAGGTTGTGCCCAAAAAATCATTTCTATAGGACGGTCCTAGCTTTCCATAGGATGATCCTAGCCTTCCGATCTATGGAGGTTTCCATAAAATGCAGTTCCTCTATAGATCGGAAAGCGAGGATCATCTTATGGGAATGATTTTTTGGGCACAACCTATTTACGTTGTGGCCCCATTAGATATGGACGGTTTATAATCAAGGTGGCAAACGGGCCGTGCAGTGCCGGCACGGCACGAAAATTCTCAGCCCAGCGTGGCCCGTGGACCGTGCCGTGCCGGCACTCCAAAGGGTGGGGGTTAGGCACGGCACGGCCCGCGGCCCACTCGTGGCGTGCCATGCCGGCACGTTTCGGCACGTAACGGTTAATTTTTTTGCAAACAAGTGCATTCTCGGAATTCCGAGAATATATCTTTTTTTCTACTAGATTTTTTCTAAGAATTCCTAGAATGCACTTGTTGGAAAAAATTGGAAAATTTGCTAGTCATTTATGAAAAAATTGCAAGTCAAATTGCAAGTAATTTGAAAACAAAGATCGATCGTACCCGGAATATTTATCCAGGAACCCGGGCGGCACCTTAAAATTTTGTTAATATAGAAAATTATTAGAGGAGGACATAGAACCTTGCCTCTAACCCACCAACATACAACAAAAAAAGAAAAAAATGAAGTACAAATACATTGTGAAGTACAAGTAGAAATTAACGACTTAAAAATTTGAATCTTCATATTTCTTCAGGTGAGTCGGTTGAGTCATCTTCTCTTCTGTCTTGTGTTCTATCATCTGCATCCAACTAGTCCTTGAGGCAGACGCATACCTCTACTGTTTTTGGTGACATTCTGCTCCGTGTGTCATCTAAGACCCTGTTACCTGCACTAAAAGCAGACTCTGATGCTACTATGGACACCAGGGGTTAGTAGATCACGTGCCATGGCAGATAGTACTCGATAACTTTTTTCATGTTCTTTCCACCATGTCAAAACATCAAAACTCTCCAATTTATCAGGACTAAGGTACCTTGAATAATCATTTTTCAGATATAATGATAGCTCATCAGAAGATGTACTAGCACTATTTTTAGGTCTTTTTTAATTTATTAGTGACCAAAGTGGGTTATTTCTAGGTTGGTAGTTTTGTGAAGAACTCGGTCTTCTAATGTTCATGTTTTGTCCCATACAATGCATACATAGAATGTAATAAATTTATAATCTCATATATACTATGCCCAGATCCAATACCTGCGTTTTCATTGCATGCATCTAAAATGACCTCTAAACCTTGAAACTTGATCCTTATGTCTATTATTGTACTTAAAAAATATAGAGGAGGAATTTCTTGAATATATTTTCTAAATTTATCCTCCATTCTACGAAGTAGACTTCCATTTCCCAATCTCAATCTATTGTTTTTAAAATAAATAGTAATTTTATATATTTGACACAAAATTAATTGTGAAGTTGGATAGTAAACACCGGAAAGAAGATTAGTTGCATTTAAAAATACTTCTAATAAATCTGCAATAATTTCACAATTGTTCCAATATTCTAGAGATATAGTATGATTACAAGGTGGAGGCATATGTTCTTGGCAAAATGTTGTAATTATAGTTTTGAACTCAAATGATGCTTTTAATATTTTATAAGTTAAATTCCACCTAGTTTTAATATCTAAGGGGATTTTTTGTAGTTTTTTCCAAAATTTTTACATAAAGCTTTAAATTCTTGTCTTCTATGCCCTGAAGACTGAATAAATTGAAGATAATTCTTAATAATCTCTATCTGTAGTGCAATTTTCGATAAACCATCTTGTACAGTTAAATTTAAAATATGGTATGCACATCTAATAAGAAATAGTTGTCCATCTAAAATAGATTTCAATTGAGATTTTAATAACCATATTGATGCAGTATTATTACTAGCATTATCGAAGCTAATAAAAAAAATTTATTTTGAATTTTAAAATCGTGAATAGTAGATAATATAGATTTTAATATAGAATGACCATTATGCGGGAATTCTAATTGAGTAAAACTAAGTATTCTTTTTTCTAACATCCAGTTCGAATTAATATAATATCCTATTACACAAATATAGCCTTCATTTTGTTTACTGGTCCAAATATCAGAAGTAAGTACAATTTTTCCATTAAAATTTTCAAAACTTGAAATCAATTGTTGTTTGTTTTCAATAAATAATTTAAATGAATCTGATTTTATAGTATTTCTAGTCACTTTTTTAAAAGCATGATTTAGAGCTTTTTGAATATATTTTTCAAATATTTTACTCTCGGCCATAATAAATGGTTGCTCATCTTGTATGATGCTAATTATCTCCTATTCCTATCTTGAGAATAAGAAAATGTTCTTAATGTACTGGAAGTGAGGCTTAATTGGGTTTGCTTAGGGTCTAATGACTCATGCTTTGCACTACAAACAGCAGAATGCCTTGCCAAGTGCCATGTTCTACCTTTACTCTCACAACTAAAATCTTTTTTACATAATTTACAAATAGCCGTATCTTCTAAAACACCCTTAGAATCTTTCTTTTTTTCAATGGTAAAGAACTTCCATACTTGTGAACTCCTTCCTCTAGAAGTTTTAGTACTAGGAGCTTGACTCCCACTAGTACTACAAGGTCCTACATAAGCCTTCAGTAATTCATCATTTCCCATGATTTCATTTGGTCGAAAATAGTGGTCATTTGAACCGGCAATTTTAAAAAAATTACAAAGATGGGCTATAAGTAAATTTTAAAAAATAAATTCTAAATACCTCAACTTTGTTTGAATCGCTCACGGAGTTGTTAAGCAAAATTATGATCATCTGGGTAACGGAGAGAATGATTAGAAAAAATAATAAGAGAGAAGGATTAGAGAATTAGATGTAATAAGAGAATTTGATGTAATTAGAGAGAAGATTAGAGACAGTAATATGAAAGAGAGAGCAATAAGATTGAGAGTAATAAGAGAGTAATTGAGGGTGAGAAATGAAGGGAGGGGGATGGATATTTATAAGACTTGTAATATAATGAGTTTAAATACCCCCAAATATAGTTGTTGGGAGGGTTATTTTGGTAAAAACATGTGTAATCCCTAAAGTACCTCCAAATATAGTTGTTGGGGGGTTATTTGGGTAAAAACATGTGTAATCCCTAAAGCACCCCCAAATATAGTTGTTGAGAAGGGTATTTTTGGAACACGAGAAATTACCCCCTCTCACTAGCCATTTTTTCTAACTTCAAGGGGTCTTTTTGAGAAAAACACTAAAAATTTCAAAAAAAACACAAAAAAACAAAGAAAAAATTGCCGTGGGTCGTGCCATGCCACGGGCCACGCCTTCGTGCCCGCAAGCCTAGCCCGGCACAGCCCACCCCTTCGTGCCGTGCCGGCACAGCCCACATCACTGTAGCAATCGTGCGCCGTGCCGGCACGGCCCAATTGCCGCCTAAAGTTTATAATCATCCTATGGTGTTTTGAAAAATCCAGAACTATGCATACTTATATACCACATAAAAAAACTCTAAGAACAAGGGGTGTGGGAAGATCATAATGCCACTCATACTCTCTTTAGGTAAAGGGTAATTTTGTCATTTTCAAATTTAAAACATCTTGATTTTGATTTCTTCAAACTTTAACCAAAGGCCATTCCTCTCTTTTTTTCAAATTTGCAAACTATGTTACTCTTTTTGCAAATATTGCATAGTGGGTTGCACTCTTTTGCAAAACCCCAAATATGGGAAGGGGTGTACAGACCAAAACAAAGTGGCTGTAAAAAACTTAAAACGAGAACATAAAGTCGTATTAATAACTGATCCAGCTAGTGACTGCGACAAGAAGCATGTCTAAGAGAGTGCCTTTCACACATGTAGCTCAAGACACTACACGTGTCAATCTCGCAATTACTTTGATTAAGAGGAAGAAGATAGATCCTCTCGTGGATGTATTTATTTTCTTTCAATTACCTGAAATTTTCAAGGATATAACGCAGATACCCCTCAAATTTCAAAGCCATTAGATTGCAATTATTAGAAAACAGATGAAGGGTTTAAGAGTGGTTTTACAATGCAGGGTCCATGAATGTTAGATCACCAAATAATAGGGACCATCTTTATTCATTGGTTCTTCCACATTGCCAAGGAACTAAAACACCAATGTTAGATGCAAGGTTTTAAATTTCGGTTTCGGGTATAATTTCAGTCCTCATCAAAACCGAAATTTCGGCTGAAATTCGGGAGAAGCATTCGAAATGTCGGTATTTTAGATTGAAATTTCGGCCAAAATTCTGTAAAGAAATAGAGATTTAATATTTTTATCGAAAATTTCACCGAAATTGCCAAAATTTCCGGTTTCGGAATGTTTTGGTTTCGGTCCGGAGGAAATTTCAGATTTCGGCCAAAATTCAAAACGATTGTTAGATGCAAGGTTTAAAATTTCGGTCGAAATCTGGTACAAAACCCAAAACCAATATTTTATTCAATATTAAATTTCGGCCGAAATTACCAAAATTTCAGCCTAAGGTACAGAAATTTCGGTGAAATATTAAATTAATATTTTAAAAAAAAAAACAGATTTTTGGGGTCAAATTTGGGAAAAACCAAATTTCGGCCGAAATAGATAACCGTTTCGGTTTTGGGTGATTTCGGTGTCGGTCTCCACCGAAATTTAATAAATAAAGAAGGGGTGCACCAACCAAAACAAGTAGGTGTAAGTATTAGCTCCGACCAAAACTTAAAAAACGAAAACATAAAAAGCGAATTAATTATGACTTAAACATCTCCAAACGAGTGATTGCGACAACAGGCACGTCTAAGAGAGAGTGCCTTACACACGTGCACGTGTCAATCGCAAAATGATTTTGGTTAAAAGTACCAAGCTCCTCTCGTGCATGTATTTGTTTTCTTTCAATTGCCCGAATCTTTCGAGGAAATAACGAAGATACCCCTCTAATCTCAAAGCTTGGAAGTATTAGAAGGCACTGATATTTGCACTACCGTGTTTTAATAATTGCACAAACTCTGCTTGTCATTGGAAACTGTTATAAAATTTTGACAGCCGTCCAAATAAAAAAAGCCAAGTTGTGTTAGTGCAACTATCAAAATATTGTGGTGCTAATATCAGTAGCTATCGGTTTGGTGTGTTAGAAATATTTGTCCTTTCTTATGTGTTTTACAAACAAAAGTCCGATTCATTGCATCAAACCCCCTTGGAGGAAAAAGGAGAGAGAGAGAGAGAGAATTAGAGAATTAGTATAAGGTTTGGAGGTGAATTATGAGGAAAAGTGAAAGGGAAGGAGAATTAAGGAGAGATTGAGTGCAGGAGTGGCGAGAAACTAGGAACTACTAAGATTAATGAAATTTCCCAGATATTACATTAAGTAGCTTAAATGACTTCAGAATTCTAGTTTATAAAATGTTCACCAATTAAGGGCGGTATAAGATCCAAAAGATAATTTTGCCCACTTTTTTTACTTTTAAGCAAAATGAGCTTAAAAATAGAAAATTAGCAAAAAATTGTGTTCTATTAGCTAAAAAACGGGGCTTAATCGACCAAAATCAAGTTGAATTGTAAAAAAAAAAGGGTAGAAACAACAAAATCAAGTTGAATTTAGAAAAAAAAAAAATTAGCTTAAATCGAAAAGCCTCATTGAATCTGTTGGAAAAACAGATTTTGATTCATTTAACACAATCTTTTTGATATATCAACCCAATTTTTTTATCGATTCGCCATGATATATCAACAATGCAACACGAATTTTTTATCGATGAGTAGTGCAGGATTCATCAATTCCTCAAGTGGCCCCTTTTTGGCCTACAAGTGGAACATGTGGCCCCTCTTTTGGGCTAGCCTCTGAAAGGTATCCTCTGCGAGGGCTGACAGAGCTCCTCAATAGATCTGGGTCTGGAGGGGAGCAGCTCTCCAAAGAATAGGGCTTTGGTAAGTCTTAACATGTTTTAATTCTTATATATAATTTGGTTAGTTAATTACGTTGAGGAATTGATGAATCCTGCACTACTATTTTAGATATATCAACCCAATTTTTTATCGATTCGCCATGACTGAATCTTTTTCCTCTTCCTCTTCCTCTTCCTCTTCCTTTTCTTTGTTTTCTCTTTCGCAAAATTAATGGTCATTTTGACCATTCTCCTATTAGATGAATAGCTTTCAAAGTGCCTTTCTACCATAAATTTATAAATATTTTGTTATTACTTAGTAAAATGCACCTAAGATTAAGGGGAGACAAGGGGGGTGTTATTAAGAAATCGTAGGAGTAGCGATAAATTAGTAAAAATGAATTAAAAGACATTTGGGAGATGATTGTGAATTAGAAAGAAAATAGTAAAGAGATGATTGTAATTGTCAAAATAGGAGAATGCAATGAAATATTAGTTCATAATTATATCATAGCCCCCTTTTCTAATATTTCCACCCACTTTGGTTTGTCTTTTCCTAAAAATGACCTCTTTTTTTAGAAATCATTTTAAGCGGAAGACAAACAAATTCAGGTGGAAGACTTTTGTGTTATATCGAGGTTATTTTGGGCAAATACAGAAAGCATAAGGAGAGCTCTCGCCCACTTTAATTAATTACGTGGCACAAGGAACGAGTACGTCGAACAGAACAGAGACGGCGCAGTTCGAGCGTTAATAACTGTAAAAACTCGTAGGGATATATTTGTAAATAAATAAAAGACGACATTAATACTACAACCCTAAACTCAAATAAAATAACAAATATACCCCTGAGTCGTGACTAAAAGCAAGAGTATAGATAGCTATCAAAAAACATTCTCCATTTGAACGGAGTTCAGGTCTCGAGCGGGAGAAGAGATAAAAATAAAAACCTCTGAAACCCTAGATTTGTTTCTCTCTCTCTCTCTCTCTCTCTCTCTACATTTTTGCACGAGTTTCAACGAAGATTGTTCTTCTGTTCTTCCTCGTGCATTCAAAGGTGCGATCACGAGACGAACAGGTACTTTTAGAAATTACGAAGCATTTTTTTTTTTCTGATTTTTCAAGTTTTTTAAGTTTCTGATTTTTCTCTGCAACTCGATTGACTTTCATACGATCTCGATCTCGGACCTCGAAAAAAAAAAAAAAAAACCTAGAGACTATAGTTTTTGTCTCCTTTTCTTACAATAAAAAGTTAAAAAAGTTAAAAAAACAGCTGTGGATTTTCCATTTTTGTGCTTGTTTCTGATCTCTGCAGTATCTTCTCTTCCGAAACGCGTTGTTTATTTTCTCTTTTGACGATTTTCGGTTCTCGATGATGTCTGGTGTTTTCAAGACAGAGTTCTTAAAGGAAATTCAACTTTACGCGGATCCGATCCGTTTATAGAAAGGCGCATTTGCCGAAATTCTTTTCTGAAAGTAGAGTATTTTTTGAGAATTTATTTTTCCAATTCAAGTGTTACAGAAACTGCGATCTCGTAATGTTCTGTTTCTAAAGTTTCTTTCTCCGTGTTTTTCTTTTCTCTTACCAGAGAGTAAGATTTAGACCTGATTTTCCGCATCTGAAGCGAAATCCTGCTCTAGTTTTATTCAAACCCTGAGAATTTATTATAACAGGCTGAGATTTAGGCATTTAGCTTCCGAGTTTTGATTTAGATCTTTTTATGTTGCAGCTATCGGTTCTCGAAGGTTCCAAATCTCAAAACAAAACAGAGATCGATATTCTCATATCATTACAGTCGAAATTCTTCAGAAACTCTCAGTTAGGGTTTCGGATTTGAAAGATCGATCTTCAAACACCTATACTGAAGAAATTCACCTGTAATCCACGACTGGCTTTTGGATCTACTTTGAACTAGGGTTTGAAAAGCCAAACACAAAGTTCTTCAGCTATTCCACTGAATAAAAAGGCGATTTAGGGTTTCAGGATCTGAAATTCCTGCTCTGATAACCAGTTTCTTCTTCTACTTTCGTCAAAATCCACAGATTCTCGATTCTTCTATTACTTTTTTTCCAGCAATGCAGGCTATCTCAAGGCGTCCAATCGTTCTCTCATTGTTTTTGATCGGGCTTCTTCTATTCTTCTATTTCGGTATGTAACCACGAACAATACACTTTTACGTTCTAACAGTTACAGATTCTCCACTTTCTGATATTCGTCTCCATTTTTTTTTTAATATTTTTCTTTACTGCTGGTCGGTTAGTTGATGTGTAAATTGCATGGTTTCACTTTCTTCGACATAAATGGCCATCTACCAACAATCTTCTTTTCTCTTTGTCTTCTGGTTTGTCTTACATTACTTTTTTTTTTTTTTTTTTTTCAGCTCTGCTGCATTACCAGGTTCCATTCGAGTTGAGGCCGACAAAGGAAAAAAGAAGTCTTTCGTTCTCCACTTTCATCAACCGCAAACTTCTCGACCGCGGTAAGAAAAATATATATATAAAGAAAAAGTAAACAAGGATTAGAAAACCCACATTGTTTTCCTAATCGGGAACATCTGGGCCTAAATAGAAATAAAATCTGAACCGTTCATCCTACAGTCTTCTTTTCTAATTTCACCCCCCCCTGTAGGATTATGCGCTCCCCTATTAACGTGATTTGACGTCAAAAAGCGTTAAAGTTTGCCCACAATTCTGTTAAAAAGGGAGCGCATAATCCTACAGGGGTGACAAAATCATCTCCCAATAGAAAATGGTTTTGCTAACATGCTCCGGCAGCTCATTTTCTTATTTGTGGAATATTGGTGTTTGCTTAACATGCGCCAATAGCTCGCGTGCACAGTTTATTGCTGAAAATGTAGTCTAAAAAGATAAGAGTTCATTGGTTTTGCTAACATGCTCCGGATGCTCAACTTCTATTCTGCTTCTCGAATCGTGTGATTAATAATAAAAAAAATTTACTTTTCTATTTCATGGTCTTCCAGGTTGTAAACCGGTGCACGTTAGTTCTGTGCCATATATTTCAACCGCCCTTCCTTTCCAGTCCTTCCACAGTTCCACTCCCTTTGTTTATCTTTTCTTGATAGAGAACTAACTACAATTTTCCCTGCTTTTACTTGACTTTTCCTTGAAATAAGGCTACAAATAATGGCACTATCATGTTTTGATAATTGAACTAAAGCACCATCTGTTATTAGAATTCCAAAAAAAAAAAAAAACCCAAAAGGCTCTCAAAACCAATTAAAAAGACAATGTAAGCTGTTGCAATTATCAAAAAAAGTCAGTGACAATATCAGAACCCTAAAAGGCTAAAACAACACTCTCATCTTTATGAGGAAAAGACAAACAAAAGAGGGTGGAAGTATAAGTTTCTTAAAAGCAAAAGGGTATATGAAAGAAAAGGTAGAATTGTCGTTTTAGCATTTGGGGATCCCTGACGCCGTGTAAAAAGCGTATTTTTGTTAACAGACTCTGTATACATGCTGATGCTTTTTTTTCTCTGTACGTACACAGCTGAAGAAACAAACAGGATCGGGGAGACGTGCAGCAAGAGCGACATAATGGTGTATCAGGGGCCCACCAAACCACTACCGAATGGGATCCCAACCTACACGGTTGAGATCTTAAACACGTGTGCGAATGGGTGTGCCATCTCTGGAATCCATCTACGGTGTGGTTGGTTCAGCTCCGCACGTATGATAAACCCTACGATCTTCAAACGCCTTCACTACGATGATTGCCTCGTTAATAACGGTGTTCCCCTCTCCAGTGGCGAGAGCATTTCTTTTCAATATGCAAACACTTTCCTTTATCCCCTCTCAGTTTCTTCCGTCTCCTGCTAAAATTGCAGAGGTGGATTTGTTTGCTTTCTGGTTCGTTTTGGGTTTCTTTTTCTTCCATTTAATGAGCTGAGAGTGGTGTTGCGGAATATAGACATAGAGAGGGAGAGGGAGAGGGGCATTGAATGTGTTGGGTAACGTGTATATAGTTATGTGGGGATGGTGAGAGGAATATATAGAGACATACTGGGAATGTTTTGTTTGGGAGATTCTGATTGATATCATGAGAGGTAAAGGTATTCTTTTGGAGTGGGTCCTTTTTAATGCGAGCTTTGGCTTTTGTCTTCTGACTTTTTTTTTGACCCATTTGCCCTTGCGTTTTCATCTGCTTTGGTTGAACAAAACTTCACGTGTTGGGTAATACAGGTCATTAGGTGAGAGTCAGAAAAAGAAATTTTCATCATTTAATTTGGGAAATGATATAGCCACTATTATTTGTAATTGCTTGTCTTTTCTTAATTGGCTTGTTAGAGCTTTTTGAGAATTGGGGTTATGTTAGTGAAAATATCAAAACAAAGTTGTGCTGATATCATTTTCCTTTAATTTTGGTGGGGTTTTAACGCATAAAACGTATACGTCTGTTTTAATTTCTGTTTGTTTTTAGCCCATTCGTTTGAAATTATGACTAGCGTTTGTCACTCCAAAACTCAAAATTAACGTAATAATTGATTTTATACTCTCAATCAGTTATCATATTCTTAAACAAACAGAGCCATTGGATTTTGAAAACCGAATTGTGAGTCCAAAACTGATTATAGGACTCAAATTTATATTTAAATTTGGAGTCGAATAATCTGTTTTCAAAATCCTAAACAAACAGGGAATTAGGATTCTTCCAAGAATAGCTAAACGGTTGAATGAATGGGCTGTGTTGATTGCACGATGGTCTTAAAGATGAATGGTCTCGATTCCCGCATGGGGCTTAATCGTTTTTATCTCAAAATATACAGGGGTATTTTCGTAAAAAAAAAGTAGGCGTCTGTCTCTCTGCGTGATTGGACGTGAGCCGAAATCTGACCGTGGGTATAAAGGTATTGAGAAAATAACTCCGTACATAAATTGTCATAATTGCTTAATTAAGTCTGAGCAAGGTGGCTCGTGTCGACACGGTTTCACTTTTTTTGTCGTTTCCTCGACTCTCCGCCCCCGCTCCCCCTAACGTCTCATTGGTGGCTGCTACGGTGCTACCACAAGTATTATATTCATAGCAATAGATGTAAAAGAACCCTTGTCAGTTACTTAAATCACAGGAATACCCCTGAATACCTAATTTTTAAGAATTTAGGCTCGAAAAAAGCTCGTTAAGAATTTAATATATTTAAATATATGTATATATTATATATTAATATATACATTAAAAGGGTTGTCCATCGAGTGAAAGGAGGGGCAAAATATGTCACTTCATTTTTGGAACCCCATTTGTTACTAGGACCACCCCCCATAGTTTAAAACTCGATAAGGCAGGCTTGCGAGCCGCGAGCCTGGCCGAGCCTGACCGAGCCCGAGCCGAGCCTCACTTGTGAGCTTAACGCTCGTTTACACCCCTAGTTATGGCCCATCACATGGACGGTTTGGATCATTCTATAGCGTGGCTCTTTCCGTACTCTCTACCTAATCACATCCACAATATTGCATGGTGGGTCCTCTCTCTGTTTAATCACAACCCTTCAATTGATAGGCCTTCCTTGGGATCAGTAGAATTGAAGGTTTTAAAATGAGGAAACTAAGGTTTTATAAACAATAGTAGTATCAAGTGTTGCTCGTTTAAGCAAATGTTTGTTGTACTATCATACAAAAACAGGAATTGATATCCGCACTCCCTGGTTCAATAATGGGACTCCACTCTTTAGTGCTTTTTAAATTAGTTTCAAAGGTTGTTAAAATTTTCAATGGCTACTGATATTGGCACTACCATGTTTTAATAGTTGCACAAACTCACCTTGTCTTATTTTGATTGACTTGTGAGAGCTTTTTGAGAACTGTAATAAACCTTTGACAGCCTTTTAAATACTAAAAGACCAAGATGTGTTACTGCAATTATAAAAAAAATAAAAATAAAAAATGGTTGTGCTGATATCATTTCCCTTTTCAATATACTCTCTCACCACTAATCGTAAGAGTGGTTAATAAAGTATGGAGTGCCAATGTGCCATTGACAAGAGTCACAAAAGGATTCTTTTCTTCTGCCAATGGGTTACGTCAAGGCGACCCTCTTTCTCCCTTGCTCTTTTGTATTGTCATGGAGATGTTTTCCTGTATCTTCAATGAAGCTTCCCATTCTAATCTCATTCGTACTCCTTTTGCTAGAGGAGATCTCCACATCAGCCACTTACTCTTTGCTGATGATGTGGTTCTTTTTGCTAGTGCTGATCTCTTAACTACCAGTAATATTAACATTTGTCTTGAAAAGTTCTCCAAATGCTCTGGTCTCTCCATTAACTCTCTCAAAAGTGAGGTGTTTTTCTCTGGTGGGGACCAGAATCTCAAGCTTGCCATCTCTCAATCTCTGGGAATTCCGGAAGGAAAATTTCCTGTTAGTTATCTTGGTTTGCCTCTTGTCCCCTCCAGGCTCAGATCTAGCCATTGTCAGCCTATGATCTCGAAAATCAGAAAAAGAATTGCTGCCTGGAACAATAGGCATCTATCCCGGGCAGGGAGGCTGGAGCTGATTCAATCTGTTCTGAATTCCCTGCACCTTTACTGGTCAGCTGCTTTCACTCTTCCGCAAAGTACCATGGACGAAATTGAGCGCATTTTCAGAACTTTTCTTTGGTCTGGTTCTGATTTAAGAAAATGCTACCACCCTATCTCCTGGGAAACTGTTTGTCTAACCAAGGAAGAAGGGGGTATTGGGATTCGGAGGCTGCAAGATCTGAACAAAGCTAGCAAAATGAAACTCTTCTGGAACATTGCTGCTGGTAAAAAATCGTTGTGGGCAGACTGGGTTCGTAAAAAATATATTAGAAGCCGTAATTTATGGCTCATGAAAAATCCTAGCAGACCCTCTTGGGGTTTCAGAGGCATTATTCAAGCCAGAAGCCTCCTTGAGCCTTTTGTCTGCTATTCTATTGGGAAAGGTACTGGGATTGATTTCTGGAACCAACCTTGGCACCCGGATGGGATCATCCGCAACAAAACTTCTATTGTCGCCCTCTCAAATAACACCCCCGCTAACTGCTCTGTTAACGATTTACTCTTCAATGGCGAATGGAGCCAGGTCTTTGACCTTCCAACCCACCATGACCTGAAGAAAATCCTGCAGAACTCTATTCTTAACCATACAGATGAAGACTCGGCCATTTGGATGCCGAACCCTAGTGGCCATTTTTCTCTAAAATCGGCTTGGGAAACCATCAGATTACTCTCCAACAGAGTTCCCTGGCACAATTCAGTATGGTTCTCTGGTAATATTCCGAAGTATGCGTTCACCTGCTGGCAAGCCATCATCTCTCGTCTCTTAACCAATGACAGACTAATCCGGCATGGTCTTCAGATATCTCCCAATTGCTTCCTCTGCCTTCATAGTGCTGAATCTGCCAACCACCTCTTCTTCGATTGTGGGTTCTCTAAGTGGATTTGGGGAACAATTCTGAGGAATCTGAACTTCAAAAGGAAAATTCTAAATTTACACCTTGAGGAAGAATGGATTAGATCCAAATTCAAGGGAAATGGTCAGCTAAGTACAGCCATTAGGCTCCTCTTCCAGGCCACGATCTTCTCTATCTGGTCTGAGAGGAATGAGAGAGCCCATAACAAACCTGGTAAGCACAAGCAACATGTTCTGTCTCATATTCTGTCTCTGGTTAAATCCAAACTCGTTGCATTGCAAAGAAATGATGTCCCAAACCAGAATAGCTCCTGTTGCGCAGCGCTCTTTAACCTCCCCTGCCATCCAAAAGATCCGACCCCAAAACTCGTTTCTTGGGTCAAGCCCCCTCCTGCTTGGGTCAAAATTAACACGGATGCTTCTCTTCTAAATGATTCTGGCGGGTTGGGTGGTCTCATTAGGAACCCAGAAGGCAACTGTCTGAAATTTTTTTCAGTCAGAGTAAAAAATCATCATATTTACCTGTTAGAGCTCCAGGCCCTGCTCAGGGGAATTCAGCTTGCAGCCAGACACCATTTCCCTCATGTTTGGTTGGAATCTGACTCTTCCTCGGCTGTCAATATGATCAATGGTAATTCCCAATGCACCTGGAAGGCTATCCCTACTCTTGCTATAATAAAAAAGACTCTTCTCAACTTCAATGCGTGGAGGATATCCCATATTTGGCGAGAGGGTAATGCTGCTGCTGATCTACTCTCGAAAATTGACTTTCCCTCCAAAGGGGAAGACTTAGACCTGCTGATCAATGATGGGAGCTCGCCTCGGCCTTCCCCTATCCAAGATTTCCTGGACCAAATTGCTCTAGACTCCTCTGGAGCTATCTTCACCAGACTGTAATGTGGTTTTCTTTATTGTTGTTGCTGGCTCTATGCCTTTGCTGCCCTCGTGGCCCCCCTAATTTGTAATGTTTTTGTTGTTTAATATTTCTGGTCGGGGTCCTGCCTAACCCCAGCTTACCTACCAAAAAAAAAAAGAGTCACAAAACAAGGGAGTCACATTAGTTCCCCACAAAACTATTTGTTTATATGACTTTTTCTGTGCCTTATGTAAATATAATAAGTACAGAAGATACTGCCACGTTTAATTTATCTATTGGCTCCCACGTGGATGCCTTGTCCTAAATATCATCAACTATTTTCTTTAAGAAAATCCTAAGGCCATGTTCGGCAACCATGAAAAATTATTCCATTCCATGGAATATTTGTGGGTCCAACGTTGTGTGTTCAAGGAGCTGAGAAGGAGAAAAAGAAGTCAAAGAGAAAAAGACAAGCATGGAAGATTAGGAGGGAGATTTGTGAGTGGTGTTTGGTTGCATGAGAAAAATAGTGGAAAATGTAGGGTGGTATCATGAAAATGTAGGGTGGAAGAGAGAAAAGGAATAACACAAGAGAGATTCTCCTAATTCCCCACACAAATTTCTCCATTTTGGTGAAAAAAAGGGAGAAAATTATTGGGGGGGACACATCTCCGCCACATAGGCACCACCTAGGATAAAATGCAATAATGATGTCTAGAAGTTGTCTAATGGTCAAATGTCTAATTGACAACCAAACATATTTTGGGGAGATCTTTGGAAGATCTCAAGCATTTGAAACTCCCACAATCCCCCCAAAATAAGCAACCAAACAGAGAGAGAATTGAGTGGGCAGATATAGCATAAAAACAAATCCTAAAAACTAGTGAAAACAACCGATTGTCTGGCCAAAACCTATTATTGGATTCAAAAGTCCAATAATTGGTTTTGGACTATCAATTGGTTTTTTGTTTTTCTAATTTTTAAGAGCTTTTCAAGCTCCCCTCACCACTCACCCCCCACCTCTCTCTCTCTCAAGTCTCTCCATATTTAGCTCATAACTCACAAGTCACAACAGGCCCCCACAAATATTCCATTCAATATTTTTTGGGAGATGATATTCCCCCCAAAGGATGGATACACCACCCTTTTAGCGTCAAAAAGCGTTAAAGTCTGCCCACCATTCACGTAAAATTTAAATTGGGGTGTACCATCCTAAAGGGGGTGAAAAAATCATCTCCCTATTTTTTTTCATGGGGAGATGTTATTCCCCCGACGGTTTTCGTGTGAATGGTTGACTGCTTGAATAGTTTAGTTAGAAATGTTTTTCCCCCCAAAAATTTTCCAGAAAATTCCTGGAATCAAAACAGAAAAATTAAAAAGTCTTAAACACCTATATTTCATAAGAAATGATCAAAATACCCCAATACCATAAAAAAATACAAAATTACTAGTATATTTTATAAGAAATGACCAATATACCCTTATCTCGTAAAAAATTATCAAAATGCCCATTTCTAGTAGAAACTAATTTTACATCGATTTTGAGCCTTAGATGAAAAAAGCTTGTATTAACTCTTGTGGGTCTTTTCCATCTTGAACATTTGTCCCTACTGATTTCATTGCTGAATGGTTTGTTTTTAGAACAGATAGGAGATTGTTAGAATCTCTGTTGTTAATTCTTTCAATCTTGATCCCTCAAAGTTCACAAAGCTCACTATGACTCGATCTTCATCCACACACGCACAGTGATTGAATTCAATTTAACTTACCCACCATGAAAGAGGAAAAAAAATTAATTTTTTGTCGCGGCTTTTATTTAAAACCAGGAATTTTGCACCAAGGCCCCAATCAGACCCAAAGATTCATTAAAGAAAAGCCAAATGACTAGGGTGCAAACAAGCTCTCAACACAACAAGGACTGAAATAGTTTGAAGACCTACAAAAAACATGATCAGGCCTTAAGATGAAGATGGGGAATCCCCATACCGTTTCATCTCATTGCGCCTTTAGTATATATCTAGGGAGATCCCTCCAATACAAGTATTGTTGATTGACCTTGGTGCCAAGAAATTAAATTGTCGGGTTTGATTGCACTTGGTGCAAAGAAATTAAAATAAAAATTTAAAGTTTAAAGACAGTAATTAAGTAAAATCACTTCTCCTTCCATTGCTTCTAAGATCTAATTTTTTTTCTTTATAGGAAGGTTTATAACTGCTATTTGGGTACTTCAATTCGATGTTAGAAAAATGTAAGTAGTTCTTTTGCAGGTTCTGTCATTAATTCATAATCCACACAGGAAAATAGACATTTCAGAAATACCTAGGCATTGTTTGGATTGCAAGAAAAACATTTTTGAGGAATTTTTTCTCGAGAAATTTTTTTCTTTCTGCAATCTATAGGAAAATAATATGGCTATGGTTAATTTAGAGGATATCCTCATAAATTAAAGGTCCCTCTAAATAAAAAATGAATAGGGTTTGTTCAAGTTTTCTTTTTTTTCTTGTGTAAAAAAATTAGGAAATTTTAGAGATATTTTTCCTTTCCAAACTTTTCCACAAAATTCTTGCAATCCAAATAGCACCTAAAAGTTCTGACTTTTATAATAAGGGGAGTAATAAATTGACCCCTATCTATCTCTCTCTCTCTCTCTCTCTCTCTCTCTCTCTCTCTAACCCAGAGGAGAGAGAAAGAGATATAGGGGTTGATTTAAGACATTTGGAAGTCGATTTATCACTACCCTTATAATAATCACTATTAGTACCTTGGCCGAAAGAGCAGAGAGATAGGCTAGAAAGAAAATCAGTGTATGAAAAGTCCCTAAAGAAGGGGATCGATCTTGGGAACGTGGCTAAAGTACACTCCCTTGAGAAGGGAGATAGAATAGAAAGAGCGCTAGGGTCAGCCAAAAACGTGTAAATCATGCTGCCTCATCTCCTGGGGAATGGAACACAATCAAGTTTCGATGGCTCGATGCCGGGTTTTCATAATATTTATTTAGATGTCATGGGAGGACATGATTTGTGACTGTCAAATTGTTACATATATTTCATAACCAAATTGCCCTTTTATACATTCCAGAATGTTAGGGAAATGATATTTAAGCCCCTTTTGATCACCAGCGACACCCATTCACAGTATACGAAGCAATCAAAGCCCCTGAATTTTTCTGACATCAAGTACATTAGGCCCCTTTTTGTCATTGATACACTGACATTGGGTGTCCCTGGTGGTGATCAAAAGGGGCGTAAATATCACTTCCCGAATGTTATTAGGAGATTTCCCATGGATTTCAAGAGATGCACCTCAATGTACATTGTAAGCGAATTCCACAAACCGTAACACCAATCTAACTCAAATGTAAAATATTAGAATTTTTTCGCCTATAGTATTGAACGTGAGAACAAACTTGCATAACAAATCGGTGTAACTAACCTTACTAAAGGGGAGAAACCAAGGGAAACCATTATCATGGTTGTTAGTTATGTGGATTATTAGGAGGGAATGGGGGGAGAAATGGAAACCAAGATTTGGTAAGGGGAGGGAAAGGTGGGAATGGGAAAGGAAAAGCTAGTGGTGGAGAAGAGGGTGTCAATAGAGATGGGGTTGGTGGAATGGGAGGGAAAAGTGGACACTTACTATCTGTGTAAAATAGCCTTATCCTTTTTCCTTGTCCACGAGCTTTTGTAGAATAAATTATCATGTTCAATGCGTGAACCGTTCACTGCACTCATGCGGCCTACTTAGGGCCTACTAAGTTAGTGGCCAAGATAAGCCATCTCAATCCATGTATGAAGGCAAGGCCTGTTGCTGGTTGTATATAAGAAGAGATGTCCAGTCTCAACCCCAACCAAGAACATTTTAAGTCTGCAAAAAGCTGGAATATCACATCTCCTTGCCCCTTAGGATCTGTAAATCCATGTGCATGATATTCCTACTTTGCTACCTAAGAACAAACACGTGTCAGTTTAAAAGCACATCACACATTCCTTTAAGGTGACCCACTAAATGTCATGAATTCCATTGATAAATCAAAGTTCATTACAACAATGACTAGCTTTTAGAGCATACATTAACAATTAGGAGGTTTCCCATGGATTTCAAGAGATGCAGCTCACTGTACATTCTAACCAAATTTCATAAACAGTAACACAATTTTAAAGATATTGTAATTTTTCCACCTATGGTATTGAACATGAGAACAAACTTGTGTGACATATAGAGTATAACTATCCTTTCTAAAGGGGAAAAACCAAGGGAAACCATTATCATGGTTGTTGGTTCTGTGGATTATTAGGAGGGAATGGAGGGAGAAAAGGAAACCAAGATCTTGGATCTCTTAGAGAGAAACCAGGAGGAGATGGTCTAAACAAAGATGGGGTTGGTGGAAGGGGAGGGAAAGGTGAGAATGGGAAAGGAAGAGTTGGTGGTGGAGGTGATGGTGTAAAGAGAGATGGGGTTGGTGGAAGAGGAGGGAATGGTGGGAATGGGAAAGGAAGAGCTGGTGGTGGAGGAGGTGTAAAAAGAGATGGGATTGGCGTAAGGGGAGGGAAAGGTGGAAATGGGAATTGAAAAGCTGGTGGTGGGTTTGGGAAAGGCATTGGAGGAAGGTTAAAAGGTGGAAAAGGCAATGAAGGGAAAGGTGGAAGGTGAGGAAAGGGGGGCAAAGGGAATGAAGGGAAAGGTGGCAGATGTGGGAAAGGAGGCAAAGGAAATGAAGGCAGAGGTGGAAAAGGTGGCAAGGGAAATGAAGGCAAAGGTGGAAGAGGTGGGAAAGGAAAACCAAATGGTGGATAATATGGCAAAAAGAACTCTGAGGAATTTAAAGAGATTGGAACCTCCCCTCTGTAAAGTCTACAGAGGGCACTATATCTCTTGGGTGGTCTATAACTTAATGCATTTAAGCTGTAAATACAGAGATTGGCTTGTTTGGACTTTATTGCCATATGTTCTGTTGAGCCCCTCAGACCAGGAACATTGCACAAAGAAGACGAACTCCCAAGCAAGCTTGCTTGGCAAAAGGATCCAATCTCAAGACTTTCTCTACATTCAAATCCATCAACATGTGGAACTTCAAATGTATAAACACCATATCTGTCTGTTGTTCTGTTGGCTGAGAAGGATACTGTTTCTTTTGTTGTTGAGTTTGCTTTGAATTTGCACTTAACGTGCACTTCCACACCTGATCAGATATCAAAACATAGAATAATTAATCTTCTATTTTTCGACAGAAAAAATAGAACATGAAATTGGCATTTAGGAAATGGGTTTTTTTGGGTTTACCTGGTAAGAAGTAGCTGTGCCTAGAAAAGGTGTTGTTGGAGCAAGTGTCACAGAAAACAGTACCCATTACAGTGATTTTAGAGATGGGTTGTGGTTCATTTGCAAGTGAGAATAATCCATTAGAGAGAACTGTAAGAAGTACAATGAGAACCCTTAGATCCATGGTAAAATTGGAGAGGAGAGAAGCTTCTATATAAGCTTATCTAGTACTACTCTATGGCCTGTCTTTGAAGCTCATATTATAGTCGAAGAAATCTGATATTTTTAGAGGCAAGCAGCCCGTGAAGTGTTTGTATGGTGTAAAAACAATTGGGTAATCGAAGGGATGAGGGGAATTTTCTTTCATACAAAACAAAGACATGTGAAGAGTCCTTCTGGCAGAATGTAGTTTGGAGTTTTGCATTGAAGAGAGATTCACGGGTGTGATGATTGATTTGAAGGCTTTCCAAGTCCCTAGACAGAAAAACAAGCTATGGATTGGAATGGAAGATTGAAGCTTTTTAACTTTTGTTTGGGGTCTATTTATGTTGTTGACTCTGCATTTTTTTCTGTTCTTTTCTTTTATTAGTTGTTAGAACAGCTGATCTGTCTTGGTAATTCACAGGGGCAAGAAGCTGTTAAAATTTAGTGTAAAAGACAAAAGATTGTAAAAGTGGTGAAAAGAAATTACAGATCATATGTCACATGACACCTCTCTTTACATTGGGGTTAGGGAAACAAAGGTGCAACATGTGACATTGGACTTGGATGCTTTCTAGGATAGAACTAGTGGTGGGTCACTAGACCATGTGTCCTGCATGCGTACGTGGGGCCCCATCTGTCGGTAAAAATATTTAACTAGACTGATTAGGCACTAGTAGTCATTTAATGATAATATATATGATGGATGTCATTACCATTGTTTTCTTTGATAAAGCTAACATTTAATTAATTAAAAAACAGATTACAAGTGCACTTAGGGGTAATGATCGCCCCATATATACAATATGCCTCCCGGAGCTCCCAATTTAGCTAAATGATCAGCTAAATCATTGGAACTTCTAGGAATGAGAGAAAAAGAACAAATACCAAAAACACGCATCTTTATTTCATCCATGAGATTAGCGAGTCTCCATGGACTATTACTAGTCTCTTTCGCCCACAAGACTGTTAGATGAATCAGTTTCCATTTCCAATCTGCCTTCCATCTAGCTAATGAAAATTGTCAATCCTTGGTGAAGATCACAGACTTCTATAGAATTTGTGATGCCGATTAGGCTAGCAAATGAGGGGATGATGATGCCCAAATCATTTTCTTAAAAGCGCCTCCAATGCCTGCCTTGCCTAGGTTTCCAAGGGAGCAACCATCAACATCAGGCTTGATGACATTTTTTAGGAGGGGTATAAATTTTGCAACCACTTTATTTTTAGAGGTGCTACCTGATGGGGTATGAAAAACAACAACTAATTAACTGTCGACACGTGGCCCCAGAAGGGCCCACCACAAATCCAGCATCAGCCCAGGGGCAATCCGGTAATTACCTAAGAGTAGGTAAACCTAAACCCACAAAAGGGCCGACACCTGTCCTGGGGTAGGTAATCCAACCACCCTAGGTCTCCCTCTATAAAAGGCCTCTCAAGGCTCAAAGCAAGCGGTAATAACTTCTAAGCTACCACTCTTAAAATTTGGCTCTGTACTCCTGCTCGTACTGACTTGAGTGTCGAAAGGCCCGTCCGGAGCAACGACTCCGGGTTGGTCTTCTGATCTCGTTTGCTCTTGTGCAGGGCTCAGCTCCTTCACTTCAGCTCCTCGGGTCCTCCAGCCCAGCTCTTACGTCACTGCCGTATCTGTTACCGATTTTAGGCCTAACACTACCTTTTAAGATTGTGTCCCAATTTCTACATGACATCCATTGTACTGTTCAAAGCCCTACATTTTTATGTATAAAACATTATAGGCACGTACCCTTTGTTTCACCCCTATTCCCATCTTTATTTTTCAGGAAGGAGGGTGGGAGATGAAGAGAATTTGAGAGGGCATGAGTGAGGAGCAGGTGAGAAGTGGCTGAAAAAATAGGGAAAAGAAAATTCTATTCAAATTAGAGTATTATTTTTCCTTAATTTTCTGACACTTTGCATCATCTCCTCACTCATGCCCTCTCAATTTTCTCCCACTCTCCCTACCCATCTCTCAACACTCGGTAAGATAATATTCCATGGAAAAGAATTTCATGGTCGCCACACATGCCCAAAGTCTTCTCTATCAATGTCATCATATAACATGGTAGACCTGGACTACGTCTTAACCTTGGCTAGACCAAGGGTTAGAGCCAACTCATTACTCGACCACAAAATGATACATACGCCCCTTTTTCTTCCTTGGGCCACCCTTGTAGTTTACAAGGGCTGTCATAAATCCACAAGATGGGGCTGTCCCAGGGAAGAAAACGGAGTGAATATAACCCTTCCCTTCCACATATATTAACAAAAGTTCTACACCATCCCAAGTCTCAAACAGTGTGCTTTTCATTTCATAAATTAACCCAATAGGAGAAGAGAAAACATTCAATCGAGTAGTGGTACCAACTAAAAAAATCACATAGTTAATTTAATAAATATAGTCTACTCTATAGACTAGGGTCATTTTCTACAAAAGAAACAAATTTCATTTTCCCCTTTTCTTTTTTTATTTTATGCATGGGATGTGATTACCTATAAAAGAAACACACAAAGAGAAGGATAAGAAGAAGAAGAAGTTCAACAACGCCATGCAGAAGCTGCAATAATAGCTCTATCTTGCCACCCCAAGAGCAAACAGCCCCTATCCTCGGTTAGCCTATACCCATCACATGGATACAAACCAAGCAAGCTTTTGGACTGAGTCACTGCATTTGCACTCAATGCCACCCCTTTAAAACCCTTCCCTTCCATGATCTTCCTCCATTTTTCAAGCCTCTCATGCCTCTCCATCCTCTCCGGTCCCTCGCAGGCCACGATGTTTCTTATTTCCGGCGCAAAAATATACTGCTCGAGCTTAGCTCGCTCAGGTGAATCCGCGGGGAATGTAGCATCCAAAGAGTCGAAAATGGCAGAGTAGTAGTGCAATGCCTCCAAGAATCGGCCCAAGAAGTAAGGCCCGTTGTGGCTCGCTTCTTGCTCGACGAGTGTGACTATGTTCGGCGCCTGGTCTCGAATCATCCCTATGAGGTTACCTAGATAATTCCCAGAGACACGATGGAGGCGGTTGACCGAGTTTACGGCGAGGGCCTCTCCCACCCTCCTGTGGAACATGTGGGGTTGGAGGTTATCGACGCTTTCCCCTACTGGGTGGAACTCGAATGGGACGTGCAAGGAGTGGGCGAGCTCCGTAAGGCGCTGCCCAGTCTCCCTGACTAATTCCGGCGGGGTCCCTACTCCAGTAATTCGGAGGAAGGGAGCCCCGCCGGGACGGGCTGCCAGGGCCTGCATGAATGTAGGCCACTGGTAGCCCTGGAGGATATCCAGGTCTATGACATGGACACGTTCCTCCGTTTCAAAGGCCTCAAAGATGGTTTGGTTGGCGGTGAAGTGGGCGAATTTTATGTAAGGGCAAGCTTGGTAGAGGATTTGGTAGATTTTAAGGTTTTCTAGTGATATTGGGGGATAGGAAGTGAAGTGTTTTGGGGTGGAAGAATTGGGAGAGTTCGTGAGGGTGGCGGTGAGTCGGGCGGTGAGGGCTTCTGTGAAGCAGGAGGCTACTCGTTGCATCGAGTCTCCTAGCGGTGTGACTACTTGATTGAGATGGTGGAGGAATCGCCTCGCAGACATGTAGTCGTCTTTCGCCACTGCTTCTGCGCAAGCCAAGAGGAGGTGGACTAGTTGAAGGCCAGTGTCTTGTTCCTGTGTGAAAAGAAGACAATGTAAACCCACATTAGAGGAATGAAATTGTGTTTATTTTACAAATTCAGCCCGAGATGTCATAGCTAGATTGCAAGATCGAAACCTTGGTTTGATCTTGGGCCATGTTCCGCAACCATGAAATTTTTTTTTCTTTCATGGAATATTAGATTACCAAGTGTGGAGAGAGAGAGAGAGATGATGTGAAGTGGCCGGATAATGAGGAAAAATAATTTGAAATGATATCAGCACAACCGTGCTTTAATAATTGGATAAAATCAGCTTGCCTTTTCCTTTTAAATTGGTTTGTAAGAGGTTTTGAGGAACTGTAATTGCCCCTGACAGCTCTTTAAATAATAAAAGACAAGATGGAACAGTGCTGATATCATATCCCAAAATAGAGGATGCTAAACTTGAGGCGTGCCCTTGCAAAAATAGGATGAAAGGGTGCCCCATTTGATGCATTTATAACATGTAAAAGTCAATGAACATTAAATGCACTTCAGTAACTTTCCACGATGGGGGCGCCCTTTCGTCTTATTTTTTGCAAGCGTGCCCTTCAGTCTAGCGTTCCTCGCCAAAACAAAACTCTATTCAAAATAGAGTTTTCTCTTCTCTATTTTTCACCCACTTCTCACCCTCTTCTCAATCATGCCCACTCAATTCTCTTCATCACCCACCCTCCGTACGCCTCTCCCACCACTTGATAAACCAATATTCCATGGAAAAGACTTTCATGGCTGCAAAATATGACCTAAGTTTACCTACAAATAAGGATAATTATGTTTAATTTTCTTTTGAAAAGTAACTAGGAGCTTCACCTAAGTTTCCCTCCAATTATGGCTTAAATGAAATAAGATAGATGGATAGATGAGTGTTTCAAAATGCGGATGCAGTCAACACAAATCCTAGTTGACTTGGCACAACACGGTCAAGTACTCAGTTGACGCGGTTGAGTACTCAGTTGATCCAAGACAGTCAAAAGAGTATTGATTGACTTTGTCGGGCAAAAGGCGGACTCAAATATGAATGCGGCTAAGGTAAAAGGGAGTCGACTCGGGGGAGGCCATGATGATGCGGGAGAGTTTTGAAACTATGGAGAGAGAGAGAGAGAGACCTGCTCAGACCCAGAAGATATAGGCCCTAACCCAGAAGAGATAGGCCCCAATAATCCATGATCAAGGTTCCGTTGCTGTTGCTGTTGCAATTGTTGCTCTGGCGGCGACAGCGGCGGTGGTGATGCAGTGGCTAAGGAACTCATCTGATACAATCCCCTCTCTTGGTTCATCTGCAAACCAGCCGGCATGGTGTCGTTGATCGGCATGGTGTCGTTGATCGACACACAGAACCTGGAATTCAGTGGTGGGAGACAATCCAACACTCCCGGCAGCACCGTCGATGTCTCAAATCTCTCCGGCGAGCATTCAAGTCCAAACATCTTCATCGTCGGATATGCCCCAAAACTATCTCTCTGATAGTCATCTAAGTAGCCTTCCACAGATGGGGGTGGAAGGCTTTCAGGTTGAATAAATTGTGAAGAATTAAACACTTTATGAAGGGGACTATGTGACTTCCCTTTGTGGGCACTACTGAATGCTCCCGTTTGAGTAGAATTGCAAGGCAATGAACAGTCTAGTTGACTCTGCCCATGCATTGATTGAACATAACTGTAGTTGGAATTGTAACTAGAATGCAATGGAGATCTCTTTGGTGAAGACATTGTGAATTCCCTTTTAGGTGAACAAATCATAAAGTCCCTCTTTGGAGAAGAGATCATAAAATCCATACTTGAATCAATCTGATCGGCGAACAGCGACTCCCAAATAGAACTATCCAAAGATTGGACCTCGACGTCGGTATCTAGATCAAATTTGAGGCTTTGGAAGGATAAGGTTGATGGGTTTTGATTGTTTTGATCAAATTCAGATGCGACAATGTTGGATTCCGAAACCGAGGCTGTGGGGGAAGTAGGTTGTGGCTTTGGAGAAGTGGGCTGTGGCTTTGAGCTTGAAATCTCAGTCTTTGGAGTGCCCATGCTACCACACAAAGAGTTTATCATCTTTCTTACTAAGAAAAGCAAGAAATCTCAATAGACCCAAAAGCCTAAAAGAAACACTCCTCTTGTAAAATTTACTTAGTGTCTCAAAGCAAGCTTGTTATCTGACTCTCTTCTTTCTCTCTCCTTCAAAGGCGGTATGACGAAAAAGAGAGAGCTCTCTTTTCTTTTCTTCTCAATGAAGGGTTTTGTCCCTTTGTACATCCTGGTTTGAGTTGGAAAGGAATTTAGAGACAAAACCCAATTCTAACATGATGCATTTGGAGTTTCTTCTATGATTCTCATCCATTTTATCTGCTTCTCAAAGTAGAGTTGTTTCCTAAAGCACTAGTTTGTCATGTTGGGGGCTTGATTCAACAGTTTTTTACTACTTCCTGTGGCCAAGAGATGGTAAATGAGACAAGAATTTATGGGGGTGGGCCCACTTTCCTTGGGCCGGCCCAATGAAGTGTACAATGTAGATGCAGTCTCATTTTTTTTATAATATTGTAAGAAGGATAGAGAAAAGAGTTTGTGAGAGGAAGAATAGTGAATTTCTGAGAGGAAAATAAAAGGGGTTAGAGACAAGAGAAGAGCCTTTGGCAATACCGTCGGTAGTGGCGTCGGTGGCGCCGCCCTTGTCCTTGGATTTGCCAAAGGAATGAAGTGTTTGGACCTCTTCTCATTTTTATGGTTCCTCCTAATCGGCATTTGATCTCATGGTATGCATATTGGGAGCACATGTCTCTCACGTGCTACCACCATCACTTTCCTCACAAGGACCCATTAAAGAGAGGAATGATTTTGTAGGCCACTTTTTTGGTTGGTTTAAAATGTCCATTAGATAGGGCTTTACTAGGGGTCCCTAATGGCCTGCATATTGGGAGCACATGTCTCTCACGTGCTACCACCATCACTTTCCTCACAAGGACATAGTTCAAAATGTCCATTAGATAGGGCTTTACTAGGGGTCCCTAATGGCCTAAAAGAGTAAAAGTCATGTCAATTGGGGAATGTCAAAGATGTGATATTTTTCATCCTTTTTTTAGCATTTCCACCTCTCTTGCCTTTCTTTGATTGAAAGTGAATGCAATTTCACCCCCATCTCCTCTCTTTTTGACTTTATTTTTAGGAAAGACAAACAAAAGGGGTAAAAGTTCAGGGAAACAGGGTGCTAATATCATTCCCTAATCATAGTATCCAATAATAATTACTTACTATTGGATGAGATTAGCTCTATGATTAACGATTAGTTTCATTTCTTTTTTGTTCATATCCATAGGACTATTGGAGTAACAGTGATCTAGAAGATCAACTAAATCCGATGTTTTGAGACTCAGTTTAATATGAAGCCGATACTTAGTCTCTTATCATCCACATTAGACTAAAATCAATGTTTTAAAAATCGGACTAGTGATCAAACACGAAAAGGTACCCGAATCAACCGATAAAGGCCGAACCAAGGTTTACAATTTCGGTTTCGGTACCAGTTTCGGACCTTGAAATTTTGAAATTTGGGTCGAAATCTGGTAGAAAACCCGAAATTAGTATTTTATTCAATATTAAATTTCGGCTGAAATTTCGGTGAAATATTAAATTAATATTAAAAAAACAGATTTTTTGGGGAAAATTTCGGAAAAAACGAAATTTAAAACCATGGGCCGAATTTATAAATTATTTTTAAACTTTAAAAATAAAGATGGAAAATAGATAAGATAAGGAAAATAAAACAACCTAGAGAAAGAGTGAAGAAGACGGAGGGAGACGTTTTTGTTTACTAACGGGATATTAAGGCCCCCCACGCATTCGCCCCCCTTATAAAGTGAACAGTCAGCAACTTAACGAGATATTAAGGCCTATGTAGAAGCCATTAAATATATCATTTCTAATATTAATGAAATCATTATTTGTAAATAACTATATCTATTTCAAAACCATTTCTTTTCTTTTATTTTTTTTTATTCTTTGAAAACACAATTCCCCTTCAAATTTTAGATTTTAACTATTAATCTCACAAAATTCTTCCCAATCTGGCTAAAGTACAGAGTGAATTTGTGACAATGAACGTATCAAGAGTGCTAGAATCAATCGCGGTTTAATGAGTTGGGCCAATCTCGACCCCTTGTAGATTGCTGGTTTATGTTTAATTGAGACCCTTGTTTAATCTCGACCCCTTGTAGTGCTAGAATCAATCGCAGTTTCTGTTTTATGTTTAATTGAGACCCTTTTTTACTAAACCCGAAGGAGCATCAACGCCAGACCCACACGATTTTGCCTGTTTCAAACATAAGTGGTAGTCATCTGAAACTCTGAATTCACCTGTGTTTATAGATGGGTTTGCTTAGGACATTTCTCCTAAAATGAAAACCAGAGTACAACAACTTGGATTTATATATAACAGTGGGAACAAATACACGCACCATATCACGAGACATCCCTTCGGCAAATACAGAGGGACCAAACCTTTGGGGAGCGCAAAAGGGTCCAACAGAGGCAAGATTTTATGATTTGTAGTCTTTCCAACAGCTCCGTTGGCTTGAATGCGCGAGGTATTCTGAATATGCCAAACCCAACTGTGAAGAAGACCAGATCTGAAATTGTGACTATTTATAAGATGGAGCATGAGCAGACACTCTTCGGCATATCGTCAACCTTCTTTTCTGCTTAGACAAACACATTATGGGTTGCTATTAGTAACAAACTACAGTCTACTGACAAACCCGAACAAGCAATTTAGAACTAGTTCCTACCTCGCTTTTGCTCAAAAATTTCTGGAAAAAAAAAAAACTCATATGCTTGGTTAGCAAAATTCTAAAAAAACAGGAAGAAACAGAAAAGAAAAGTAGATACTAATTTGACTTCCCAAAGACACCACGATGGATCCATCCACTCTCAAAATGACTGAAGCTAAATTTTGATGGCAGCTCCAAAAGGAAATATGAGACGAGCGGGCACTGGTGGATTACTTGGTGATTCCAGTGGTAGATTGTTCGTGTCATTTTCAGACCCAGAAGGTTTTTGTGATGCTAACGAGGCAGAAGCAAGAGGTCTACTTTGGGGGCTAAGATGGTAGGTGAAAATTAGGCCTGGGTCCTTCAATCATTGAAGGCAACTCAGCTAATGTCTTGGCATTGGCTACAAACAAAGGTAGGGGACCTTAGAAGCTAGCAGGCATTACGTCAGAAATCAGGAACCTATTTCAGACAATTGGGCCACAATTTCGGCATATGAAGAGATCAGATAATGAAAAAGCTGATAAATTGGCAAAAGACGGCATGGCGAAGGAGGCTGTGGAGATTGCCAATACACACGTAGACCAAGCAAGAACGGAACTGTAAATTTTAGAGGGCGACTGTTTTGGATTTGCTGTACACGTGTGTGTACTGCTGTTCCTGGTTTACTGAATAAAATCGTTACCTTTAATAAGAAATTGACCTCCCAATATCTCGACATATTCAGTTCAATAGCATGCATGCATAGCAGCTGAGTATTTATGAGACCAACCACAGCATTTAAATTACTGGAATAATGTTTGTAATTGTTGAAAAGCAGTCTTGCATAGGTAATGTTGAAGTTGGTGAGATAACAACTATGAAGCATGTTAAAGTGAGATGCAGGCATCAAAGTAACTTGAGCTTGGATGATAACTTATACAGATAAATAACCAAGCAATAAAATCAAAACTTGCCACAATTACTTAAAGTCCACATATCCAAAAGAAGGCCATAGATAACATCAAATGAAAATCTTGTGAATCATTGAAGTTGGACAAACATGAGAAAGACATCGATACCTGAGGTGAATGGCTTGCAAATAGAGAACACAAATCCAGGTGGGTTTTGGATGGAAATGGAGGACATCAATGACATTTTTGTCTTCCTTTCCAGAGACAAAGAGATGCGAAAATGGATGTTGAAAATGCTCTCTGGTAGTTCAAGCAAGCCTTTCATTCAATAATGAATTCAGCTACCAGAAAGCAGGCACCAAGGAGGGTTATGAGTGGATGCAAAGATTCATCGAGCCACAATTAGGAACTTGTTAGTTTCGGATAAACAAAATTATGATATCCATTAGCCAAAAAGTAATATTTATATGAGTAATTATGAATAGCTGAACCTATCTAGCACTACCTGAGACTAACTAGTCAGTGGATTTCATTGTTTATAGATTATTAAATACTACTAGAACCATCAGAGGGCGCATTTCATGGCTTTGACCTCCTCTTTCAAAGGCAACCAAAGTAAAAGCTACTCGTCTATTAGAAATTGAATATTCATAGACTTCAGCTTTAAGTCAAGATGCAGCGTACCTGTTTTTGTTTTCACCAAAGATGGCTGCACGACAACATGCATGGTGATAACTCCTCCTGGAAGCTCACCAAAAGGTACTCTACACTGGCCAACAGTCTTGTTGTTTTCCAAAATTTTGCCCGCACTAATTAGTTTCACATCATTTGCCGCCTTCGGTATAATTTTTTTATCTGTTACCAACAGAAACTTTTATGGATGTTATAAAATATCCACATGAAACGGAATGACAGAGAAAATCTATGTCAACAAAAAGAGAACAATTAAATTAATAATAAACCAGAATCACCCAACAAGCAACTTTTATGGATGTTATACAAAATCAACATGAAACGGAATGACTATGTCAACGAAAAGACAACAATTAAATTAATAATAAACCAGTATGCTTTCCCCCAAATTATGTTAAATAGTATGACACTTTCTTGAGAAGCTGCTAGTATTAAAAAAAACTAAGAATCCAATAACTGCAAACAATGGTGGAAAACAAAAAACAAAGAGAAACAATAAATGCTTACCAAGACAAAATGAACTATACTATCTATTAAAAGTAACTGAAATACTGAATTATGGAGAAGTACAAAAAGGTACAAGAAGCTCAATGGTTCTGGAATTTTAATGACATTTAAGCATACCAATTTACCACTTCAAAAATTATCAGTGTGGGATATATGTGTACTTTGGACCACTTCTGAACTATAAGAGTGGGTTATATATGTAACCTGGATCACTTCAGAATTATCAGAGTAAATTATACAGGCAATCTAGACTTTTCCACCTTAATGATTCAGAAGTACTCTAGATAACATTTATAAGTCACTGTGATAGAAAAAGAAAAAATACACACTCAGAAACCATCAAAGAAGTAAAAGAACTATTCGTAATGGTTTAATAACATCTAGTGACATGTGTTGTCGCCCGTGTGTAATGATTCAATATATACAGCATTTCACATGTAATTCGTAAAAATATTTATACATAACACATACAAGTACAATTCATATAAATATAATTATGTAACACATACTAGCATAGTATACTACTAATAAAGTAATAAACTTATGGCTTTGTGGCATATTATACTACTAATAAACTTATGTCTTTGTGGCATAGTATACTACTAATAAACTTATGGCTTTGGTTTTAGTATGTGTTTCGGTGTTGATGGAAACGAAAACACTTCGGTCAGTTCACGTCAATTATGGTAGAAATTTAAAACCATTCTTCCTACCCAACTAAGCGAGCTTCCAATACCTATGGTATTGAATGTCAATATTAGAAGCATCTATTGACCTTAATAGATCAGTACTCCAAGCAAAATAAAAGATAGCTTCATCCCAAATGGTGTAAATGGAACTCTCCTAAGGAGATAGAACTGAAATCCAGAGATAACCACCCATATGAACAAAGGTTTTAGTCTAGAGACAGTCATCGATAAGCGCTGATTACAACCCCAGCATCAATCATCGACTCGCCCAAGTTGATTCCCTTTTACCATGGCCTAGTACTTGCCTGAGTAGAGTTTTGCCTTAACAAGCCAAGTAAAACTCCTATGACTCACCCGAGTTAATGAAATATCAATAGCATCAACCATTGATCCGTCCGAGTCGACTCCCACCATGTCTGATTTCTCGTCCAAGTCTGTTTTTGAACACCACTGATAAGAAATTTGTTTACCAATTCATTATTAGTATAATATCTTACTTAGGCATTGTTATATTTATTTTAAGGCCAAAGCATTTTTAGGTTGTTTGACATACCCCGACAAATTACTGTAATTTGGGAAACATATCTACAATTCTACATAAAATTACCAAAATACCCATAATGCTACATAACTTGGACACAAAAAAGCCTTTCAAAGAACTTGAACACAAAAAATGGGTAATGAACGCAATACAGTACGGGTCTAAAGCATGATAAAATGAAAAAATGCATATACCGATATGTCTATAACATAGTGCAATAAAAATATATCAGTGTTTCCTAGTTTCTATTTCAACACGGCCCTTCTCTAATGTACTTTTTTTTCCATCTGAAACCATTAAAAAAAGATCGATAAAAGCTCAAGCAAGAGTTTTTCACTAGACCAAAACCTCGTCTCAATCTCATGTCATAAAGACCACTAACCACAGTGGTTCATGATTTACCACGGGCACTGCATGAAAACTCTGCTCCACAGAGTGACCCAGCGATCCGACATTCCCTTCTGTTTTTTCATTTGACAGTTGAATTAATCTCAATTTTAACAGACAGATAATATTTCAGAAAGGTTCACACTAAAAAGGATGGTTGCCTCTCTTCATTTAATACTGATCTCTTTGGCTGTTAGAATTTCTCAACAAGCTATCATCAGTCAATCCAAGAAATTTAAAATAAATAGAAGGGTGTGTCAAAATAAGGGGTGTAGATATCGGGTCGCTTAAAATATATGCCACTTTGAAGCACCAATTTAGCATGACATACCAGTGATGCCAAAGTCAAACTACATGCCTAGGATCCCCATGTAGAAGACAGTCACCAAGCACTCTAAATCCTAGGACACCAACCCATTGATTATTGCGAACCATGCGGGCTACCTCCATTAAAATACAATAGCAGCTTCGCTTGGGTTTTCAGCCAGATACAAAGACTAAAGAACTAGCTTGAATAAACAAGGAAAATTGAGAAACTTAAATTCTTTGAACCATAGACCATCCTGTGATCCAAAATTATATTTTTGTATGTTTGGAGATCCGATTTGGCTAGAATATCAATCTGACGGTTTAGATCGTCTACACAACTCCAGCTCTCCTTGATCAGTGGTTAGATCACATGTCAAGTGGTTGCTAAGATCCGCGGTCGCCTCTCTCTCTCTCTCTTCACATAATCATGTGATTACATGATTATGTATGCATGCAAAATAACATAGCAAAAGAAAACAACTTTCTAATGGTATGGGAAAACTTCTGTTTCCAAAACAACTATTATATAATCAAACGAAAGAAATAGGAGCAGTTGCGCAATTTTTCTGCTTCCTTTTACAACACAAATAAAATGAAAATGAGAGAGAGAGAGAGAGAGAGAGAGAGAGAGAGCCACGATTGGCCTCCCTTCTTCCTCCCTTTTACAAGCCCTTTATAGACCCAGCAACTATCGAATCTAAATAGGAAACTACTATCCTATTCTAAGTAAAAGTGAAGTTGAAAAGGAGAAAATCCTCCTTGCATTCATTCTATACCCTTCTCCACAATTTTTTTAATGAATGAACCCTGCAATGTAGGGAAAACTCCTTGAAAATAGCCGTATGGGAGCTCCTTCCTGTAAAATAGCCGCCATGGGAGCTTCCGTTCTCTAGGTGGATTTATTCCATGTATTTTCCACCAATAGGAAACTTCCACGTGAGGCGTCATCAATATCTTCTCCTCTATTGATCTTCCACCAATCAAAAACAATTATGCCCTGTCACCTTTGCATGTAAATCCATGAAACATCTGCTTGCCATGTGTCACCTATGTGTGACTTGGCAACCAATAGCATTCCTCCACTTGTCAAAACACACCACCGTCTTTGGGATGGTAAAAAATACAGTGGGCCAACCTATGTCTCCACTCGTGGGCCTTCACGTGGGCCCACCTTGATGTTGCCAACAATGAGACTCCGAATTGGGCCTAAATTGATTCCAGATCCTCCTGGATCATCCTGACAACCAACTTAAATTCTTTTACAACATTTATCAGTAGATAATTGCCAACAATGAAACACGCAATTCCTCTTGGCATATTTCAAAAGAAGGGTTTGGACTGCATTTCCATCAAAGAATACCTCCCATTTTACCAGCATTCCCTAAACATTAAAATGCAGGTTGTACTCACTGGCATTCGTCTAAAACAGTGTTTAAAAACCCAGACACGAGTTAAGTAATTAGATGTCTGAGTTTAACTTGATCAAGTAAAAGAAAATTTCATAAAACAGAACGAGATGAAATAAAAAAATATAACATGAAAAATTCAGCAAAGACTAGGAAAAGTCCAGAATAAATTGGTTGGGACTTTTTTTACCAGCATTCCCTAAACATTAAAATGCAGGTTGTACTCACTGGCATTCGTCTAAAACAGTGTTTAAAAACCCAGACACGAGTTAAGTAATTAGATGTCTGAGTTTAACTTGATCAAGTAAAAGAAAATTTCATAAAACAGAACGAGATGAAATAAAAAAATATAACATGAAAAATTCAGCAAAGACTAGGAAAAGTCCAGAATAAATTGGTTGGGACTTTTTTTTTTTTTGGACTCGAGGTTGGGACTTATATTTATTGAAGAGAATGAAAGCAACTTAGAGTTTAGGAATAGAGAATGTAGGAGTGTGAGGGTTTTAGGACTCAGTGGTTGCCTATGTAGCACCCAGCTAAAATAAGCAACTCGAGTTGCAACTATTAAATTTTGTCAAAATAAAAATTGAAGACCGTGTGATATTGAAACTAGTTTAGTAGTCATCAGGCTACCAAAGTTGGTAGTCCACCTCAACCTCCACCTCCACGTGTCAGAACCAATCATCCAGGGGACGACCCCATGGATGGGGCACTCTCCAAAAATCTCAAGATCACAACAATCCTTGCCATCTCAATCTGCAAATGTTTGGCAGTCCATGTTTGACATAAAAGGTATAAAATTCAATTTTCCCATAAAGCCTTCTACTGTCCACTGCCAGTCTGCAAAATTCACCCATGTTAGGAAAATTATTGAACTGCTAGACGATGAGTTCTGCTTGGAAATGGGTCATTAAAATGAAACAAAATACTATACACGTGACTTTCCTCCTCTAGGGATAAATGACCAATCTTTTATAAAAGATTCAAAATTGAAAACACAAGCGCTTCTCCATAGTGATGATGACAATCAACGAATTCATGAGTCAATTACATGAAATTTAATCAACTGAACAGCCTAGTATAACAAAGGGTTTTATATAACAAAGCTCTCCAACTATAACAAAGATTAGAGTTGGAGAGCTTTGATTTTTTTCCTCCTTGAGGTTATTGTATTTTTATTTTCTTTATTTCCTTGTAATCCTTTGGGAGACTTTCTCGGTATTCCCTGTTTTAATATAGTTGACTTACTATTTCAAAAAAATATATAACAAAGGGTTTTGCTAACAAGAGCCCTTAGGGCACTCGTTAAGGTGATTTGGAAACTTAATTTTACACATGTTTCAAGACCTTTTTTTTATCAAAACATGTGTAAAACGATTGCAAAATTAAGTTTCCAGAGTGCCCTAGCAAAACCTATAACAAAAGGTTCCTAAGACTGATCTAATTCAAGCCAAGAGCAACAACTATAATCAAAGCAAAACAATGGATATAACAAGTCAGAGATTAAATAAGAATAAACAAATGCAAACTCCTAACCTTTAGGCCATTCTGTGACGATCCTTTCCTTGAGCATCGCAACTGTAGAAGCAGAAGAATAGCGGATTGGACCAATATCTGATCCATCATAAAGACGGAACTTAAGCTCGACTAGATCTTCTTCTGGCATTGGATCTCACCACAAAGATTCCAAATTTCCAATCTAATCCAGAAATCTTCAACCGAAATTCCCCCGATCAGTTCCAATTCACCTACTTAGGGTTTCATTCACCACCAAAAACCCTAACTTCCACAGACATCGAAAAAAGAAAAAAAAAAAAAAACAGTGTTTGACGATTTCAACCACCGACAACAAATGTTAAACAAATCAATCCGATCGGAATTCCTATCTAATCAAGCACCGCACCAAATCTTCAAAACGAATTTCTCCTGATCAGTTCCAATTCACCTACTTAGGGTTTCATTCACCACCAAAAACCCTAACTTCCACAGAAATCGAAATAAATAAAAAACAGTGTTTGACGATTTCAACCACCGACAACAAATGTTAAACAAATCAATCAGATCGGAATTCCTATTTAATCAAGCACCGCACCAAATCTTCAAAACGAATTTCTCCTGATAGGGTTTCATTCACTATCAAAAACCCTAACTTTCACAGAAATCGAAAAAAAAAAAAAAAACAGAGTTTGAGGATTTAAACTACGGAGAACAAATGTTAAACAACTCAACCCGATAAGAATTCACGGAAAATATTGGATTATAAACTTATAATACCTTCAAAAATCAGATCAAACGGATTTCTACAGATCTGAGATAGGCGAGCGTTAGCCAGGCCTTGGAAATGAGGCAAATAGAAGATTATAAATACAGAAAGATCAGAGATGCGAATGGGGAAAAGAGAGATCTGCGAAACCCTAGAACAGATCGTGACGCTTCTTTTCCTCTTTGGGCTCTCTCTTTTACTTTTTTGTTTTCTTTGGCTGGGGAAAGTGAGATTAGGGATTCGAATCTCACTGTGGAATTTAAAGGGAAATAAATATAAAGGGAAATAAATATCCCCCCCCTAAATGGATAAAATCCCCGCCTTTAACGGTTTCTGTGAGAATGGTTCACTGCTTGAGGATAAATTCACCCCCTTTAACGTTTTTCTTTTCCTTTAAAACTTAACGGATAACGTTAAAGGGTGGGATTTTATCCGTCAGGGTGGGGGGGAATATCACTCCCTAGAGCCTCTCTGTAGAAGTTGGGTGCGCGCTTTCATTGACCAGATGTTTTAGAGGGGATGTGGCACGTCGGTAGAGAATTAGTAACTAGGACAAAGGTTGGTGACTAGCTTGATCTCTACCGTACACGTGTGATGAACGGAAGTAGCAGGATATGACCCACCTTGGGACAAGGTTATTATATGGTGTAGTGGAGATAAAACAGTGGGGCCCATACTATTGGAAGATAATCATGGTTTTAAATTTCGACCGAAAACAGGAACCAAATGAAATGGTACTGAAACCGAAATTCTCAAAATTTACCAAATTCCGGGAATTCCATCGAAATTTAGAATAAAATAATACTTTTTTATTCCGTTAAAGAATTTCAAACTAAATTTCGTCCAAAAAATCAGGAATTTCGTACGGCAATACCAAATTTCGCCCGAAATTTCGGTTTCGGACAAACCTGAAATTTTAGCCGAAACCAAAATTTAAAATTATTATGACAACAGATTGTGAGTGATAAATCAATTATTGGAGTCAAATTTAAACGTAATTTTAAGCCCAATAATCAGTTTAGCATTCACAGTCCGTAGTCATAATCTGAAAGGAACACGGCCTAAAATAAGCCGTGGCGCATAACATTATCTCATAAGGTATGTATAGGTTTCAATAATGTGCCATACATTCTAAACCTACATGGGGCCGTTTGGATATAAGGGTTTTAAAATCCTGGATTTCTTCAAAATCATAGAATGAAGAAAGCTATCTGAGCGATCTATTTTTAAAATAATTGTTCTGATAAGGGTTAGGATTTTCAGGAGAAGGCATATATGAGCCAGGGCCCAAAAATGAGAATGGTTTGGAAGTAGTTAAAACAGAATTAGATTTAAATGGAAGGAGAGGAGGTAAGTCAAATGCTTATTCTCAACCGAAGAATGATAACATATTCTTGATAAAGCAATAGTGGGTGAGCAATAAGGTAGTTTAGTGGAAGAAGTATATGTCTCACTAAATTGACATGGACAAAAGCTTTTAGGGCAAAACATATCCAAAAATTGATTTGGATGGCCCTTAGGCCTTATCTCAATTGTACAACTTTAACATTTGTTTTTTGGGGGTCAACTTGGGGACTCAATCATTCATCGCATCTGTCACGATCATATAATTTGGATCACCCATTTCATATGTGCGCCACGAAAGTAGATAGATTGGACAAACTTAGCCGTCCCGTAACAAGTTTTGCTTCTTTGAGTATGAGCCCTTGATTTTTCATACTTATAATCTTAGATTACAGTGGATGCATCAGATCTCCGTTTGGCATGGGAATCATGTTGTAAAAAAATCAACGGTTTTGATCGCGCACGCTCCATATCCGACCCTAGAATCGATCGGTGCCCATGATCTACACGGCCAAATTGTTCTAAAAAAACTCTCTTGCTAATAATTAATTGAGAGTGCCTCCTCCCATCTATACATATATATATCTATAAGTAAAGCGGAATCCTCTAAGCTGTGGTGGTGCCACGTGTCAGCCCCTATGTATACCGAATATTAGCAAAGCCATTTATTCCGTTTTCAAACATTTCCTTCACTCTAACATTTCTTATTCCTTGTGTTGCACCCAATTTGATTACTGCTATAATTTTGCAATTATCGCAGGAGATTTTAATACAGCTATAACATTTCCTATTAAGTAAAGATTTTAATACATCTAAAATGTTTCCTATTCAGTATGAAAGGTTTTTTAGCAAGTCTCTTTGGAGCCAACTTGTGTGTATAGAAAGGATTAGTAATTAATACTGTCAGAATTTATTTGGGAGAAAGGGAAAAAAGTTAGGATAGGTCTTCTCACATTCCTTCACGCTATCGTTTCCACTTCCTATAAATAAGGGATTTACTCAACAGCTCCATTAATTAAGGGATTTATCCCGTTTTTATATCTCTAAATTCTGAACATTTCCACGTCTCCCCAATTCATTTTTGGCAATGTTTCAACCCCCACTTAAATTCCTTTTACATCTATAGATTTAAAATCCAGTAAATCCTAGGCATATCCATTAAATCCTAACGTTTCCACCTCTACCAATTCATTTTTGCAATGTTTCCTAATACACCCATCAAATACCTTTTACAAATATAAATTCCATGCCTATTTTTGGTTTTTAGAAGGTATGCACGGGGTTGGAGAAAAGTTCCTCCAAACCGGTCTGCTGACAAGTTTTTTCCAATGCTGAGCACATGGTCGAAATATTGTTTCAGTAATGGAAGGACATGTTTCTATTTATTGAGGACCCATATCAGCTTTGTATATTTCTCACAGATTTTGCATAGAGATAAGTCTACGGAAGTGTTGTTCTTTACAAAAAGAGTGGATGAAGGATTTTTCAGAAGGAAATTTTGATATGGTGCTTTTAGACACATTCTCCTGATATTAGAGAAAAAAATTAAAAAAAACCACACTTCTTTGATATGAAAATCTTGATTTAGATCACTCAAACTTTTTCTTGGGTTGGAATCATGGTTAAATAATGAAATACCATATTTCGTCCGATATTTCCAGGATTTTTTTTTATTGCAACATTTTCAGGATTTCTTCCCTATTGAATTTATTTTTAAAATTTTTGTTGTTGTTGTTGTTGTAGGTTGGAATCAGGGTTAAAGAAAGAAATCCTAGACCATTTCCAACATTTCCAATATTTTAGCATGTCGTAAGGCCCTGTTCGTTTGAGATTATGACAATCGATGGTGAGCCCCCGCACCGATTATTAGACTCAAATTTAATGTAATTTGAGTCCAATAATCGGTGCGGGGCCTCACAATCTGTCGTCACAATCTCAAACGAACAGGGCCTAAAAATTGTTTCCCAATCCTCTCGATCTACATTATTCTCTTTCAATTTTTTTAGTTATTTGTGGATTCTAACTCATTTTTTTGTTTGGCTTCCTGCTTCATATGCTGTCTTCTTATAGATTTTCATGCACATCTAATAATATTATTTGCACATCTATGGTTCCTTATTAACCATTGGAAGGTTTTAATTTCACCTTTTTCATTTCAAAATTTGGTGTTGAGAAATCTGATTATTGGGTGTTTTCTTTGTTTCATAATTTTAATTACATTAACGGATTCAAAATTCTTTCTTTAGGGTTTCATGTGTCCCATCTGGGTTTTGTTCATGATCTTCCTTTTAGGGTTTTAGATATAAAGTTTTAGAGATTCGTTTTGATGATCACTTTCGTCTTTAGGATTTTAGTGTTTATGGGATTATCTCAGTTTCTTTTGATTACCTCTTTAGGCTTTGTCTATAAAGAGGACATTCAGAGTGAGCTCAGCAGAAATAAATCAATTGATATTAGTGGAAAAATTACTATAGAATATTACTCGGTGACTCATGGTTATTTCATTTTCTAAATCTCTTCATTGCAAATGAAACCAAGATAGAAGAAAATGAGGAGGATCTTTCTTAAGGTTAAGCTTCTCTTTCACTGATTGGTCTGTTAATGAACGTTGTTACTGAACTTGGTTCTCTCCCCATTTTCGTATAGAAAGCGTTAAGAAGTAAGAACATCTGAGGTTTTTTTTTTCTTTTTCATTTCTCTTTGGTTGCTGTTTTTTGGGATTGGATCTTTGGCTTTCATTCTCGATTTTCCAAGGTTTTCATTTTTTTATCTCATCTTCAAAAGAGTACTCAAATCCTCTTCCACAGGATAGAAGATAAGCGATGATACACCCTAAAGTGATTTTCTCACAAGCGCCCAGTCATTCAAAAACCTTATTAAGATTTCTTATAACGTTAAGAATTCTTTCCTGCCCATGTGGGAGAATATTCAGTGGTCACATCAGCTTTTTCTTAGTGACATCAGCAAAATCTTGTCTTGAAAATGGTGGTCTCTCTTTCTCTCTCTACCCTCTCTCTCCACTCATCATAATACCTTTCTCTAATTAATGCTTGTCCCCTCCTTTGGCTCCTACCTTTACCCACATAAATCCCAGGAAAGGAAAAAAACCCGGCAACCAAACGGAGCATCTTCACGGTAGAGATCTGGAAAAACCCGATTAAGAATAAGCCACACCACAATCTGCACAGCATCACCACGTTATAATGAAAAAATGTGGTCGCAATGATTCTTTGAAGAATCAAAGAATTGCTTTGACTGAAAATTCAATTATTGAACACGTAGAAAATGAACACGTAGAAAACCCTTGCCTGACATCTACTTGTAGTAGGAGATTGGATTTTTCATTACATTAGTGTCATTTAATCCGGTTATAACCGAAGGTGCAATTGAATTCAAATGGTGATGACAAGCTGATAAAAGCAAGTTATTTTGGTTCTCACCAAGTTTATTCCAGTTGTCCACAAAAACATTAGATCCATTCGTGTGATGGATCTAAATGCTTTTTAGCCAAATCCAAGTTGTTATGGATTTTTCATTGTGTTTATTCCTGAATTTATCTGCAATTTTTCTAGGCCGCTGATATTTCCCCCCATCCCCCCGTAAACGGATAAAATCCCCCCCCCCCCCCCCCACCCCCCCCACCTTTAACGGTTTATGTGAGAGTGGTTCGCTGCTTTAGGATAAATTCACCCCTATAATGTTTTTCTTTTGCCTTTAAAACCTAACGAATAACGTTATGGGGGGAGGGGATTTTTTCCATCAGAGTGGGGGAAAATATCATTTCCCTTTTTCTAATGTTTGGTTATTTAATTTGGGTTGAATTAAAACTCGAACTTTGGGCTCTTTTCAAATTTCTTTCATATTAGTTGGGTTTTATTCCTTTTAGTAATCAATTGTTTTTTTTATCGGTCCGTGCAACGCACGGGTTTGCAACTAGTATATCTTAAGACACATGAGACACATGAGGAGTCCATTTAAGATATATGAGACGAGAGAGAAAGACACATGTGGAGTTCATTTAAGATATATGGGAGTCGATTTCTCACTCCCCTAATTAATAACCAAGAAATTAGGGCAGTGATAAATCGACCCCCATCTATCTTAAATCGACCCCTTTTTAATGTAAAACCTTAGAATTGAATAAAGTTGCCATCTTAAAAACCGTGCAAGCGTATGACCCACACGCCCTAATGTTTTAGGTTAAAAGGGGTCGATTTAAGATGTACGGTGTCCATTTATCACTCACCAGAAATTATATGATGTGTGGCCCTATAAACCCTTTTCTTTTTTTCTTCAAAAAGTACAGTGCGGCCCATTCAATAGGATGATCTAAACCGTCCATTTGTTGGGCCACAACCTAAATAGGTTTAACCCCAGAATCATTTTGATAGGATGACTTCTATAGATCGGAGGGCTAGGATCATCCTATCAAAATGGTTTTTGGGGCACAACCTACTTACCTTGTGGCCCAACAAATGGACGGTTTGGATCATCCTATGAAGCGGGCCCTACCATACTTTTCGATAAATACGGGTTCATACAGTCACACACTCACACATCATATAAAATCTCAAAATAACAATACCTACGCCCAAAATATCGGAAATACCAGAAGAGAAATGAAAAGGAAAAGAGAAGGTGAAATGGAGACGATCGTATGGCAAACCCCTGCAAATCCACCTGAATCCCACGACTACATTTCTCGCAACGGTAATAGAACAAAACCCTAACCCTAATCTCTCTCTCTCTCTCTCTCTCTATGAATTCAAAATTTTTAAAATTTGGAGGGAATTCTATGTGCAGGGAGGCGCCACGTCAGACCTTACTACTTTGAGTTCATCTCCCATGTAAATTCACTGCATCTCACTCTCATTATCTTCTCTTATTTTCTTCTTTTCCCTGTTTCTTCATTGAAACCCTAGTTTTCTTAACCAAACCCTAGATTTTAGCGATGACATGTTGTTTTGATTTTGTAGGTGAAATCGCGATGGGCCGGAAAAACCATTGTCGATCTCTTTGCCGATGAGTTTAAGGGACGTCCTTACGATTATTATGTATGTTTATTACTTCCATTTTTCTTTTCTTTAAAAAAAGTTCTCTACTTGTTGAATTTTGCTAAAATAGAGAAAGGAAATGATAGAAGAAATATATTTTATTTATGGGTTTTGCTTAGGGCACTTGTTAAGGTGCATTGGAAACATAATTTTACACCCATTCCCAATGAAAAAGTTTTGAAACGTTTGTACAATTATCAAAACATTATCAAAATGGCTGTAAAATTATGTTTCCAATGCACCGTAACGAGTGCCCTAGATCACTCGTGGGCACTCATTAGCAAAACCCGTAGTATGCGAATTGTTGGTTTTTCAGCTTACTCTTGGTCCAGCTTGAGCCTTATTTAACGGCTCATTTCTCATGAACGTGTGCATTGCATTATGTGTTAGAATATGTGAGATCTCACTGTTGGATTGGGTTGAGATTCATCGTTGGATCATCTTGGTGATAAATTAAGCAAATTAGTTAATTGAGGTAACCTAGACAGATTAGGCGACTAGATTAGATTAGCAATCTGGTTAGATTAGGATATTCTATTCTTATGTCTTTACACAGTTATCGCTTGTTACTATGTTTGTCATGTAAGTGCTCTATAATATAAGCGCACTTTGAGATTGATTGTAATCTAAGAAAGCAAAGATTAGTGAAAATCTCCTTTGATTTTATCATTACGTTATGATTCTTTTCTGTCTTTCATTATGGGTATTGTTTTTGCTAACTTGGGAATTCAGGCTCGACGTGATGTGAATTCTACGTTTAAGAAAAGGCTGTAGTAGATAAATTAAAACAAGAGGAGCTTTTCGATGTTTGAATTTTCATTATCACGGAAACAGCCTCTCTGCAAAGCAGGGGTAAAGCTGCGTACCTCTAGCCCTCCCCAGACCCCGCAATGGCGGGAGCCTCATGCACTGGGCTGCCCCTTTTTTTTATTATTGAAATCCGTTCTAGTTCATACCTCATAGTTTGAGGTGGGACTAGTTAGGTATATCTACATATTACATAGATGCATGCATTATGATCAGCTCATTTTGGTAAATGATTTTGGATTTCAAGTTAGTTGGTTCTGACTTGGTAATTGTGTTTAATAATACAGGTTAGTGCTGTCAAGTCTGGAAGGATCCAAGTGGACGGACAAATGGTGGATGTTTCTTATATAGTTCAATCATCACAAAAGATAAGCCACTTTGTACACAGGTTTGTCACTTCGTTGTGTTCTCTAGACCTGTTGGCAGCATTCCAGGTTAACTTGTGTTATTCATACGATTTGGAAGAACATTATGATTTGCTATGCCGATGATAAAATCACTTGGTTGGTTCGAAAGGAAATGCCACAAAATGTAATTGAAGAGTAATAAGACTGATATGGCTATTTTTTATGTCAAGATTTGGTTATGGATGATCCAAATAGCTCTATATCTATGTGGTGTCAGAACATAGCTAGTCAACTTAGATTTTGGAATCGATAGATCCATCTAATTTCTAGAGGTTGTCTTCATATGTTAACCTCATGTCACTGGAGAATATAGCGGCTGTGAGAATTCTAATTTGTTATCTGTGAAAGGACTGCTATAAAGTGGTCTGCTTTAATTGCTTGAACCTAGTGCAATCTGTACAGCCTCTTTCTTAGTATTCATAGGCACTTCATATGATTGCTCTCTTGTTACAACCGAGATGTCTGTAACAATTTTTAGAATATGAATTGCTGATTTCATTGGCACTTTCATCAACTCTGTTCCATCACCTTCATCTTATCTGGGATGGAAAGGAAAATGGGGGAAAAGTGAAATTTGCTAGCGTCCATCGCAGAAGGCATTTCACGGATGTTCTGTTGCATGTGAGAGCAGCCACCTCTTGAATGAAGACAAAATCTGCTGAAAAGTGAGCCTGTGTGGCTGCTCTCACATGCAAAAGACCATCTGTATTGTGATGGACGCTAGCAAATCCCGGGAAAAGTTGGAAGGAGCAAGAAAAATAGTGCTTCAAGGGGAGAAGTATCAATCTCTTTGGATAGTGATAGCACTACAGACAGGTTCTACTGAACTGTGCTTCAATTCCTACATAATAGTGTGCATAGTAATTTAGTATATTATTGTTTATGCATCATTGAAGATCATGTGAGTTTTGCGTTCATTGTTGCTTCTAATTCTTATGCTACAACTGAGCCCATCCAGTTATCTATACAAAATTTCTAAGATGGAGTTAATGGTGTAGGCACGAACCACCAGTGATGGCCTGGGGTGTCTCAATTCTACAAAAAGAGCCTGATGTTCTAACTGTTTGTAAGCCGGCTTCTGTTCCTGTAAGCAAATCCTAAGGCCTTTTCTGAGTCTCAAGATGTTATCAGCTTCTTCACATGACTATAGAGTTTTTATTTTATTTTCTACTTTCATACATCCATGTTAATTTTCTTTGATTATTGTACTTTACCTAACATATTGTTTGAATTCATTTTCACTATGACAGCTATTTTGTTGGGTCAGATGCATTTGTGTACTGCTCTTATATGTGGAATTTCTTTACTTGCTTTTTATAAATAATCATTATTATGAAATGTATCTTTAAACAAATTTAGTGTATCATGTCTTACATTATTTGAATTTGATTAACTATATTTCAAATTAAGTACCATGTTTTAGCATGCATGCGCACAAACATGTGTGAATGATGAATCAAGTAAGAAGTCTTGGTCCAACTGTGATTCCCAATATGGATATGGATACTAATATAGACATGGGAATGGAAATACAACTCGACATTTTCCAAAGTCTAGGACATGGATACAGATATGGGTATCCCATTGCACAAGGTAAGACACACGAATGTAAAAATAAAATCCCATAAAACTTAATAGATTTAACTTGGAAGATGTAATTAGTAATAAATTTAAAATGGCATCTACAAGGCTCTTAAAATTATAATTGCAAATATGCAACACTAACAAGCAAAAGCATGGTAGTTAATTGAAGATACCTATTTCGAGCTCCAAAAGTATCCATGAAGTACCTAAAGCGAGTATCGGTGGCGTATCATGTCAGACATGATATGTTGGACCTACACAAGTATTCATGTATCATAGTCATGGCTAAATGTTTTTTCGATAAATATATTTTTTCACTTCAGAGTTGCCTTTGTTGATAGAGGGCGAGCCTTGGCGCAACGGTAAGGTTGCTCCATTTTGACCTGGTGGTCACGGGATCGAGTCACGGAAACAGCCTCTCTACAAAGCTGGGTTAAGGCTGCGTACATCTAGCCCTCCCTAGACCCCGCAATGGCGGGAGCCTCCTGCACTGGACCGCCCTTTTTTAGTTGCCTTTGTTGATAATATTATAACTTATAAGTGGGCAATGTGGATTTTGATGGTAATTATTTCTAGTGGTGAACTTGGAATTGTAACTTCCTGCGGCCCTAATGGGACCTTCAACAGGTTCTACTCACCCCTCTCAGAGATTGAAAAATTATAAATCCTATAGAAGCTTTACCTCCTTGCATATTTGACAGGAAGCTTTTCATCTGTAGAAGCAAAGGGCTGTTGCGAGCTATTACCCCACCACACAGCGCGCCTCTCTAATTCGAGCTTGTTAATATGAACTGCACACCGATCATTCCTCAAATGGACCAGTTAGAGTGACCAAGTGGAGTGGAAATGTTCAGTTGTTGTATGTCTATACACTCCAGGATTGGGAAACGTTCAGTTGTTGTACGTCTATACACTCTAGGATTGGGAAGTGTTACTTTGGCCACACACACACACACACAAAACGGCAGCTGCAGTCGCTGAACCTACTTGGATCCCAACAAGTTCTTAGAATATCTTGATGTAGACACTTGCATGACTTCTGCTTTATACGAAGACAATCAATGTGCCATATGGTTATTTCGACATTGGCATGCTAGATAAAACATATTAATGCGTATTACCATAACTGCATAACAATTCATAACGGGAAACAGGTAACCTGGAAGAATAAAATCCAAGGCATGCCTTCATAGTATTAAATCGATGACTTTCTAAATGAACCAATACCCTTTTAATGCATTAATCGTGGGCTTCAGTTTGTGGGAGTATTGTAGAGAAAGTATATCCATTCTCAGTTATTTATTCAGTGGCTACCCATTGTCTTTGTTGTCTTGTGATTGTTTGTACTTGATTATTGTCAATGTAATATCAGTGATCACATTTGCAGCTACAGTTACACATAGCGAGACTCTTATCTAGCACTAGAATGTAACTATAAGATTGCCAGTGTATTGGAACTATTAAAGTAATACTACTGCAACTTTGTACCATACGTACAATGGGTTGCATAAGTTGTAGAGCAGGAAATACCGAAAGCACTACTGATTAGTGTTTTTTTGTTATTTTTCGTGTTGAATAATTGGTAGAGTCAGTGGCAATGCGACTTTCAAGCTTCTTAGAGCCTGACTGTACTTTTATTATAATCGAGGTGGGTTCCCTCAATGTTGTTTGACTTCTGATTAAGGGAACGGGCCACCTTAGGCGGGTTCCCTCAATGTTGTTTGACTTCTGATTAAGGGAACGGGCCACCTTAGGCACTACCACCAACTGTCTTAGATTTTGATATAAACCATCTCAGTTGGTGCTTGTGGTGTCTTCACAAAGTGATTGGTGCCTGAAAGGAGCTACTTAACCAAAGATTTAGGATGGTTATTATATGCAGTGCACTCATCTGTCTAATTTAGTTCATGCTTAAGGCTTTTGACCATGTATGCATATTTTCAGTGAAGTTTTGTATTATTTTCACTGTCTGTTCTTTTATGTCTGAAGAATTGTTTTCTTCCAAGAGCACCATCAGCTATTTCTTTTTCCTTTTTATTATTTTTTATTTTTTATTATGTCGAGTTTGACTTGATTTCGTAGGTTCTTTATATGTGATGAAGTTTTCTTTGGAGTGAAATGCCAAAAGTCTCCCCTATATTGTGGCTCAATGATAAATACTCTGTCTCCCCTTTTGGAATGGCGCATTCTATTTTTTTTTATAATGATTGAAAACAATGCTAAGCTTCCTTAAAAGAAATTAAGGAAACCTCCCTGGTTTAAGGGATTTTTTTAATTTCAAAATGCTCCGTTAATGTTGAACTGAGGAGGGCTTCAGTCGTTTTTTCCGCTAATCACCTTTTATGTAATTTCTCTGCTTGGAACCCCATCTGGAATTTCAGGTTTTTAATTTTCTGCGTTTTATCTTTGGCAGGTACATCCATGTGGTCAATATCGTAAGAACACTATTGTTGGCATTCTGCAGGCTGAACATGGTTTAGCACCGCTTTTTCGTATCCAAATAAACTGCATATGGAAACAAATATCGTAAACTTTCATCAACATAATTTAGAGTTATATTTTCTTTTCCAGTTTATGATTAACTATGAATCTTGTTTAAATATTATATTTTCTTTGATTGTTTTCTCTTGGCGCAACGGTAAGGTTGCTCCATTGTGACCTGGTGGTCAGGGGTTCAAGTCATGGAAACAGCCTCTCTGCAAAGCAGGGTAAGGCTGCATACATCTAGCCCTCCCCAGATCCCGCAATGGCGGGAGCCTCGTTCACTGGGCCGCCCTTTTGATTGTTTTCTCTTATGTGTGCATCTTTGGTCTTCGTATTTTTTCCTTGACTCATAAATCATTTATCAGCAGTGCATCGGCTTGATCGCCTGGTTTCTGGACTCCTTATCTTGGCCAGAAATGCTACTAAAGCAGACCACTTCAGGCAAGAGGTATTTTAAGTACCTATACATGAATTTATTTGAAATTGCATTTCCTTTTGGAGATATTCCTTTATGACTGTGAAGTTACTAGTAACCCTTCAATGTGGTGATTGGATCATTGGATTACTGACAAATGTTGTTCTTGGCATTTTCTTGCTGATGGAAAATCTTATGAGATTATAATTTTTAGGTTTTCATTTTTTTTTGTTGGAAAAATACAAGGTAAAATAGGAAAATAGCAATAAAATAAATAAATAGAAAATAAGTTATTAGGTATAAATTTAAGTTAATTATCAGCTACTTAAGGTTAACTGTAACTAATCTTGTAACTTTATTCTTTTATTCTAATTTTATTAATAATATAAATTTTTTATTTTTAGTTATTCTTTAAAAAATTGATTCAATTTATTATTATTCTTTACCTATTTTAAGTTAAGTATTAAAAATAGAAAAATAAAACAATGTTTTATATTACAATGGAAATTAATCGTTTCTATAGAAAAATTTGCGAATTAAAAATTGACAGAAAATATAGATAGAATGGTCGGAACTGGGCAAATTGGGCCTCCCCTTGTTGGCCTATATGACATGTGTGCATTGGGTCATGATTGTTTTCGCTCATCAGTATGAGATCATCTCGCTAGTTGATCTCTAAAACTATATAAAATCTTAGTAAATTTCTTTGGCCTTTCGTGCTTATGGTACTGCTTTGCTTCAACTTTTGCTAGTAGATTTTGATTACTGTGATGTTACCTTGGTATGCTATTCTAACGTTTCAACATCTTGCTTAGTGCATACAATGAGTCTGTTCTGTGTTCATTGACTGCAGATTGAGGCTGGGAAGGTACGGAAACAATATATTGCAAAGGTTGTTGGTGTATTTCCCGAGGAAGAGGTATCTAGTTAATTTCTTTGCGGGGCTTCGCTGTTATTATGTGTACCATTAAGTATTTTTGTACGTAGAGTCTTAGACCAATCCTTGAAGTAGATCACGTTGGTTTCCTATTGGGTTAACTACATTAATATTACTATACTATTCCTTTACTTTGAAGTTTATTCGTATCTTAATATTTTCCAAATTTTATGACATCCTCTTAATTGCATGCAAAATGTGCTGCATGCGAGAATCAAAGAAAAAATGTGATGCATGTATTACACATAAATATTTATATGAATTACTTGAAATTTGGTGTACTAAATTACTAGGCGCGACAATACATGTTGCTAGGTGTTCGGTGTTTTTAAACCATTATGGATGGTTGTCTTGCTTATGTGATGGTTTCTAAGTGTATATTTGTGCTTATTCTAGAATTTCTTGAAAATTTATCTTTAAATTCTATGTTTCCGTGATTTTACAGGATGTCCACCGAAATTTTCAACCGAAACTGAAATGTTTCTGATAACTCCCACCATCGATAACGCAATGACTAACATTGAGGGAGTCACCCTCAACGATGAGAAACTGATCCGTAAGCCTAATACCACATCGCAACACCTGAACCTCAACCTTGTTGAAATCCTTCTCACTGATCGACCCATAATAGGCCCATCTGTCCTCATTGTTCAAGCTTTGGATAAGGCCTCCGATTCCCACTAGACTCCGGTTTCTTAAGCTAGAGCCATCAAAATTTAGCATTAGAAACCCAGGAGTCCATCTAGTAGAAGGCTGCCTAACTATACGCTTGCTGAGCCTAATCTCCTTCCAAGAACTATAAAAGAAAGATCATCAATATGCCTCTGAAAATCGGGAGCACCGCAGCCCACTGGGCGATTGAAGGAAATATTTGTTGCCGAATGCTACCAACCCCTCTGAAAACTCCATAAAAATTCCCATGTTTCTTTCCTTCCAGACAAGCCAAAGCGTGGCATTGAGAAGCAAGCAATAGAAAGTCGTACCTCTAGCTGACGAAGTAACTGAAGCCCAAGACTCGAGCATGGTCACGAATGTGCTCAGGAAAAACCCAACTCACCCGGGATAAGCCAAAAACAAAATACCAATACTCTTTTGCAAAACCACAATGAAGGAACAAAATGATCCACAGTCTCCCCATAAGCAATATAGAGGATAGAATGATCACCAATAATCCTCCCACTACTCCAAAGATGATCAAACATAAGGATCTTGTCCAAACACACAACCCAACAGAAGCATTCACCCTATGCAGTGCCGGCACCTCCCAAGCCCTCGTGGCACTAGAGGGGGGAGGTTGACAGGACTAGCTGGCTATAAAAGGACTGGATAGTGAACCTCTCCTCATAGGCGCACTCACTCAGCCTCTCCTTACTCATGCCGTCTCAAGTCTCTCCTTCTCAAACCTCCTTACCCCTCTCACACGACATTACAAAGTACAAACTAATATTCCATGGAAAAAAATAATCATGGGCGCCAAAAATGGCCTTAGAATTCGAATTTAGTGAAAAGGCATTCATTTTTAATAAATTTTGAGATCTTTAATCATGTGAGGAATTCAATTTTTTTTAAGAATCTAACCAAATAAAAAATAAACTCATGACCTATACTAAATGCACCTAGCCAATGTACTATGTGTTTCGCCTTTGGTATTATTAAAAATAAAAAGATGTATATCTAAAATATTGTAATTTAAGAGAAATTATATGATGCCCGACCGTCAAGTCCCGTGAAGGTGGTACTTCAAAAGTACCACCCTTGATATTTGATCCAACAGCAGCCTCTTAAAAAGTGGGTAGCTGTTGGATCAAATATCAAGGGGGTACCGTTTTGACGGTACTTGACGGTCGGGCACCATATAAAAACTCGTAACTTAAATAGAAAAAGACAAGTTTTTTTTTATATATTCCCTAAACTTACAAGCATTTTCATCCCAATTTATTCATGAAACCAAACCTTGTGACTATGCATGCCGCTAAGGGTTTATGTGCCCATTTTTTTCTTTATATTTTTTCATATTTATCATTCTTTTATGTTTGATATTGCATTCATTGATCTAGATCTATGTGTGTATACTTGTTTTTATTTTTAAAATTTTTTAATCTTATATTTGTTATTTTCTTCACTTTCTTGCATGCATCGGTTATTTTCTCAATGATAAATATATTTCATATTGGGCATGTGCCAATGTGCTAATGTGTCGTATTATTATGACTAATTTATTGGTTTCCAAGCCTCTCATACCTTTTTTTAGTATCATGGTAAATAACAATAGACTAATATTTGTGCATCACTATTTGAATTTTTAATATTTATTTTCTACTACCATAGTACTTTTGTGCAAGTTACCTCGCATTAGTCTATTACATTCTTTCCCATGCACTTCTAGTCCTAGTAGCAGATAGAGAAATAGAACATGTTATCCTGTCCAGAAGCTGATACACATTGATATTAAATCCAGTGATTCCTAATCAAAATCTAATACAACCCATTCTACTTCAATATTGTAAAAGTTTGCTTAGAAGTCCATGTGGTATATCTTCAAAATATTGTTTGGATTTTTTTGTCATTAACTAGTTTGCACCTTTCCCTTTAATATTGATATTTTTGTAGTTCTTATTCATCATTACACAACCATATCTTAATAGCTGCTTTACCTTCAAAATATTGTTTGAATATTTATTTGTCATTAACCAGTACACCCCTTTTGCTTAAATATTGATATTCTTGTAGTTCTTATTCATCATTGCACAAGCCATATCTTAATATCATTATTTTCTTTTCAGCAAGTTGTCAATGCGAATGTAAATTATAATGGCCGAGATGGAAGGAGCTCGGTAGAGGTAACTCTTTCTAACCTATCTATTATCATTTTGGTGATAATAGTATGGTCACAAATATTTGTCTCGGAAATTTCTTGGCAAGAGTATAACTTGGGAGTTTCTAATGTTTTTGTCATTCGGTTTATATTGGGAAAATACTAGGAGATAGAATATTTGAAAATTTATACAATTTAAGAAAAATGAGAAATGCAAAAGTGAAATTATTGCAAAATATTTTGCAGTAAAAGGTGAAAATAGCAATATAATGATATTTTTAAATCTCGGGATAATTTTTTTCTTGTTTTATCAAAATATGGTGAGAAAACCACAATATTTTGGAAAAAGTTGGAACTGTAAAAAATTAAGTGGAAGACACCCGACTTGAGACCTATATGTAAGATAGCCAATAGTGCAGCTTGGCTTGGCACTTTACACACTATCTCCATTGTTTTTTTTTTTTGATGGGCAAGCTGGGGTTAGGCAGACCCCTACCGGATATATTAATAAAAAGAGAGATACAGCATGAAAGGCAAAAGGCAAACCCCCAACAGAAGGGGAAAACAAAGAAGGGCTCCAAAAGGAGAACCAAAATAAACACAAAGGAGGGCAAGAGGACCCTCAACCCAAAAAGACAAGACCACCCAAATGGGGAAATAAAAGAAAACAATCAGGCACCCCGAGACAAGCCCCAAAGGCCAAAAATTATCCTAATTTTAGAGGGGGTCTTGAAATGGAGGGAAGCACACATTTAGGAGATGGTCAAAGGAACGAAACTGGGGATTTCCCTTTCTTATCCTTTTTCTGAACTGATTGCCATGAAACATCTATGAGGTGAGAGTCCGAAGAGGAAGGAGCTACTGAATTTGAAGTTTCTGCAGGAGTATCAGAACCAAGGCCTTCAAAGGCTGAGAATTTATTTCCAAATTGAATAGCATTCCTATGATGAGGCATGGGTGGACTAAAGCTGGTCCGAAGAGGGGAATTCCTTGCCAAGTTCTGATTTGGAACTTCATATTGATGGAGGACTGAACCCGAAATCTCAGTGACAATTTCAGAATGGATTCTGCTGACTGGTCTCCATTCTTTCTTTGGCTGAGGTTGAACATGATTTGAGTGAACTTGGCAAGCTTTGGTACTATGACTAAAGTCCTTGCAAAATGAACAGGAACTCGGTTTCCAATCATAATCAATTTGCTGAATAATCTCATCTGAGGAGGTACGAAGCTTTATAGAATCTGAGAGGGATTGTTCAGCACTTACTAGCATACATAGCCTTGCGTAATTCAGCCTAGATGACTCAGCTGTTTGAGTGTCCATGTAGAGGGGCTTACCAATCAAGCTAGCAATTCTACTTAGACAATGATGGTTCCAAAACTTTAGATGGAGCCCATGAAGCTTGATCCAAATTGGAATTTCCATGAGTTTTTTCTTTTCCATGGTGGTATTCGGATCCCATCTTTGAAGAATCAATGGCCTTCCCCCATAATTTTGACCATTCTCCTCTAGGACACTATCTCCATTGTTGTCATGGTGTATGTTGTCAAGAGAAGGGTTATGTTTAGGGAGAGCCATGTGTCACAGCCTTACAGGTTTCTCTTTTATGCAGGTGGCCAATGAACATAGCGATAAACCTTTAAAGGGGAAAACTGCATGTACAAAGTTTACTAGGATTAGCACCAATGGAACTCATAGTGTGATCTTGTGTGAACCCATCACTGGCCGAACTCATCAGGTAAGAGACACTTTGGTTTCTTAGGCAGTTTTAGTCCTGGAATTTCGACGTCCATATTTCTTTGTGAAAATAAAAAACATTCTCTAGTTTAGAATACCGACTGCACTCTAGTAAAAATTGAAAACTAGGCAGTAGAATTGATAAATGCCTTCCAACTTTTTCGTTTATCACTTTTTGTGCCTTTTTTATCCTGGAATTTCTAAACAATTTTCAAATGTAGGATGGATTCGTCATGTCACCCAAAGTGGCTTACCCCTTTTTTCGTGTAAAAGCAATTTAATTTCTAATTTCCTTCACTTGCTTGAGTGACTAGGCAGTAGAATTGATAAATGCCTTCCAACTTTTTCGTTTATCACTTTTTGTGCCTTTTTTATCCTGGAATTTCTAAACAATTTTCAAATGTAGGATGGATTTGTCATGTCACCCAAAGTGGCTTACCCCTTTTTTCGTGTAAAAGCAATTTAATTTCTAATTTCCTTCACTTGCTTGAGTGTTGTCTATCTGGGAGTTGATTTTCTTTCTTTATTTCTCTTATTTCTTTTCTAGCTTAATATATATATATTTTTTTACCTCATTTACATGCACTTATTGGTTGGTGACTTGATCATCCTTGGCTAGATTGGGAGATTTTGCTTGCCTATTTCATTCATGATATCTAATTGCTTGGAAATGTTTGAAATTGAAAATCCTTAACCATTTTGTTAATCTGATGATGTAGATTCGTGTTCATCTCCAATATACAGGCCATCCTATAGCCAACGACATGCTCTACCTATCTGAAAATGTTGCCCGTCGCTCTACTCTTGGAACAGGTGCTGATAAAGCCCCTATCTCATGTGCACCTCAGCATTCATTGTGTCCCAGTTTTCCTAGCGACGATGGTTTTACTGAAGTCAAAGAAATGCATTTGAACGAAGACTTCGTCATCGACCCTATGTGTACGAACTGTCCTGATTTGGCTCCCAAAGGGTAAGACGCTTCTATTGTTTTATAGAGTATATGACATAGTTTAATACTTTTTACCATTTACCAATAATTAGGTGGTTTGTTTGACAAATGTCACACGTTTTAGAAGAAAGATATTAAGATGAAAAAGGGAAGAGATGAAAGTCTTAGGGGATAAAAGGAGAGGAGAAAAACATGAGTAATATCTCACAATCGCCCTTCTGATATTTTAACATCAGGGGGCTAATTTTTACTAAATAACCAAACAACCTTTTATTGACACTACAGTGACTTTAACACCTCCCCCTCCTCTCCCTCCCTCCCTCCCTCCTCTCAAGCTGGAGTATAAATATCATGAATGCCCATATCGGAACGAATGAAATCCAACCTATTAAAGGTTACAATTTAAGTAAAACTATCTGCCAATTGATTTTTGGAATGTATAATTAGAGTTTCCACTTCCTTCTTTATCACTCTGTCCGGTACAAAATGTTAGTCAATCTCAATGTAATTGGTCTGCTCTTAAAAAAACAGGATTATTTGCAATATGTGTAGCTTCTTGACTCCAGCCTATTTTATTGCTAAAAGGCCCATTTTCTTGTGCTCCCATAGTTAGTTATATAAATGTCTTCAATACTTTCTTCAGATGGTGCCACGCAAGAATAGAGGGAAAAAAAATAATCTTCAGTAGCCTGAATATGGTTAACACCTCTTGCTGGTATTCCAAAACACTTTGATTTTCTGGCAAATTACCGAGCCTTTGTAGTTCTGACCCGATTTGAGTCATCCAGAGTCTGAACTTGCAAAGAAGCCCTACAATTGGACCATGGTAACCTCAATTGACATTTGAATTTTTTTTAGGAAGCTGATGACCTTTTGGTTTGCCAGTGTTTTGGCCAATCAATTGAACAAGCCCATGGTGCTTTTATCGATCTTTATTCCAGTACCCAAATTAGTTACTTTGTTTCACTGGAAACCGAAGTTACTGGGACTAGCTTTAGGACATCATAGAAATTTAGAGGAACATGATTCCCCTTTAATTACCATTCAAAAAATAAAATAAAATGATTCCCTTTTAATAATTCATGACTATTACTGTAGAGAGAGAAGTAACCATTAGTATCTTCTTTACCTTGTTTCCAAGCGATTTGTGATTTCTGGCTAGTCGGGTGTGTGTACTTGTAAGATTATACTACTTATACTACCTCTTTTAGTAAGCAAATAAGATTAGCTAGAAAGTTTTTTTTCATTACCCGATCTCAATATATTTTTTAATTATTTAGTCCTTAAGTTCCTTCTAATCTTCTATGTATTATTGTTGGCATTTACTGTGTTGCAGATATGATGGGCATGAGGAGGCATTATGGCTGCATTGTGTGCGGTACTCCGGACCTGGATGGGATTTTGAATGCCCATATCCAGATTGGGCAATCCTCACATAGTCATTGAGAAAAAGGATCCCTTCACAATTTTATTCTTATTGATAACGTAAGTTCATCAACAATTTATTTATTCCCATAGATGCCTCGTTTTGAAATGTGTTTGACATACGAGTGTTTACTCATGAGCACCAATATTCCTAGTAACAGTAACAATGCCCTATTCTGTCACTACAATGTTTTGATAATTGCACAAATTCACCTTGTCTTTTCTTTTTAAATTTTCTTCTTAGAGTTTTTTGATAATTGTAATAACTTTTGACAGCTGGTTAAATGATAAAAGACGAGGTGAGTTTGTGCAATTATCAAAACAAGGCGGTGCGAATATCAGTAGCCTGCATGTGTGTGCCTGCGCGTGCCGCAAGAATGTAACCTTGGTCCTGAATAATTACAGGAATGTGATCAACATGCAGAGAAGTACTCAGAGCAGAGCACGCATGATATGGTGAAAATTTATCTTTGGATTTTTTTTCTATATCTTTTTACTATGTCTTGTACTATCATCGAGAGGGCGAGCCTTGGCACAATGGTAAGGTTGCTCTATTGTGACCCGGTGGTCACGGGTTCGAGTCATGGAAACAGCCTCTCTGCAAAGCAGGGGTAAGGTTGCTTACATCTAGCCCTTCCCAGACCCCACAATGGTGGGAGCCTCGTGCACTGAGCCACCCTTTTATTTATGTCTTGTACTATCATCGAACAACAAGTTTTATTTATTTAATTATTTCCCCCCTTTAATTCTGATATTCGTATATTCGTCACGTTACTTGCATTATGTGTGCTATATATGTGAATCAACCTAGAAGAAAAAATCAAATGCTGAAATTCCTTTTCTTCATTGAAGAATGATACTATGAGATTGCACCTATCCGAGACTCATATGTGACACCATGTTACTTGGCCCACCCAGGCATGGTGCAGACCATTTCATCTGGTGGGTCCCGCGGTTGGGATGCCATTGCCTGAAAATCATCTGTCCAGAAATACTTCTTGTGAACCATGGCTGATCTTTTCACAATCATCCATTTCTGATCTTTTCTTGACCATCTGTTTACAGGGTACAATTCTCACGGATGAGTGTTTCTTGGCCATCGCATCTTCACCGTGGGGCCCATTAGATCAATGGTCTGATAATGCTGACATTATATGGGTGGGTCCCATCTCTTTGTAACAGGGGCATCTCAGAACTTCTTTCTTAATCTTTGAGTCTGACTAAGCAAACCGTACTGATGGGATCAATCCTAACGATCCGACCTTATGTGGGCATTTGGGACTGTTGGATGTTGTAGATCATCATGATGCGACCCACATTTTCATGGTTTCATTCAAAACAGGCACCCCATTCTTAGGATGAATGGCAAACTAAAATCTGGGTTCAATGGTTGTGGGCTGGACCTGGGATTGCTGGTCAGATCGACAGACCTGATCACGTCCCTGTGGCACATGTGGGCCCCAAAAAGTGGCCGCTGGGAAAGAGCAATAGTTTGCATCAAACAAATCTTGTAATACTACCTTACTTTTGTATTTTATATTTTAATTGTGGTAAATGATACCCCCCTCGCCTCGGCCCTCCCCCCGCCCACGCCCCCCCTGCCCACGCACACCCACGCCTCACGACCACCAAAAATATAACGTGTAATACAATAATAGAACCTAGGATACTCTGATGATCAATTCAACATCTTATCAAAAAGATAGGGAGATGATATTTTCACTGACCCTGCATTCCGCATGCGCTCCCCTTATAACGTGATTTGATGTAAAAAGTGGGCAACTTTAATCCTTTTTGACGTCAAACACGTCATAAGGGGGGCGCATGCGAAATGCAAGACGGGTGAAAATATCATCACCCAAACGATATGCCTGGTTATATTTCATCTCTTCAGCACGTATAATAATGAGGAAAACAGCCCTACTGTTCCAAAGGAGAGAAGAACTTATTATTAACTTTTTAAGAGGAATGTTTTTATATGGTGCTAACGTTTAAGTAACTTCATAATCTTGGAAAGGTACTGGAGTGGGACCTTTCCTGGCCAATTTAGGATTCAAATGGATCCGGACACAGCATCAGGTAGATCCGCCGTCGATATCACTAAATTACGTTGGTTCAAGTAACATTTTTCATTTCTAATCAATCTGCTTTAAGTTATGCTAGAAGAACTCCACATTTTTTAAAAGTAAATATTTATTACGTTTTTTCAGAAATTCATTATTGACTTTTATATTGAATAAACTGATACATACTCAGTATGGTGTATGAGAATTAGTTGCAAAGTTGTTATTACAGAATTTTGCATTTTAAATTTGTGGGTGTTAGTTACTTGTTATGTGCTACGTAAGTGGGCTAATGGGGGTAGTGATGTAGCACTCCTTCATGCTTGCATTTAAGAAGTGTATTGTAATGAAAATGAAGGGAAGAGAATTTTTACAGCAAAGGAGACTTTGTTTAGGAGAGTTATGGTTCCTCTCGAATCGAGCCATTAGGAGGTCCGGTTGCCTCGAATCAACCACTCTCCTCCTCTTTTTCTATTTTCCGTTTGTTTGCTTGTGTTACTGCCAATTAGGCACGAGCAAACAAAACCTTCAAAATTTTGAAAAAAAATAAACAAATTCTATTTTATTTATTTTTTAAAAAATAAAAAGTTTGAAAAAGACATCTAAGTGGGGGATGGGTATCTCTTATCAGGATTCTTTTCTTCTCTTGTACTCTTCCATCTTGTTTCTCATTTTGACTGGCTAGTCTAATCGTTGAAATTCATTAAAATCAAGGAGAAGAATGATTTTTTTTTTATACTCCTTTTGGTAGGAATAGTGCTATTTCTCAGTCTCAAGTGGTTAAGAGCCAACACTGAAACGGTTTTCTCCCTACAAAACACTTACTAGCAGTCTTAAAAATGAAATCGAGAAATCGAGAAATCGATAAATCATGATTATTTTAGAATATGAAGCATCTATTGATAAAAATGTAAATATTTTCCTAGCTTGCGATTGAATTGATGAGAAAATAGAATCCTGGGTCACGAATAGCTATTCTAAAAGGACAATTCTTGGTTGAAGAATTCTTGTTTCACTTCTCCTCCATCTTACCCACATAAAAAAAAAATCAAACTTGACTAATACTCTACGTTCGATAGATTACTGTTCGGAAATCTCTTGTGCATCGGACGAAAGGAAACCAAGAAATGAATAGTTTGAATTTATGAAAAAGTGGCTCCTACTGGAGATTTTTTTCACTTATGCAGAGTCCCACCAAATGACTCCAGAGGGGCCGATGTACTTCACATCAGAAGGATTCAACGGATTTGATTGGCACGTACACTCTAGTTGGGTGTCCCATGTGATGGAAAGCATGCATTTACCATTTCCCAAAAATTAGTTGTTTATATAGATCAACGGCCTAGATTTGTCCTATCACGGTGTTTAGGGATTTCGCTTGGCACTTGGGTGCAATGCCAGCAATACCCTTTGTTTGGCCGCCAATATACATTGATACCCCGGGAGATTACTAGGGATGTCTCTTGGTTACTCATTGCATGTCTAGTGGTTTGTCACCCTTTTTCCCTCCCTATGAAATCCAAGCCCAAAAGCAGAATTTTGGTTGGCTTTCTTGGGAATGATGCTTTTCATTCTTTCTCACTATTGATAATGACACCCCATGCCACTAGCACTACTATACTATATTACTATTCTACGAGGTAATTTCCAAGTAAAGCAAATCTGATCGTGCAGAGTTAGATGAAATGGGACCCAATAAGTGTCATTTACTCATATAGTGGGTGAAGCAATGCTATTTCTTTTAGCATTTTTCTATTTTAAGAATAATTAAAAAGGTTGAAGGTATTTCTAAAGACAAGGTAGAGAAAGGATTTAAGCGAATAGAAATATTTTTAGTTGGTCACACTTGTGGGCCCACTGTAAAAATCCCATCTTAATGCGATTGGAGCCGTCAGTTTGGTGGGCCCCTCACAGTGATGGCACATTTACCTTTCTTCCACTTTTTTTTTTATTTTACTTTTTGGCAAATAAGGAATAAAAAAGAAATCCCATCGAGGTTATTTTCCATTAGAAGAAGCTCCTTTTCTATCATACAGAACAATGGCGTTCACCTTCTGATTTGTTTTTATCCAGCACGCGTGGCATGATTTTATTGGCCACAAATCCTCGTACGGCCTCTGGAAGAATTGGGTGACGTGGCGAGAGAATCTCACGCGAGAATAAAATAAAGGAAAGACGAAAAACCCTTTTCCCAGTTTACTACTGACGTGGCATGACGTGGTGGGCCCCAACTCGCCAATTATTTCCAATCCATAAACTTGCCACGTGTCGTACGAAACAAAAACCTTCCGGCTACCGGAGAAAAAGAACTCCAGTTTTTCAGGCAAAAAGCCAATATAGAAGGAGCTGATGATATATTATCACCCTCTTGTTTTGATAGTGACACTCATAGTCTCTCTCTCACTCTCGCAAAGCCATGTGAGGAGTTTAGACTGAATATAACAGGGGCTCTGTAAATAACAGCATTCACATACATAAAGAGAGAGAATGATAAAAACCCTGAGAAAACCAACTCATTTTCTATTCTCATTCTTTCTATACAGAGGAGCGAGCAATTACATTTCTCTCTGCAACACCCAAACAAGGAAAAAAAAAAAGAAAAAGTGCAGAACCTAAGTAGAGAAACCCAGCTAATAAAAAGTTAAAAAAAGAAAAAAAAAGGCAATGGTGTATGCAAAATAAAGGGAGAAGAAAGAAAAAGAAAACCCTTCTATTCTTCTTTCCTTTTCTATCTATCTAAACCAAAGACTCTTCATCTATTTCATTTCTTTTTTCTTTCTTTTCAATTCCTCAGAGCCAAAGTGCTCCAGCTTCCTTCAGAAGTGGAACCAGGGTCCCATTAATATGAGAAGCCATGACTCGGTCCATGGCTCCAACAAGTTTCCCGCCTATGAAAACAACAGGAACAGCCGAAGAACTTCCCAAAAGCCTCATCAGTGCTTTCTCAATCTCCTTCCCTCTAGGGTCCTCATCGAGCTCGTACACCGTTGGATTAACTCCCATCCCACAGAACAACCGTTTGATAGCATGGCACATGCAGCATGTGCTTATGCTGAAAATCACCAACGCATTCTCCGAAGCAAGCCTCTCAACTCGCTCCAGCGGGTCAGACCCAGCTCGACTCGCCATGTAAGCCCCCCATGACTCAGTCTGATAATGCATCTTATGACTTTATGGGAAAGAAAGAAAGAGTGAGGAATGAAGAGGGAGAGAGTGTGTGGGAAAAAAGGAATAGGAGGGGGCGTATTTATAGAAAGGAGGGAGGGGGAGTGGGATTATTTTAATATTATTTTGTTGGAGGGGTAGTTTTGGAATTATGGGGGGGTTTGTTAAGGTGGTCAGGGCATGCAGAGAAAGGGAAATGTGGGGAGTGGGATTTCGTATACACGTAATCTGAGTTTTTTTTTTTTTTTTTTTTTTTCTTTCCTACTTTTTCTAATTTCTTTTTATGGAAATATTTTTTCAGAGGAGAGACAGAGAACAGGCTTTTTCAGGAGGGGGGTGTTGGTTAATAGACGGCTGTCTCCGTCCTTGTTGTCGGCTTAGCCTGAAAAGGTGCACTCGTCTTTGGAACTAGGTTGACATGACCGCATGCGCATGTTAGCTCTCAGCCTTTTTATTTTTTTATTATTTTATTATTCTTCCTTTCTCTCATCACTCGTGAATTGACTTGGCGGTTTAGTCTTCTCTACTTTTTAAGATCAGTGCTGTGGGCCCTTCCATCTCGATCGGAAGTAATCATGGCCGTTATTTCAAATTGATAGGTAAAAGGAATAGTGGATCAATGATTCAGATTACACAAATGGTTGCAGTTTTGTTATGCAATGGGGCCCACAGATGAATATGAAGATATTATCTGGCAAATCCATGGATAACCTCTTTAATAATAGGGTATCTCATTTCTCACATAAACATTCCCCCTATCTTCCAAATATATTTATTCCTTTTCTTGTCCTTTTGTTTGAGAGAGCTTATCCCCTATACAATTTGCATCAGCTTGCCGACCTCCAACTTTGATTATGCTCATTCATCACTTCATTTGAAAACAAGAATAAAAGGGTCTGTGTTCCACAGTTCCCTGTTTCAATAGTGGCACTCCATTAGCCTCTGGAGTGACAATATCAAAACAAGGAAGGTGAATTACCTTCCATTTATTTAATAATTTATTTTATTTTGTTATTTTAACGATAAGTGACGGTTTCTCTTTTCTGTTTCACTGTTGTTTTTGTAGCGTCGGAAAAGGAAAGAAGAAAAACGAAAAGATTTTATTCGATTTTTCCTTTTAAAGAGGTGTTTACTTCGGTTAAGAGTAAAGATAGAGTGCAGCTGAACGTAGGACTCTGGTAAGTAGGTGTTTCGAACCCAGGCAGGAGCAAGGACTACGGAATCATCTGGTACTCCACATCCACTGAAAAATACACTTACTGGGCCCGTGTATAGTCTCTATAGTCTGCTACTTTTCATAAATGTACTGTACCCTTACACCATAGGATGATCCATACCGTCCATTTGATGGGCCACAAAGTAAATAAGTTTTGCTCCAAAAATCATTTTAATAGGATGATCCCAATACTCCATCTATAAGGATGTGTAGTTTCTCTATAAATTGAACGGCTAGGATATGTGTTTTTTTATTTTATTTTATAGGAACAAGCTATTTACGCCGTGGCCCATCAAATGGACGGTTTGGATTAGCCTATGGTGTAAGCCATACAATATTTTTTTGGAAAAAAACTGGACTATTAGGGTGTTACACCATATATAAAAACTCGGGTTGGCCCTATTCCGACCTCGCATTTACTTGATCGGATGAACCATTGAGAATTCGTTATGATGGCCAATTGAATCAACGGTTCTGATCTCCCAATGCATATGCCACGTGTGCACTAACAGTGTCTTGCTAATGAACATGAGGAACTCAATCCAACAATAGGAACCGTCCGATTAGAGCCCTCAAATGTAAGACGGTCGATCCATTTTTAAAAAAATTAAAAAATTAAAAAATTGTTGGTATAGATAATCCAATCAGAAGGGGAATATATAGGTGGGCCCAAGTGGTTTGGCATGTGTGAGGCGGGGGGGTAATAAACTCAGGTGAGATGACATGATTATGTTGGGTGGGGGTCTCACGGCACGTGGGAACAGGACGCCGAAGAAAAGGTAGGTTTTTGAATGGGAAATGGGGTTTCGTGCGCACGATAACTGTAAAAATGATAGGGAGAATATCGCATGTCGGGTTTTGGTTTCTGTAGCTAGGCCCGTTAGGGTTTTGGATCAGGGCCCCTTTTACCTTTGCGCGCCTCGAAGCTTCCTGTCTACCTAAAATACCCAACCAAACCAAAAGACTCACTCAAATGACCAAATTATCCTAACTTGTCTATTTTACCTCACACAAATTGATATTTCCACCCTATTTTATGGTTTACATAGTATGGTTAATTATCATCTGTTTAGACATTTTAGATTATTGCTACACATGGTGGGCCCAAACTGATTATTGGACTCCAATTTGGAGTATAATTGGACTCGAGATTACAGTAAATTTTGAATTTAATAATAGGTTTTGGGCTGACAAGTGATTGTCAAAATCCAAAATAAATAGGGCCTCAGACTCTATTTGTTTTGAATTTTGAGAATTGATTATGAGTCCAAAACTGATTATTTAACTTAAAATTATAGGTAATTTTAAATCCAATAAAATTAAAAAAAAATTTTTGGTGCTATTAGTTACTTAATTTAAAAAATTTTAAAATAAAAATATTTAGTCTCTTTTTTTTAAAAAAAAAAAAATATTAATTAATAATTAAAATAAAGCAGCTAAGTGAAGATGAAATATCAAAATTTTAACTTCTAACTTAAAAAAGTTAAATGAAAATAGGGGTGCAACTGGGACAAGTCGATTTTTTAAGAATTCAGTTTGAGCGTTTACCTTAAAATCGGGTCAGGTTGATTCCAATTCATCTTTTAGCAAACGATCAACCCAAGTAAATTTTTTTAGCACCCTAGAAGAAAATAACGAAATCAATAGCAAAGGTTACAAAATAGTAAATTTTAAGTTTTTACTTTTTACTTTCTTATAATTAAGATAATAATCTTTATTAAGAGGTTAAGTTTGGCACTTAAATAGAATTAGGGTTCCTATTTCTAACACTAAAAGAGTCAATCTTACACACACAAAAAAACTATGGTGATCGATCTAAGTAAATTTTCAGTAATTTTCTAATTTTATCGAAGCCCCCTACATTAACTGACTATATAATATCTCCTTCTGAACTTAAACATATCATTAATGAATAATGGGGTTTTTCATGGAAGCTAAGGTTACTTTTGTCAAATCACAAGACATCTGTTTTTTGCCAAAGGAGACGTAAAAAGCAAGTGAGGGGTGTTTCCGTAATTCCACTGAGACAATTCTGGCCGGTCTCGTCGGGGACGGCGTACGGAAACGGCGGAACCCGGCAAAACATCGGTCTTTCCTCAGACACTGTTGGGCATGCAACATCCCCCATAATCATTGCTTTTAAAGTGAATAAAATAATATTTGTTTATAAAATAATAATAAAATACTAATATATATCATAGCACTGTGTATGTTCTTTGTCAAAACCAAAGTCACCAACAGGCATTCTCTGAACTCTTCATTTTTCCAGGTTTTTTAGCGGCTGACGTGTGTCTCTCGTTGACTACTTTATTTTCTTTCTGGGATTCTTTTTGCCCTTTTGGGAGTAAGTTGAATTTTCACTGTTTTTAGGGTTCGAATGAGATGTTACTGTGAAAATGTATTTGGGTTTTGATTGATCTCTCATAGTTTGGCCTCTATTTGTTGTCTCGCCATATGAGGAAAATTGAAGAGGGGAAAGAGAGTGGTGATATGATATTTGTGCCTCTGTTTTTGTCTCTCCATATGAGGAAAATGAAGATGGGTTTGAGAGAAAGAGAAGGAAAAAGATGGAGTTACTACGTGACAGAGTGTTGCAGTTTGAAATACACAGTGTATCTTTGTGGGTTTTGAGTATGTTGGTGATCTCTGTTATTGTTCTTTGTTAAAAAAGGTAATCTATGAGTAAAAAAAAAGTAGAGATGTAGAATATGGGGTGAGGTATACAGTGGAGTCCGGTGTATCTTAGTTCATTTCACTGGCCGGGCAATCTGGAGCGTCCAATGGATGAAGCCGTAGCTAGATCATTGCCCTGTCTATGTGAAGCATCCGTGGAAAAATTGAGAAATTATATGATGCGAGGCCGTACAAACCCCTTTTTTCAGAAAGTAGGAATGGCCCACACCACAGGATGATCAAAACCGTCCATTTGATTGGATGATCCTAACCATTCATCCATTGGGGGATTGGGCATTGGTTCCAAGATAACCATACCTCAAAATTGCACTTCTCAAACAATCCTGAACATATGATTAGAGGACTCGAATATGGATCGCTGCTTATTGTCTCAACCGTCTGTTTTTCAGCCCATTGATCGACGGTTAGGATCGCCTAACGAGTTGTTTCATGGCATTTGTACAGTGGGGCCCATTAGATGAACTACTTGGATCACGTAGGAGCTATATGGGTTGGCCAATCACTGTCTGTGTCACAATGTTGCATCTTGTATAGTTACTCCCATATTATGAAGGGAGTTTTTATGTGGCATAAGCCTGATTAGTCCAGTATTTTTTTCAAAATGTGTACGGCTTACGCCGTAGATGATCCCAAATGCCCATTTGATTCGCGAAAACGTGCCCCAAAAATCATTTTCATAGGATGATCCTAGCCCTTTGATCTATATTAGTTTCTATAATATACAATTCCTATATATCAGAGTGCTAGGATCATCCTATGGAAATGATTTTTGGGGCACAACCTATTTATGGACGATTTGGATCAACTTATGGCGTAAGCTGTACACTACTTTGGATTATACGGTCTTACACAATATAAAATCTCAAGGTTACAACAAACTAGCTACCACAACGGGTTTGTTCACTGCGTAGAAATCCTTGGATATGCTATTCTTGAAATTTAGCATCTTCATCCATAAGTTTTTTTTTGAAATTGTTCACCGATTTTATTTCAGTACTATGTTAGAACAGACGCCGGACCTGTTTGTTTGGTTTCACTAAAACCGGGATGGCTTAGGGGGTTTTCTTTGGCATTTGGGTGCCACATCAGCAAAACCTTTGTTTGGTTGCCATGACAGCATTGACATCCCAAGAGAGTCTCATGGATATCATTTTGCTAATAATTGCATGTCTGGTGATGTGTCACCCTTGTCCCCTCCCTAATGCCCTTCTCTCTCTCTCTCTCTCTCTCTCTATATATATATATATATATATATATATATATATATATATATATATATATATATATATATGGGGAAAGTGATTGTGAGCGGCCCCTCATATAAGCTTATATGAGGTGACCGCTAAAAACATGATGGGCCCACATTTTTGGGGTGATCCGAACCGGTCATTTGATAGGCCCTGACATAGATAAGAGGTGCCCAAAAAATCAGCTCCATAGGATCATCCCAACCCTTCAAACTGCGGAGGTGAAAGAGGGGAAAATGGGCGGGTATAAATTTGCCCACTTATCCGTCCATTTTCCCCTCTTTCACCTCCACAGTACGAAAGGTTGGGATGATCCTATGGAGCTGATTTTTTGGGCACCTCTTATCTATGTCAGGGCCTATCAAATGACCGGTTCGGATCACCCCAAAAATGTGGGCCCATCATGTTTTTAGCGGTCACCTCATATAAGCTTATATGAGGGGCCGCTCACAATCACTTTCCCCTATATATATATATATATATATATATATATATATATATATATATATATATATATATATGAGGAAAGTGAAGCTACACCTACACCGCCGGCTTAAAATACAATGGGCCCACATTGTTTTGGTGATCCAAAGAATTCATTTGATTGGCCCTCACATAGATAGGGTGTCCACCAAAAATCAGCTCCATAGGATCATCCCAACCCTACGATTTGTGGAGGCAAAAATGAACGTGTAAAAACCTTCACAAATTTGTCCATTTTTGCCTCCACAGTTTGAAGGGTTGGGATGATCCTATGGAGCTGATTTTTGGTGGACACCCTATCTATGTGAGGGCTAATCAAATGAATGGTTTGGATCACCAAAACAATGTGGGCCCATTGTATTTTAAGCCGGCGGTGTAGCTTCACTTTCCTCATATATATAGGTAATGACACCCCTTGCACTACGAGGTTGAGAAGCAAACACTACTTCTTACTATTCTCCGAGCCCGAGCTAAGTTCAGGCAAATCCAATTCTTGTCTCCTCCATGTTGACCGCTTATTCTACTACTCTCTAAGTCTATGCCATGCAACCAAATAATAGAAAAGAAGATAGCAAGGCTATGATAAAATTAAATAAACCCACTTTTCTTGTCCCCAAATAGAGTCTGAAGAAGCAAGGTCATTGGCTTCAAACCAAGCTTTTTACTCTGAAATAAACCCAAAATTTGAATCAATTTCGGTCAGAAACTCAAAATTATTGAAAAACACGAGATTTTATTTAGTGTCCGATTGGGCATGCTCATGCAAGAGGCACCGCCCTTGATATTTGATCCAACAGCTGTTTCCTTTTTCATCCTTTTAAGGGGCTGCTGTTGTATCAAATATCAAGGGCAGCACCCCCTTAAACAGGCATGCCCGATCGAGCACCATATAATTTCTTTGAGAAACACATTGTCGTGAAAATTGAACTCGCATTCCAATCTAGCAAACACATGCACTAAACCATCCTTTAGACTAGGGCTGCAACTCGAGCCGGGTTTTACCCGACCCGCATCGACCCGACCTGAAAATAGCCTGAGTTGGGTTCAGGTTTCATGGGTTTCGGGTCGAGCCGGGTTGAGCATTCAAAAGCCCGCATGAATCTTGGGTCGAGCCGGGTTTGAAGGGGCCCGACCCGACCCGACCCGAGTTACATAAGTTATAGTATGTACATTTTTTTCTATTGTTAGTTAAAAGTTAAAAGTGAAAAGCCACGCACCCACTGTTATTGTATGTGAGTGTAATTTCTGCTTCTATGAGTTGAGTTGATTCAAGTGTTTGATTCAGCATTGTTTGATTGTAATTACAACATTGTTTGATTAGGTGTAATGTGAGTGTAATTACATCATTGTTTGATTCAAGTGTAATGTGAGTGTAATTTCTACTTCTATGAGTTGAGTTGCCTTGCCAAACAAGAATTTTCTTTAAAAAATTGCGTCAACGTGAAAAAACCCGACCCGACCGGAGATTTATCATGGGTAGGGCCGGGTTTGGGAATCGTGGGTTTTCCGAAAAAAACCCGACCCGACCCGACCCGAGATATTTCTCGAGTAGGGTTGGGTTCTCCAAAACCCGACCCGCCCGACCCGAGTTGCAGCCCTACTTTAGACCTTGAAAATAAGGATTGGCTAGGCAATTTCATGGAAAGCCATTCAACGGTTTACTTTTACATGAAAGAACAGCCACATAAGGCTCAATTTTTAGCAGATTTTGTGTTATTCATTTAATTCATCTAAGGGGCTATTCTCTCCTGAGAAAGTGAGCCGTTAAATGGCTTTGGGCTTAATTGCCTAGCAAATCCCTGAAAAATAAGTACACATGTAGACAGTAGGTGTTGTATGGATAATAAGACAACATGATAGATTACTTCGGTGGAATCACCAAACATTAATTCTCAGGTTATTCTAACATTTGCCTAGCCAATTTATTCCCAAGTTCATGAATCGGGTAGTCTTGTTACCTTAGGGCTCGGGGGTGAGTCGAGGTATAGAGCAGTTTGGTCAGCCCATTTGTTTTGGGTACAGAGGGCCATTGGTTCGACTATGGTTCGATTCATGTACTTGATTTAATGTATGGTCCAATATAAAATTTGGAAGTAATGCTAAATTGGAAGGCGCCCATACAAAAATCCAGCACCAGGTGCCTACCCATTCGTGTAGAGGGAGACAGAGAGGGAAGGGTGTACTTCCTAGTGGAGGGGAGAGGTTGTGGAGCAAAGAGGTAAAGGAAACTGCCTGATCTGTGGATTTCCAATTTCTTTTTTCCACAGCAAATTTAGAAATCTGATTTTTTCACTGCCAGCTGATGAATTAGAAATCCAAGAATTTGATCCAATCCAAATTATAATGCAAAAAGGGCTGCAAATGTGAGAAATCCAGATCAAAATCTTCTCGGCATCCAAATGGGCCCTGAAGGTGACGAGGGAAACGTAGGAGCCATCCTTTTTCTTGTGCCGAAAAATAGACGGAACTCTAATTTGGGAACTCAAAAATTACCTTATCTATGATGTTTCACCGGAGGAAAAACAAAAGGATCAATAAATTAACCAAAACTTATTAAGAAACCATGCATGTGGATTGCATTTAATTTGATTTATCTTTGTATCATGATCCAAGTAATATTGTGATACTTATTTTTTGATAATTTGATGAACAAATTGAGTTTTGATATTCAACTATAGCTCTTGAACTTCAATAGGCCTTCCTGTGATGTTTCGTCAAATGCCACTTCTCCACATAAGAAGGCACATAGCATCATTTGGTGTTTTGTTAATCTTTTCATCTTTCTGGCAATGGGTTGTGTCACGCCCCCGAGCCGTATTCTTAGGCCGGTGCCCGTAACAGCCGCCGCAATGTCCGTAGAGTTACCCCCACGAACATGCAAGTCTCAACTTCTAACAATGCACTAATTTACTCTTAGTAGAATCATTTTAAAAGGGTACACCTTTCAGAGCATTTACTAACTATTGCGGAAACTAAATTTACTTAATTAAAATAATATAACATCTCAAATACAAAAGTTATTATAAGTCTTCTAAATACATCAACATCAAATCACCTCACCACACTAAATACTGAAGTAGAAAGTAAAAGACTGAAATAAAATCTCTGAATCAACGGCGTGGCAAATCTCCATTGCTTAGCGAACCTACTAGCGATCCTCATGGTCTGAAAAATGGTAAGCAACAATAATGAGCACAATGGCCCAGCGGATAAACCATAACCGACCAGCTAATACACAGTCACACACATACTTATAATACAATGCAGTGTCTGAATCTTGACTCATGCAAATACTATAAATGACATGCTTTTCATTTTTCAAATCAACAATATTTCAAAGAAAGTTATTTGGAGAGCTACTTGTAAAACAAAGTACATTATGAAGTTTTCAAATCCATAACTTGTTTAAAATCATTATCTATGGGTTTGTTAGTCTTCTGAGGCAAATTTTGAATCAAATTCGGTGAGAAACTCAAAATTATTGAAAAACACGAGATTTTATATGGTGCCCGATCGGGCATGCTCATGCAAGAGGCGCCCACCTTGATATTTGATCCAACAGCAGCCACCTTTTTCATCTTGTTGTGGATAAAATATCAAGGGCGGCTCCCCCTTACACGAGCATGACCGATTGCACTCATTATATTTTCTCTGAAAAAAGGTGTCGTGAAAATTGAACTCGCACTTCAATCTAGCAAACGCATGCACTTCACCATCCTTTAGACCTTGAAAAATAAAGATTTGCTAGACAATTTCGTTGAAAGCCATTTCGCGGTTCACTTTTGCAAGCGAGAACAGCCACATGGCTCAATTTTTTTAGCAGATTTTGTGTTATTCATTTAATTCATCCCTCTCCTGCAAAAGTGAGCTGTGAAATGGCTTTCTGTCTTAATCGCCTAGCAAATCCTTATAAAATAATTACACAAGTATACAGTAGATTTTGTATGTAAAATAAAACAAGAAGATAAGACAACATGAGAGAGTAGTTCGGTGGAATCACTAAACATTTCGCAGGTTATTAGAACATTTGCCTAGCCGATTTATTCCCAGTTCATGGATCGGGTGGTCTGGCTAAGTTTAGGGCTCGTGCCTATTGGTGTGAGACGAGGTGTAGCCCAATTTTCCATCTATTTTGGGTACAGAGGGGCATAGATTCGTCTATGGTTCAAATCCAGTCAACTTGATGTGATGAATAGCCCAATATAAAATTTAGGGGTGCAAATAGCGTCGGGTTGGGTCGGGCATGAGGCCAACCTGGACCCGACCCAAGGAACCATTTACTCAAACCGAACCCGAACCCAACCCGATTTCCATCATGAAGAGGTTCAACCCGATCCGACCTTATCCGAGGTATTCGAACCCAAACCCGACCTACCTGAGTTCGACCCGACCTACCTGAGTTCGACCCGACCCAACCCAACATTTTAAGCTTACAAAAAAATGATAAAAAATGTCAGATTTCACTCGGGTCGAGTTGCCCAAGCCCTCAACCCGAGTTGCACCCCTAAAATTAAAATTTGTGAGTAATGCTAAAATGAAGGGCGCCCATACAAAAATCCAGCAGCAAGTGCCTACCCATTCGATCCACTTGATCCAAGTTCATTTAACAGTCCTTGTCAAATGAAGCCTGAAAAACGAAAGTGAGTACCAATCCAAATCGGCATTTGGGAGTGCTGAGTAGCCTTACCTATGGTATATTCAAACACACAGAGGCTCTGTTCACATGGCAGAAGGAAAAGGAATCCAGGGAAACTATCAAGGAAAGGTTTCGTTTTCCTTGAAAAGCCTCTTTCCGATATATTTAATCGGAAACCAAATCTCGAGTAACAGGGAAAAAGTCAATTTCCATGTCATTTTCAGCTTTTAAATAAGAAATTCCACATATGATAATATTTTTCCTTGAAAAAGAAGTGAACATAGAAATTCTGTCTTGTCAAGTTCTTGTCAGGGAAAAAAAATACTGTTTTCCAGGAAAAAAAGTGAACAGAGCCTGAAGTACCATCTATTTTATAAAGAGAAAACGGTTCCTACACATATGTGTAGAGAGTTATCTACACACTAGCTTAAAATACAGTGAGGGCCCACATTGTTTGGGTGATCCAAACCATTCATTTTTAGGCCCTCTCATAGATAGGCTGTCCACAAAAAATCAGATCATCCTAACCATTCGAACTTTGGAGGCAAAAAATGAACTAATTTGTGAAGGTTTAAAGACATCCATTTTACCTCCACAATCGTAGGGTTGGGATGATCCTATGAATCTGATTTTTTGTAGACACCCTATCTATGTGAGGGCCTTTAAAATGAATGGTTTGGATCACCCAAACAATGTGGGCCCCCACTGTATTTTAAGCTAGTGTGTAGAGAACTCTCTACACATATGTGTAGGAACCGTTTTCTCTTTTATAGAAAACGGTTCCTACACACAAATAATGTGGCCCCCACTGTATTTTAAGCTAGTGTGTAGATAACTTATCTACACATGTGTGTAGGAACCGTTTTCTATAAAATGTAGTAGTAGAATTTCAGATAGAATATGACAAGTCTTGATCGTATAATATAATTAAAAAACAACCCACTGATGTTTACATACCTCAACTAATTGAAATTTGAAGTATATAGACTAAGGCCCTGTTCATTTCAGATTTTGGCAACTGATTTTGAGGCCCCAACCAATTATTGGACTCGAAATTAATCGTGATTTTGAGTCCAATAATCAGATTCTGGCTGAAAATCGGCTGTCACAATCTGAAACGAACAGGGCCTAACATACATCGATTAATGAAATCTGACGAGCTCACTTAATTGAGTCAAGGCACAAGTTAAAATCTATTTTCTTTACGCAATATCACCTCCATTACAATAAGTCGACACTGCAAATAGGCCATTTATAGCACTAAATCATGCATTATTGGTAGAATTAAGAAAATAACTTCTTTTATATCTTAGATCATGTGAAATTTCTCACTAAATCATGCATAAAGTGTAATCAACAAATAGGCCATTAAAAGCACTAAAATCGATATTAATAAAGAGTAACAGAAAAAAGGGGCAAAGGCAATAATAACTTAGAAATGATAGTTTAATAAGCTCATAGGAGAGAAAAGAAATAAAATAATAAAAAATAAAAAAGTATGGCCCAGGAGAAATACAGATACGATGCTACTTCTCTTCTTTAAACCCCAAATCCTTAGTGAATCAATTTTTCTAGGGACTCCATTCACGAGGTGGCTGGTCTGAATTGCGACAGACCAAGCCCCGAATATCAATGGAGAATTTTGTTGATAATACTTTATCCTTACCGGATCGGTACAAAATCTTGTATGTACGTCTGGTGGCACAAATTGTATAGTATCATTTTGAAATACATCTTCCAACAACTATTTAAAGAAAGTAAGGCCATGCTATTTCAAGATTCAAAAAGAACGAAATTATAGTCATCAATGCAAGAAAATGAGTCTTTAGGCTTAAACATATGTTTGAAATATATAGATATATCGAGTTTACAACATGGTTGGCCAACTATAGTCTTAGAACTAAGAAATTTGAGCAATAAACTAAGGCTCTATTTGGATGCAAGTAATTACCTTGTAGATTAGCAGTATAAGTGGTCAATAGGTAGAATACAAACATTTGATATACCTAGAATTCACCTTGTAGAATAGCGATAAGCGGTGTTTGGTTACCAATCTCTTACAACAGTTGGGGGATGTCATTACCAATATAGAATGAGAAGAGAGAAGAAAGAGAGAGAAAGAGAGGTTAGTGACATCTCCCTATGGATGAGTCAAACTCAACTTCTCCTTCATTATTTGAGGGTTGCTAGCGTCCATCACGGAAGGCATTCACGGATGCGCTGCTGCATGTGAGAGCAGCCACACAGGCTCACTTTTCAGCAGATTTTGACTTCATTCACAAGGTGGATGCTCTCACATGCAACAGCCCATCCGCGAAATGTCTTCTGCGATGGGCGCTAGCCAATCTCTTATTATTTAACCAACTGTCAAAAGCTATTATAATTCCCAAAAAGCTCTAAGCAGTCAATATTTCTTTTGGGCGTAGGTAAGCTGGGGGTTGAACCTCCCACCTCAAGGTTGAAGAACAAAGCCATGACCAATTGAGCTAGAGGCTCAAATCTATGGGAAATATTTGTGACTATGGCTCTCTTTCTTTCCACGTAAAATGGACGTAAAACAAAAGGGCTTAAATTTTGTTTCCCATTTTACGGTGAAAGAATCAGAGCTGAGGGAAAAATGTAAATACCAGTAAATTTGATTTGGTTTAATAATCAGAGAAGCATAAAAAAAAAACAAATGGTGTCAAAGTCAATCACATTAGAAATGGGTGGTGGTTTAAAATAATATACAAATATGTACTGGTTAGCTGAGATTTCAATCTCCTCCATTCAAGTACATGGTCACAAAAGTGATCAATAGTAATGTTAGCCCACCATCGTCTCTGCAGCATCACCCAAAAATGTTTTCCATCTCCACCTCAGTAAAGTAAAAATTCTCTATCTCAAGCACCGAAGATCTGAAACATTTATGACCGGGAAATGGGCGGTGTTGCGGGTAAAGGGGGCTGGTTATAGAAACCAGTGTCTGATGCTTGAAAATTCTGATAATGATTTGGAGGAGTGGGGTAAGGTGGAACTCCTGAAAGTGGTGTCCCCATCATAGGATAACCAGGCAGAGGTGGCGTACCATAGCTGTAAGGCACACTAGTCATAGATCCTGCAGTTTGCATGAACTGGGCTGGTGGCGGTGGAGGTGGCATAGGCGGAAGAGGTGGGGCCAGAGGGACTGATTGCATTGTGGGGCCGGGATTCGACATGGGTGATGATGATGAGGGCTGATGTGGGCCCATTTGTTGTGGGGCCATTTGTTGCGAGACACTGGCGGTTTTGTGTTGGAGTGAGTCCGGATGTGGAAAAGGGGGTGGTGGTGGTTGTTGTGGAGGATGCAGGGATGGAAGGTAAGATGATGGTCCGTTCTCGAGTTTTGGCCTCTTCTCAGAAGGAAATTCATTGGGAGATCCGTTTAATGGTTTGCTGATGATACCTTCGGAGGCTAGAGAGGATAGGACGTAAGTGAGCATTTGAGCTGAGGAAGTTGAGGCCGCGAGCTTTGCTGCCACTGCAGCAGCTGTGGTTTTCCGCTGTTCTTCGTCTGTGTGGAGAGGGTTGTCTGTGAAAGAAGGACGCTGTTGGAAATACATGACGGGAGCGGACTTTTCTTTCTCTCTACTGTCAGCTGGAGTATCTGGGATGAAACTGGGTTGCACGTCGGAGAAGGTGGTTACTTGTTTCAACCTGTGTTCAGTTGCAAACTGCCCGCCATTGCAGTTCAGTAACTGTTGGCAGATGGTTTCTGCCTGATCCGACCGAGATTGAGCGGCCTGAAAATTGTAGATGTACAAGTATATTATCTAAAGTCAACTTAGTTGAGACAAGAAATTTGAAAATAGAGCAGCCTTTGTTTTGATTGAAAATAACTTGAAATTTCTAGCTGACTCATAGGAACTTTCTATCTATAAATATGGAGGGTTTAATGGCTGAAATATTAGGAGGGAATAAACTAAAATTTGAAAAAAGAGCATTACTTGTTCTGCAATAATAAGCAAAACCACTCAAATGAGCAGAATCAATTCAAAAACCGGAGCAAGTGCAATGATGGTTATCGAATAAGAAGAGTAATTCATGTGACAATAAAGAATATCAATAGCTAACCCTTCAGAGTGAGTAAAGAATATCAATAGCTAACACTTTCAGAGTGAATTGAACAGTAACACGTCCACAACAAATGGCCACCTCATACAACTTTATCTGCTAATGCTAGTTGCTGATGAAAGTAAACTACTAGAAATCCAATAAAAGTAGACATGATCAACAACTAAAAGTCACAAGAGAAATTGAACAATAAACAACTAAATCAAATAAACCTTCACAAATAATGCCGCAAAGAGATGAAATGACAACAAACTTGATCAAAACATGATCACAGAACGAAAAAAATCCATAAACCATTATGAAAAACTTGTTACTTATTAATCTCTCTAGAAGTACATCGAAACTTCATATCCAAAACTCCATTAAAACCTTAGTTTAATTTTAATCCTATCCATTGGTATAAAATAAATTTCAGCATTGGATAAACTACATAAAGCCAATTACTATTTCAAATCGGTTAAAAATCAGATAAACGATCTTACATGTTGATGTCTATGAACATATTGACCTCTACGAAAGCCTAGAAAATCAACTTCTAAAACAACACAACATTCTAAATTCAATTAAGGAACTCTCACTATTACACGTTACTAATCCCAACCCAAATAAATCACTTTCTCAACTTGCAATCTTTAGAAATTAGAAAGATTAGAATTTCTGATCTAAATAATAATATTCAAATTTTCCCTACAAAAGGCCTACAAGAACCAACTTAAACTGAACCCTAAAAATATAATGCAAAACACTAAACATCATCATAAATCATAATTACCCAATTGCCAATTTTTGCAACTAACAAAGCCACGTAGGGTCCATCATTGTTGTTAAGATGGATGACTCAGTCTACTTAGTGCCTACTTTTGGATCTATTTTGACTTCCTCTTAGACCTCTCTCATTATGGATTCCTTCATGAACAGTCCTTGCAGCAGTTCACCCTAAGTTGGAGCAAAGTCGCCACTGAGTTAGATACTTAGATTCTTCATGAAGGCTTCACTACAATTTGCTACAAGATCGCGTAAATCCTTCCCAATGTAAAAGGTACTCCGAAAATAGTCACTCCGAGTTTTCCTTGTCATCAAGGAACTTTTGAGGTGTGTGTTTTGGTCATAAAATACTCTCCATTTACTTCCATCTCATTTAATTCCAACATATCAATTATGCTACTTTGATCTTTGCTTTGATAATCATGCCGTCCATAATCCTCGTGTAGAGAAACTTCCATGCATAAGTTACCATGGAACTCAGTAATTACTACTGCCATTCAAGAGATTTGGCTCCTCAGTGATCTCAATCATGATCATTATGAGTCAAAGACTTGTGATGGAGATGGCGATGGCTGACGTCAGTAATTCTGTCAATCTCATCTTTGAGATCCCCACCTTTCACTCCCTAGATTCGATCGTGCAGTAAATCCACAGCTAGCGTGGGTCGATCCAGCCCTTGCAACATGATGGGGATCAATTTTACAATCCCATAGTTAGAAGAGGAGAATGCGTGCATAGGCTAAGCCCATGAATTTGAAATGACGCACGATCACATGGTGTGAGATTGGTCAATTTGCAAAGATTGACTTGAATCAAATATGCAAAACTTGATATGTGCAACTATTTGATTTTGTAAGTTGAAGACTGCAGCCCACACATATGGTCAAGCGTTTAGACTTTAGAGTGGAGATATGTTATGAAAATCAAGATTTGTAAGATAGAGGATTAGAAGTTACCATTAAAAAAAATGATTAGAAGTTATGTTAGACCATTTGATTTTGTAATCGAGATTTGTGAGTTTTTTCCTATGTCACAAATGTCGTTCTGGGGAATTTCTCGGCAAGGGAAAATCTCGGGATATATTAATTTTTATTAATTTTTTCGGGTTTACATTGGGAAATAAACTGTAAAATAAAATTATTTTAAAAATATATAAAAATATTAAATTTAAGAAAAATATAAAAAATAAAAAAATCGTAAAAATATCGGGATATATAATTTTAAAATCTCGGGATTAGTTCGGGATTTTGTCGTTTTATCAAAATCTCGTGATAAAAACGCTATATTTTGAAAATATCGGAGATATTTGTGACATACATTTTTTCTATACTTTTTTTCAAGGATGACAAGTTTCATTAATCAAAGCATAGGTACATAGATTAGGGACCAGCAGTCCCTCGTACACTATATTGTAGGGTTAAAGGATATTAATCCAATAGCCATAGACACCAACCAAAAACATCCTAGGACTTTTCTTGAAATTCCTTCACTGCAGAAACCTAAAACATTGCATCCCAAGCCTCTTCAAAACACCCAACTTCAGAACCAAGAATGGACCACCAGAGACCTAATGGTATCTACACTAACCCATTAGCATTCCTCCTCTTTAGAGAAGAAAACAATGGCAAATTCAGGTACGGGGACCTCTTCCATCGAATCCGATTTGAGAGCGATAAGTTCCTCTAACTTTCTAATGCAGAGGATTTGATTTGCTTCCCAGCTGAAGCGACACACTCTTTTCTCATCCTCCAAGCGGTCCTTGAAGAAAGGAAGCTTGTATACCGGTATACAGATATCCATAACGTTGCGCGTGCCTGTCAAAGGGAAGAGCTCCTCGACATTTTGCATGTAATCCTCCTTGAATTGTTTCCATTGTCTTTTGATGGAACTTTTGACAATCTCTCTAGGGGTTGGTGATTCAATAGAGGCTTTGTCTTCATTATACCTCAAGGCTTTGATTCCTTTTAGATTCTCAATCCACCTCGAGCAATCTATTAACTCTGTCCTTCTTCGTTTAAAGGTGTGAGCCTCCGAGGGAGTGGATACGCTTGAATTCATTTTGCTAAACTCTGCAGAAATGTTTTCCTTTCCTCTACCTGAATGAACCCAAAAGACTACTTTTTAATGAGAATGGAACCGCCCATAACTGCAAGTAATTTGGCCCCACGGTTTAGATACAACCGTGTGAAACAAGTAATTCTACCATATTAAAGAAAGATAAATGTGGGTACCCTTCCTTTTACTATTCATAGAGGGCCTCATTATTGAGGAGATCGCCGCCTCCCTTTTAATGTAGGCGGTGACAAAGACCTAGTTGTCACTTGTCAAGAAAATATATTTAGTTTCGTCCAAAAGGACACGTCCCCAGAAAATCTAGAATCTACTAGTTCCATCTAATTTTCATCCTTAAGGACCCCCATTGCCAAACATTCTCCTTTTACCCAAACACTTATAACCAATGAGAAGAATTAAGAACTCTCCTCCAGATTTGTTGCCCAAAAATTTGCTGTAAAAGTTTACACTTCTTAATCATTCCTCGATTAGTTGGAGCCTGAGTACCCATTCCTATTGATTCATGCCCAAATATACCCCTCATGAGGGTTCCCAACACCCTCTTTGCTTTTGTATTTAAATGAGAACTTTCGCACATCAAAGGGGCCGAAATGCGACAATTTACTTTGTTCTTGCAATGTTGACCGCTTTATCCAAGGGACATACCTGTATGAGGTGGAACATGTGTCTTTGGTATAACGCCATCTTCCGTCACATGAGAAGCTCTCAAAGGAGATTTCGTAAATGAAGGGTCGTCATCACCTGATATTTTACCTTTTTCATCACCTGATATTTTGACAATTTTCTACTGGGGTAACTTTGGGATGCTCATTCCGATTTGACTTAAGAGTTTGAAATTTGAATTTTGAATTTGTCCAGTGTGAGCCCCACGGGACTGTCGAGCCTGGGCGGTCCAAAAGAACCAGGTACGGCCCAGGAACACTATGCTCACCGGATCTCCCGCCACCTATCATCCACTCGTTAGACCGGTCGAAATGTAGGGCCTGGCTCCAGGGGCGATGCCAGAAATTTTACACAAGGGGGGCAAAAATTACAGTAATTTTTTTCTCCAAACAAATGAAAGTAATATTATAGTTTCCAAAAAAATCCCTCTATATATTCCATCACCAGCGGCGTAAACATCACTTCGGCTAAAATGCCCTTGGCTATATATTTCAATCTTGTTCTGGAGAACAAAACATATTCAAGTGAGGAATGATAGAATGAAGTGCGGCATACAAAAACCAGCTACAATGGCGCCTCCATTGGTCCAATCTTAAGAAAGTGAGAAAGTGGATCACTTTCTTAAGATTGGACCAATGGGGGCGCCCTTGGAGCTGGTTTTTGCAAGGGCGCCCTTCAGTCTATCATTCGTCAAAAAGTGGAATGTTAAATTCTCTTGCAAACCCCACTGGTGGAACGGGACCAATGTGCATTTATAACTTGTATAAGTCAAAGAACAATAAATGGATTCGGTGACATTCACCAATGGGGCGCTCTTTCATCTGTTTTGTTTTCTGCATTCGGTGACATTCACCAATAAAGGTATATTTGTTCTTTCCCAAAAAATTAAGGGGGGCAATTGGCCCCCTTCCCTTACAAGTGCCATCGCCCCTGCCTGGCTCACCATTCGCTGTCCCAGGAGTTTCCCCGATGTGCATTAGGGACAGGCATCGGCCAATTCAAAGTTCCTGAGCTCGGCACCATGGGATGACGATGATCCACCAGGAGAGAGGGGACCTTGATGGGGGAATCCTTACAATTATTTATAGATTCTGGAATCAATCCCCAATTCAAAGGCTAAGTGGTCTGAATTTCTACAACTATTATGAAGCAAATATTGTGAACCCGGATATGGACAAAAGGCCTAAAGAATTGCCATTCTGATGTAAGGATTTGTGCCGATGCGTAGCTCATGCATTGTCCATGACTTCCTTCCATTCTTACTTCCAAGACCGATCCAAAAATGCTGACTCCACAGTCGATGTTGCCCATACTTGGAGGGGGATCCCGATGAAATTGACCCAGATTACCCTTACCTCTTGCTTGCATTCCGAACTCCACGCGAAAAGAGAATGGAGAAAGGTGCCACAAGCCTTTCCTTCCATCTTCAAAATCCTGCATGCCATATCCTCATTTTCAAATGTACAAGGGACCTTATTTTGGCCAAGAATGCCCGGCATTGTAAGGGACGGAATTTTCCAGAGACACTTAGCCCAATTCCATAAATCAACAAGATTCCATTTTTTCAATTTTATCCTACCAACTAAGCAAGATTTTAAAAGTTGTCTGCGATCTTCCACTTCCTTCCCTGATATGGTTAAGGTTGGGACTCCTTCGTCCAAACTAGCTGAGATGTCCCATGAATCAGGCCAGATCCCCTTAGTCCCCTCATTTGATGATTTGGGGATATGAATATCTAACGGCGAGAACCGCCTCGTTGTGCCTGTTGACACTTAGCCCAATTCCATAAATCAACAAGATTCCATTTTTTCAATTTTATCCTACCAACCAAGCAAGATTTTAAAAGTTGTCTGCGATCTTCCACTTCCTTCCCTGATATGGTTAAGGTTGGGACTCCTTCGTCCAAACTAGCTGAGATGTCCCATGAATCAGGCCAGATCCCCTTAGTCCCCTCATTTGATGATTTGGGGATATGAATATCTAACGGCGAGAACCGCCTCGTTGTGCCTGTTGCTCTCTCATACTTACAACGTCGACAATCTCATCGCCATCTGGTAACCACATGTGTGCATCTAAAACAGAACCAGTCTCCCCATCTGACCTCCCCAGCTATTTTTTCCCTCGTGAGTTTTTTCTATATAATGCAAGGCCGATGACCAAAAATTATGATCTGATGAAAAAAGAAGCCATTGGCGTGGTGCCTTTAGTGCCAAGGCGTGCCCTTGGATAGTTAGTGGTGTGATAGTCTAATTCATATCCTCCTTAAGTTCTATCTTTTCTTCTTCATCCACTATTTTATTCTACTTGCAAGCAGACAATCTTCTCTACTATTCAATGAATACAATCTTCCCACTAGAAGAGTATTTATGTATTTTTCAGCATTAATGGTTTAAATTAAAACCAAAGAACAACCCGTCATTGGGATGATTCCCTCCCTCCCTCCCTCCCTTAGCATTTCTACATCATCTACAATTCAACTTGGTATCAGAAGAAGGCCTGAAATTTTATTTTTCTAAAAAATAATATACAATTTTCTGGCGTGTCGCCTCCCTTGGTGACATCACCAGGTTGAACTGGTGTTGCCAGCAATCGTATGGCCATGGCATAAGTTTGAAAACCTGTTTGACTCGGATTCTCATTTCCTTCTCCCAGTTATGGTGAGTTTGCAGGGAATTTTCAAGGCCTCTATGTTGATTTTTTTTTTGTCTAGGAAAAATCCCGTTTTGGGCTGATGCGAAGAAACTCTTAAATTGAGATTTAGTAAGGATGTTCTAACCTTTTTGGCTTGTTTTTGGGGAAGCAACACATTGGTGGCGTCCTCAATTCTATTTTCCTTCTCCCATTTTTTGTGGATTCTTTTGGGGCTCATCCCTCATTTATGGGTTATTATTTGAAATCTAGTTTTTTAACGAGCTTTCTACTGTATAGAGGTTGAGGATCTCCCTCTAAGGTAGTTTCTAGACTTATGGCTTCTTCTGATGGATCTGAAGGGTCAGAAGAAGCAAGCTCCACCGCTGCCGGGACTCCGAGCACTAGATCTGCTACTCATGTATGTTCCTGTGGGGATAACCCAATGTGCAAATCAGAACAGAAAAACTTGATGGAAACAACTACATGGAGTGGGCTCAGTCTGCATGGATGTATATTGGTGGACGAGGCAAGTTGGGTTATGTTACTAATCGAGGGCGAGAAGCCCAGATGGTAGAACCGAGATATGAGAAGTGGCAACATGAAAATTGTATGGTGATGTCATGGTTCCTTCTATGCAACATTACATCAATCTTACCTTTCTGTTTTTAGAACGACTAAGTTAATCTGGGATCGAGTTGGGATGACATGCTCAAAAGAATATATCTGAAGTTTATCAACTTCGGGAGGATATTAGGAATCTCCAAAAGGCGAGGAAGACTCTTAAATCTTACTCCGCCACCCTTTGCTTCTAGATCCTCGGATCAGATGACTGGAATATCCTCTCTAGTTAATTTCTAGTCTATTATCTTGTAGGGATTAAACTAATGGGGGGGATTGACCTTAATAGAGTCGTGGTGGAAGGTGACTCCCTAAACGTCATTCGGTGGTTATCCGGATCCCACTCTTGTCCTTAGCGAGATTTCAGACATTATGGGTTCTAATTGCATCTCCTTTTGTCATATTAGGAGATCAGCCAATGGAATAGCGGATAAGTTGGCAAAAAGTGGAGCTCGCTTGGCGGCCCTTTAGCAATATGATTTTCTTCCACCTTGATTCTTTCTTGTGATTTCTCTTCTTGTACATTGCTTGTATATTCTTTTGCTTTTACTTTGTATTTTTGTCCCTCGCGGTCCTACAAATGAGTTCTTTACCATTCAAAAAAAAATCTGGTAGGGATAAAGTGAAAATTGGCGACGGCTCCCTATCCAGTATTTTGGTTAAAAGAGACATCACTGATATAACAATCGCTTATCCCTGCAGTTAGTTCTCCATGTTCCAAAAAAATTGCCGATGGCTCACTATGCAGTATTTTGGTTAAAAGAGACACAACTGATAAACATCAGCTTATCCCTGCAGTCAGTTCTCCATGTTCCAAATTTATCTACTAATATCTTGTCTCTCAGTAGACACACACGAGTTCAGGAGAGAGACCGAACAAGTGATAAAACACCTTAATGTCATTTCCCACAACGACCCTCTTCTTTAGCACCCAGACCTGCTGATGATTCGATCGTCACCTTTATTCTCGACCTGGTATTACATCGTTTTAGGAGTATCATCGTGATTATCCCTATGGTGGAGGGAATTCCATTTTGGGAGCCGAGCTGCCTCAGGTTTTGAAAGCCCTATAGAAGCCTAGATAGCAGCTGTAGAGGCATAGGCCATTGATCTTAATTTATAGAGAGAGAGAGAGAGTAGGTATTTTTGATTGGGATGCCGATGAGGCTCTCAAGAATTATGGTGGGAAACTCCTGCCTCCCTTCCCGTCGTGTGTGTGTGTGTGTGGAAGGGGGGGGGGGGGGGGGGGGGGGAGGGGGACATATACAGTAAAATAGGTAATCTACTACTGTTCCCTACATAGATGGACTAACAACAAAAACCATTAACGCAAACATATACTAATGAGTGATCTACTAGTGGGGCTTAGAAGGAGGGCCCAATGGCCAAGAAAATTGGTGGGGTCAGTATGTTAGATAAGTAATAATCTACCATATAAGGCTAAGTGGGGCCCACATATGGATTGATTATTTTTAAAAATTTTGCCTAATTTCCCTATTTCAAAATAAGATTTATTTCATTTTATTATTTTATTAAGTTAACATTAATTCGTTTTAATTTTTATTTTGTGATGATTTATTTTAATTTTTTGCTTATTTAAATACTTTTTATATTTTTGGGTAAATATTTAATTTTATGGTTTTTTATATTTTATTTTATTTTTTATTTGTTACTAAAACTATACTATTTTCTTTTGATTCACAGATTTTGGTTGTTTTCCTACCTATGCTGTCTGATATATATTTCCAGATGGAAAGGAAAGTTGCGTCTATGAAATCTTTTCCTAGCACAACCAAAAACCAAAAAGGAAAGTTGCATCACCTAGAAAACCATTTACTTTCCTAGCACAACCAAAAACCGGAAAATGGTAGAAAATTGAAAAATGTGTTCCTTTCCACCACTTCCCTACCAACAAAACATGCTCTCTTAATTCAAACAAAATTTGATGAGTCAACAATAACCCGATTAGCTTTTTGAGTGCATCTAGAGGTTTTCTGTATCTTGACATGTTGTAAACATTGAAGACTAAATAAAATGGTAACATTAATTCACAAAAGAAAAGTAAACTCAATGGCTTACTAGATGTAAATACACCCTTGAAAACCACGAGCTGCAGTATATTGGCAAGTAAGGAATTTTGCTTGTTCTAAATTTACAATATCTACCAGGCAACTGAAAAAATAAGACAAACTTTGCATATATCAAAAACAGCTAACTGCCCCACAAATCCCCCAGAACTGTGCATGCACGAATGCAGTGCACACGTTGTTACACTTAGATTTTCCCAAGACAAGCAGATCTGATATCGTTTTCACACAAAAGTACATATGGTACACATATAATTCCAAACCACAAAGTCTATGGTTTTTCATATTGAACCTTCTAAGTCTCTAAATCTCTCTCTAATTTAAGATCTTTTGAAACTTCATTCAAGCTCTTGCAAATTCAGGTTGGTTGAAGTGTAACATGGTTACCTGAATTTGATCGCGAAGTTGTTCCAGCTTGAGTTCCTGTACACCAAATCCCAACAGTCCTATTAGTCAGAAGATAGAATAAATATAAAAAAATTGACTGGGTGCTCTAATTATACTAAGATATGGAATTTGGTAGCTGCCTAACCTGCTCCTGAAGTGCCTCTTTTAAATGTGACACAAGATTTGCTCTTGATGCTTCAGCAGCTTGCAACTGTTCAATACATTCACTTAGTACCCCACGCTGCCCCTGCAACTCCTCTACAAATTCAGACCCATTGAAATGTGCTGTTCATAAGAAATGGAAATGCATTAGAAAAAAAATCCTAAACAGGAATAAACCGAATAAATAAAAATAAAGTACCAAATAAAAGATTGTGGCAAGCCAAATAAAGCTTATGACAGGCTCATCTGAGAACTGTAACTATTGTATTACACCAGAAACATCAAAATCAAAGGCTTGAAACCTTTTACAAATTATAAGTATTAAGTCTTGTGGTCACGGGTAAGGTTGCTCCATTGTGACCTGGTGGTCACGGGTTCGAGTCACGGAAATAACCTCTCTGCAAAGCAGGGTAAGGCTGCGTACATCTAGCCCTCCCCAGACCCCGCAATGGCAGGAGCCTTGTGCACTGGGCTGCCCTTCTTTTTTTTTAAGTCTTGTGGTCTTAAATGCGCATAACGTATGATAATGGTTAAACCATCTGTTTCCCATTCAAGAGAACAGGTTGCACTTATTGGAGTAGATCTGACAAATGCAACAATGGGAGGCATACCACTCAAATACTTTGTGGACAAAATAAATTTAAAGTCTTACCCATGTTATAGGTAGGGAAACAGAGTAAGAAGAAAAGAAAAAAATATTAAAAGCAATCCAAGGCGGCCAAATTGATAAATAGGCAATTTACAAGATGGAAACTAAAAGAGTAAATGAGGGGAACATGGGAAAATGGATGTGTGTGACTGGATGTGGTTTATTTCCACAGAATCATGGTCACAAAGACAAGCAGCAACCGTATTTAGAATGTAAAGTCGATCATGATCCTTGAGAAGGAATAGGTCAATCATAGACCTGTGTTTGACAAGGATACTTGTTTCTAGGTCAAGAACTGGAGATTATGGGCATATTATGAGATTAGGGGAACTGGTTATGTTTGTAGATTGTGGGTTGTAACCCTCAAGGACAAGTGAATGAGAATACATTAAAGCACACCCCCAGTCACAATAATACCAAACTTATGATTCTCTAATACCTGTTATCAAGATAAAATGATATTGAAAGAAGGATCCCAAGTCCGACTCGCTTTTGGCCTTATCAACTCAATTCAAAAACTCATTTGATATGCACGAGTCAATAAACAACTCTGAATCAATCATTGACCCACTTGAGTTGGCCCCATTTTGCCTTGGTCAAGTTTTTGATTTACAAGTTTCTAAACATAGGGTTTTGATCTAAAGACATTCTCATTAATAATGTCCTATTAAATCATATATTTTCAAATATTGTTCTCTCTCCTCTCAATCCCCATGCATTAGAATGTGTGTAACTGAGCCCTAGTAGAAACAAGTTTACCAATAAACATGTCTTCCTAGGTATTTTGGAACCAAGGAGGGTATAATTGTTATGATCCTATGCAACCCAAGTGTCATGTGTCTACTATGTGACTTTTGTGTACCTTATTTCTCTTTAGAAGAAAAAACCATGTCGATCCTCACACCATCAAGGGGAGCATAGAGTTGGTGTAAAGGCGAGCACAAAATGATACTTGTCAGCCAATGTACATGTAGCTTTCCATTTCTTTCCGCTCATTTCACACACAAAAAAAAAAAAAAGGTTGAAGCTTAGGCGTTCTGCCACAGATTCCTTCGTACTATTTTTGTTATGATTTCCATTTTTCTGTTTTTAATAAGCATCTACAATTTGATGATTTATTTATAATTTGCGTAGCCCTTAAAAACCAAATGTGCTCACTTAGAGCGGCAAGAAGTATGACCATGCATTGGGAGCGGATACAGGCAAGAAGCATGGTCCCTCCCTATTGAGCACATATCATTGATACCTTGCCCGCTTATAAAATGCTAATTTGTGCTATAGAGTACACATTATATGGTATAAACAACTACTGTAGTTTATTTACTATATCAAATTACAAAACTAAAGCATGAATACTATAAAGTACACATTATATGGTATATAAAAAAGACTATTGTGGTTTATTTACTATATTATTTCACAGTAACTAAAGCATGAATGAACATTCAAATATAATTATAACATCTAATAGGGAAAAACTAAAATAATGATAGTTAAATATTACCATGACATAAAATTATAATGAAGAAATTGTTATATGATCCACACTTATTTACTTTTAAGTTTGTCTTCATCAATGTCCTTGAATGGAATATGGAACCATTTCTCAATGGTTTTGGACATGGTTATTCCTAGATAATTTAGATATTTTTTTAATAACACACCATTTGATAAATTAATTCTATCATACTTGAGTCCCTCAATAACTTGCAGTATCCGAGTATCAGATAAGAGTAAGGGATACCCCTGGGATACTCATGATATGCATGGTAAATGTAATTTTGAAAGTGCTTTATTTATGAGGAGTGTTCACCTTCTTTCAAACATATCTTGGTGAGTGTTAATGATGTAGTGTCTATTAGTATGGTGTGTGTCAGAAGGATCAAGTTCCATATAAGATAAGAGTGTTCGGTTGTTCGCCGATTCAAGTGGTACGTGAGCTGGGTTTAGAACGTCATGAGACAGTTCGGTTCCTATCTACCGTTGGTGATAAAGGGAGAACTGCGTGGAGCCAACCCTAGTACGAGGGGACTGGGTTGGGCCAACCTATGATGTAACCCTCTCCGCTTGTGGGTTTTCCAATGCGGTCCTTTTCTTTGTCTGTGTGAATTTTAACATTGTTCTGGGGCCATCTCATTCCTGTTCCTGTTATTGCAATGATTGTTTCTTTTACTAAAAATTCTTCATTATCCATCAAGAACAAAGATCAGGAAATGGGGTAGTGATCGTGGCAGTAATATCATGGACCCTCGATGATGCTTAGATGAGATCATGTGAAGCATCATCTCAGATGTGATGACATTCTGTGCTCTAGCTGGAACATCTTAATGATTTCACCATGCAGAATAGGAAATTCCAAAACTGTGTGTTCTAGCTGAGGGAATCTCAATCATCAGTGCCACCAGAACAACACATTTTGGGCAGGAAGGGACCTGCTTCCATGGATACTTCACGTGAAATTGACATTATGCAAAACTCAGCTGGTTCCACTGAAAAAGATAAAGTTTCTGCAACTGTTCCAATTCCCACAAAAAAAAGAATATCCCTCAGGCTCCATCCTTGGCAATTAGACAATTTCCACTCAGCAAGAGGCATTATTAGATTTCCCATACATATATAACTATAAATTCTATGATTAGACGGATAATGGAGAGATTTAGAGAAAATAAAAAGGACCTTCATATGGTTTTCATTGATTTGGAGAAAGCGTATCATCGGGTTCCCAGGCGTGTTATGTGGTGGGTCCTTGAAAGAAAAAAAGTGCCTACTAAATATGTTGATGTGATTAAGGATATGTACGATTAAGAAAATAAAAAGGACCTTCATATGGTTTTCATTTATTTGGAGAAAGCGTATCATAGGGTTCCCAGGTGTGTTACGTGGTGGGTCCTTGAATGGAAAAAAGTGCCTACCAAATATGTTGATGTGATTAAGGACATGTACGATAGAGCAGTAACTAATGTAGTAACTAGTGTCAGAAGTACGGATGGCACACCTAGTAAGTTTCAATTACAATAGGACTGCACCAAAGATCAGCTCTAAGTCATTATCTGTTTACGCTAGTTATCGATGAACTTACGGAGGTTATCCAGCATGAGGTGCCGTGGTGTATGTTATTTGCGGATGACATGATATTAATTGACGAAACCAAAGCATGAGTTAATGCTAAGTTAGAGTTATGGAGAACTACTTTGGAATCCAAAGGTTTTAGACTGAGTAGGACTAAGACAAAGTATATAGAGTGCAGCTTTAGTAATGTAAGGAGGAGGGGCGAGGATGTAGTAAATATGACTGGACAGGAGGTACCTAAGAGGTATATCTTTCGCTATCTTGGTTCAATCCTATATAAGGAAGGAAAGATTGAAGAGGATGTTAACCACATAATAAGAGCAGGTTACTTGAAGTGGAAGCATGCTTCAGGAACCAAAGCAGGAGTTAATGCTAAGTTAGAGTTATGAAGAACTACTTTGGAATCCAAAGGTTTTAGACTAAGTAGGACTAAGACAGAGTATATGGACTGCAACTTTAGTAATGTAAGGAGGCGGGGCGAGGATGTAGTAAATATGACTGGACAGGAGGTACCTAAGAGGGATATCATTCGCTATCTTGGTTCAATCCTACATAAGGACAAAAATAGTGAAGAGGAAGTTAACGACAGAATAGGAGCAGGTTGGTTGAAGTGGAAGCATGCTTCAGGAGTTATGTGCAACCAAATAATACCCACCAAGTTGAAGGGAAAGTTTTATAAGGCAGTTGTGAGGCCAGCCATGCTGTATGGCTCAGAATGTTGGGCCACCATGAAACAGCATGTGCATAAGATGAGTGTAGTGGAAGTGGCCACACAAGGTTAGATAGAACTAAAAATGAAGACATCCATAAAATGGTGGGGGTAGCACCAATTGAGGAGAAGATGAGAGAGCACCGCTTAAGATGGTTTGGGAATATCCAACGTAGGACTTTGGATGCTCCAGTGAGAAGAAGTGACTTGTGCCAAGTTGATCGAATAAAAGGAGGAAGGGGCAGACCGAAAACAACTTGGGTAGAAACAGTGAGGAAAGACCTGAGGGCTAGGAACATAACAGAGAACATGACCTTGGATAGGAGAGAATGGAAGAAAATGATCCATACCCAACTAGTGTCAGGATTAGACTCAGTCAGTTTGAGCCGGGTAGACTCGTTCACCTTCTTCATGAAAATTTTCTAAAGGATTCATCAGCCGACCCCAACTAGCTTGGGACAAAGGCTTACTTGAGTTGAGTTGAGTATATAACTATGAATTCTACAAGCACTGATACATATTAATGTACATAAAAACATAGAATATAAGAAAATTTTAATGTTTATCGTACGTTCTATATAATTATAAAGTCTACAGTCACTGATACATAATAATGTACATATAGATATACATTATAACAAAATTTTGATGTTTATGGTACAGACTTCGGTGATCCGTTCTATCCTGAATATATTACATGTAGAAAACATCCTATAACAATTTTGTGTGTATCACAACCGAAATAAAGATCATATTAAATATGGTTAAATTGATTATAAATATCTCTTATGATGTCAGTATAGAAAAGCTACATACATACTAATAAGGAATAGTATCAAGAAAGATACATAAATAACAATACATATGCAGCCAATGCAGAATATGGCATGCTGAATTACTTTGGTAAATTTCCAAGAGAAAATTTCATTACTTTTATAAAAAAAAATCTTAACATATTCATGTTTTAATTATGGAGAAAACATATGGTGCTGGCATTTTTTTCCTTCCGGTGCCCCTGGCATATGTACATTTTACCCGGATCATCCATCTGATGAGTGCATCGTGGATGGGTTATGACCCAAAAACTACACTAATTTGATGATCCTAACCATCCTAAGAAGACTCCTATCCATTGAAAGGGAGCCACTGGTCAACTTTTATGAACCGTCCAGTTGCAGTCCTCCAAAGTGACTCTGTTCAGGTTGTTCTGATCACTCAATTTCTGTGCTGTTCACTAGATGAGTGGTTTAGATCACATGTTCTGGATTAAACAAAGATGGCAACAGTAATTTAAAAAATGTAATACTTTCCTTTAGCTATCTCTATTTATTTTGAACATCTTCACCCACTTCCACTCCTTTTCTTTATCAGCTTCAGTTACACCACAAGATAGATGAGTTATCCTGGAAAACAATCATCACAACTCGAGACAGAATGGAAGTGATTTTTTGTGTGTGTGTGTGTGAATAATTCAGGGCACAACAGATTCTTAGAATGACTTTTTTCTCAAGGAGTCCTGCGAAATAGTATGTCAGGCTATGATCTTGCTGGTGTTGTTGTAGAAATATATACTTTTAGCATTCAGAAATATTATAAAAGGTGAAACAAAATGAAATCACGTATCTAACCAAGAAATGGAATTCTGAAATCACAGAGGGTATTGAATGTACCTGAGTTACAATCACCGCCAATTTCCTTCTCCACTTTCTCAAAAGAGCTAATAGCAATTTTGCATTTGTTCAATACAGCATCTTCATCTAAAGGGTCATTGTACACAGCCTCATAACTTGAAATGATCTTTTCCAGTATGTCTCCGATAGTTTGTTTCTGATTAATATCAAACATTGTAAAAAGAAATATGTAAATCCTCACTTGAAGTAGCACATAAACAAGCATCCACATACACATGCATAAAAAGATAAGAATTTTTACTAGTTTGAAGTCAGATATTTTCCCGTTTGTATTACTGTTGTCCAGGTTCTTTCCCATAAGCTCTTCCTTGAGAATTTGCCCCCGAGAACCAAATACTTTTCTCTCTTCCCATATATCAACCTGGTACATCGTAAATGCAATCATAACATAGAAAAGAGGATATTCAAGCAACATTTTATTTTTGATTGGCAAATCAATAGAATATACTGGCAACACAACTTTAGTCTGATGATAGAAGAAAATATGGTAGGAATATCCCCACTGGCAAGAACAAAGAAAAGAAATAACAATCATGTTCGACTAGGTCTTTGGAGATTGTGTTTTCACATGTTCGTCGATCTGCTAATCGGGTTGTGGATAGCTTAGCTAGAGGAGTCTTTAAGGATTCTCTAGTGCTTTATGATGCTCTTCTGCTGTGATTTTCTTTTTGTGCTCACTTTTTGGTTGTTGTATCTTTCTTTGTTCCGTTGTATTCTGACCATCTTGGTCCTTCTTATTTATAAACTTGGTTACCATTTCAAAAAAAAAAAAAAAACTAACAATCATGAAAGTTTACTTAGCATCTTCTAGTTAAATATCACCAATAACTGATAGGTTTCATACACCACATTTTGTACTAAAGCATGTATGGAAAGAAGGCAACCTTAAGGTACTGTTGAATTGTACAACCATATAACTGAAACATGGGATCACTAATTTAACAAAATCATTATAATTAATTTTATGCTCAAAGCAACTCCATGACTACTGTTTGCTTTAAGCCAGGTCAATACATGTTAAAAGAAATCATCCTTCCAAAACTACGTGTCTTAGCTTCAGCTTATGTATTTACAATTTCTTGCGTAAGTAAAACATAGAAGAGGATCAATGATGGAGAATTAGTTCAGACCGATGCATTTATACCTAATTTTGTGCTGGCCCATGGAGAGTTCCAGTTCAAAAACCAGAAAAATAATACATATCATAACAGTTTGTTCTGGAAACTTTTGGCTGTAATGACCAGAACACTCCATTTCAACCAGAACAAATCACTTAAACATGTGCCCTGTAAATTTTAGTTGTTCTGTACAGAAAGGGTTCAGGATGCACTGGTCAAAACAGTCCATTCCAATGGGAGATTTTTTTTCTCCTTTATTTCTTCATTTTTCTTCTTTTAAAAAAAAAAAAATTTAACCAGATGTGCTTGGAATCTTCTTCTTGTTCTTTTGATACATAGGAACGTAAAGACAGAAGCTCCTCACTTTTGTTCAATTACAAATTAATAACCATTTTGACGGGGATTTATATTTTATAGCGCCATTCAAGTTAATAAAGTTTGACAAACAGGTGTATGGAATCAATTAAGGAGACCTTTGCCCCTATTCTGTATATTCCCACTTGCTTTATGACAGCATTACCATCGGAACGAGGGAAATAGAATCTAACATGCTTTGCTCGAATAGTTGTGGAGAACTGGAGATTGCTTAGTAATAGAGAGAAATTATGGACCAAAGTCAATTTTGTGAAATATCAATCGAAAAATGGGTGCATAAGTTTAGGTTAATGGGCGCCAGATGGCTATGGAACATGGAAGGTGTGGAAACTGGAACTTGAGTTTCATGGATAACGTGAATCTTTGTCCGAGAAATGGATCAAAGACTTTATTTTGCCTTGATAAATGGTGTGGAGTGACCCTGTTGAATGCTTTTAAACTTACACCAAAACATGTCGAATTCAGTCAACACATGTTGACTTCTATGGGGACCCTAGGCCGAAGTAAGCCTGGACTAAAGCTAGATGCTTGATTCCTTGCATGTACCAACATAATGAAAAAACCACATACATCCAGAAAATATTAATGCTCACTCCATTAATTAGATGAGTAAGTTGAAAGTGAATGATCATGAGCCTTCAAACATGTGTAATATCTATGTTTAGAATGAACCTTACCATTCCAGACATTGAGTTATGGATGGTTGTCTTGCTTCCAGATGACATGCCACATATATATATATATATATATATATATATATATATATATATATATATATATATATATATATATATATATATGTGTGTGTGTGTGTGTGTGTGTGTGTGTGTGGAGGGGGAGGGGGGGGGTCTGTCCATTTTTTGGCCCCACAAATGGACACCCTAAGGTGATCCAATGGAGCTGATTTTTGGTGGACACCCTATCCATGAAAGGGCCCATGTAATGAAGGCTTTGGATCCCACCAAAAATGCCCCCCCCCCCACTGTTTATGTGCTCGAGCGCAGAAACCTCTCTCTCTCTCTCTCTCTCTGTCTCTCTCTCTCTCTCTCAAATAATTCCAAAAATTCTCTTCTTTTCTCTTCTGCTATATATATATAATACCTATTGGCACAAAACCAAACCTAAAATGAGAACAAAGTCTAAAATCACATACCAGTCGCATTGCAGCATTTCTGCCAAACTCATCCCCATTCTCAAGTACATCACGGAGCGCATCTGGAAGAACCTTCCAGAACTCACCAACAAATTCTGAACCTTTTCGCCTACTGTTCTGCAAAATATCATTTCCAAGATATAGAAAAGAAACTCGCTGGTCTCGTGGCGAACAATGAAACTGCCTGTCCCATGTTTCAACAACTTGCTTTGCTTTCTTCCTGTGGAAGATACACCAATGTGATAAAGCTAGATTGTGTTAAGGATAGCAACCCAGGATCAGTAGACATGTTAAGAATATGAAACAGGAATGATATATGAAAGGTATCGAATGAACTAAACAAGAAATCCACCACCATTTTATCTCTGGAGCTCAAATAGTTGTAGAAGCGCATCAAGACTTTGATTTCCAGATCATAAAAGATACGAAACAGAGAGATGGTAATCACCATGAATAACATATGCGCTAAGTACAAACAGTTTGTCCTTGTCAGATAGAAAAACCTGACAGATGTTGGCTAGGCAACAGACATCACACACATGATAAAGAAGTTTATAGAAACATGACCAGAAACAAAAATGCCTAAACAGAAAATAGCATGATGCAAGAATTCCAAGAAGAATCGATGTGGATTACAGGTGAAACATGAGGAAACGGGAATAGGCATACGCATAAATTGATAGATGAATTAGCCAACAATGAAATTATTAGATATGAGTTTTTTTTTTTTTTTTTTTGCCAAATAATATTCACGCTATCTGAAGATACACAACTTATGAAGATTATGCATATTAGCCTTTCCTAAAATTGCAGCTACTATAAGAATTTTACATCAACTAAAAGGCACACTATCTGTTGTTGTGCACACCACTTGGAGATACCTAATCAACAACTGCATTAGGGGCTTCAAGATGTCTTATGAAATAAAAGGCAATGAAGGGTTCCATATAAGTGCTCAGTGATTGCTTAGGAAATCCCGAGAAGGATCTCTCAAAGGTGCAACTTTTCCTGTCTAGAACAAGCTGAATATGCTCTAGGTCAATAACTTATCGAAGAGTTCAATCAATTCTTTTGGTCTTCCATTTCCTATGTTTTATAATGTTCAATCAAGGCAATATGTTATATTGTTAAGAATACTGTACTCAGTTTGTTCAAATGATCCAATCCAATCATTCTCTTTTAGTTTTTCTGTCAATTTTCAGCTTATCATCTATGTTTCATAATATACTGATTGCTATGAAGAGTTGCAAACTCAGCTGAGAAATCATAGGGATGGCTGTCTTTCAGATTCGGTTCCTTGATGTAGACTCATTACCTGATCTATTTTACAGAAACTAATTGATATGATGATGTTACTTAGTCTAAGTAATTATATTCCACTTTTCATGATAATAGGATAATTACAACCGCTGCTTATGACAATGTAAGCAGTAAGCGCCAGATTAAGAGTTACCAACTGACTATTCCAGAATTGTTTCTGATCAAACCTATTAAACGCATGCTTCATGTTCTCTAACTTGACAATTATAAATTTGCATTGTTCTTACCGAAAAGAATTCACTAACAACTTTGGCAAAGCATCAGCTATCAATAAGTTGTATGAAAAATATAAATAGACTGTTGGAACTGATCAAAACAAGTGGGATGAAATACCATTTCCATGTGTTTTCAACTGTAACTAATCAAACATATCATATGCACAGAAAAGATAACACAAGGGGTCCCAGGTGAAAGTAGAATCAGTTTTCATCAATCATTGTACCACAAAAGAAGAAATGCCATCCTCGCTGACTAAAATAAAAATCAACCAAGTTGGCAGCCCCAGATTGGATGTGAACAATGAACATTACAGGTGGAAATAGAAATCATTATCACGGCTTCTTAAATAAATTGATAATAACACAGATGAAAGGATACTCTCTATGCTCTGTTGTGAACTGTTGAGCTTGGCAAGCTTGTCAACCAAAATCTGTGCATTAAATGTACCATTCATTGCTACCAGTATAAAATCTACCCAATTAATAAGAGACAAATCCTGCAACAACGAGAATAGAAGATAGTTCAGTGACATTCATTGGCTATTAAAAATATAAAGAAACAATATTAGGTGGAACATCAGCCACAATAAAACTCCACAGTCCAGATCTACTTAAACAGTATCTTAATTCTAATCATGATTTTTAACGACCATAAACATTCATTTTTGCTTTGAATAAATCTACACATGCAAATCAAATTAGTTGACATGCATGCCATTCACTTGTCAAGCCTGCTTAAACCTTATGTAAATCAAGGGGGCGAAAGGAGAAAGAAGAGAGGAAGAGGAGACATAAAATTCATGGAGTTTGATTGTATGATAATAGGAGGCAAAATCCTAATACAATTAATGACATATAAATAGGTGAAAGAAACTATCAGTACTTCCATTAATGACATATACATCATAACTCTGTGTAGATCTATTCATATGTTCTTTCGAACACTCCCACTCAAGATGAATTGTTCCTCTGAACATGTACAACTTGTCAGTCAAAACAGGAATGATGACCACTCATAACGCCATTAGTAAAGATAAATAATACTTGCTTTCGTGTAAGATTAATAGAGGAAGTTCAATTATATCACAAGGTTAAGAAATATCCCCAATATTGAGTTTCACATTTCCTAAAAATAAAAAATATCCAATCCTCCCTTGTGCCTCGAAAATCATGATTAGGGCTGACCTAGTTAATTCCAATGAAGATCAAATTGATGACAGTGGGAACACAGGGAGATCAGAACGATGGTGGGGTGTCAACATGCCACATGATGCAGGTTAGAACTAACCAGCACCGGTGGTTCCTTTGTTGGTTCGTGAGCGGATGGTTCGGTTCCTCTTATTGACTGGGCTCTTCTGATTGTCGACGCTACAAGCGCATTGAATCCACACCACGATTGTATAAGATGTTGGTGAACGATGGCTCTAATATCATTTGATCCAAAAGTATATTTTTGATTGTTGAAATTGTTTTGAGGAATTAGAATTGATCGTATAAAGAGGTCTTTGAGGCTTTGATACCACTTGATCTGATACGGGTGCCAGGATCTCATTCGTTCGGATGATGAAACAGGATCTCACGAGTTTTCTTAAAACCCCGTGACCTATGTTGCATGGATTCTTTGCCCCCCTATGCTGTATCCGTGTCGACACGTCTCCGCATCCAAATCGGACATGGATTCACGTGGGACACACCCGGATTCTTGTCGTAGCCGTGTCCCGCACAAACCCTGTTTTCTTCGGGCGAATCCGATTCATCGTTGTCTCTTTTGAAATGAGAATCCTGTATATTTTCCCTTTAAATGTATTTTCTTAACTTTTTTATATGAAAGCACAACCCGTAAATTTTTAAGAAAAACCCTAGCGCCTTGACCCTTGAACATCAACCCCCTTCCTCCTTCAACTCTCTTAATACAAAACTCACCTCAAACCTCTACCCTCAAATTTATATATATATATATATATATATATATATATATATATATATATATATAGAGAGAGAGAGAGAGAACGGTTCCTACACATATGTGTAGAGAGTTCTCTACACACTAGCTTAAAATACAGTGGGGGCTCACATTGTTTGGGTGATCCAAGCCATCCATTTTAAAGGCCCTCACATAGATGGGGTGTCTACAAAAAATCAGATCCATAGGATCATCCCAACCCTACGATTTGTGGAGGTAAAATGGATGTCTTTAAACCTTCACAAATTAGTCCATTTTTTGCCTCCACAGTTCGAATGGTTAGGATGATCCTATGGATCTGATTTTTTGTGGACACCTTATCTATGAGAGGGCCTTAAAAATGAATGGTTTGGATCACCCAAATAATGTGGCCCCCACTGTATTTTAAGCTAGTGTGTAGATAACTTATCTACACATGTGTGTAGGAACCGTTGTCTCATATATATATATATATATATATATATATATATATATATATATATATATATATATATATATAGAGAGAGAGAGAGAGAGAGGAAAGTGTTCCTAAACTATAGCTTATCTAAGCTTATCTAAGCTATAGCTCAAAAACACATGTGGCCCCACATTTTTTGGGGGATCCAAAGCATTCATTTGGAAGGCCCTTCCATGGAGAGGATGTGTACCAAAAATCAGCCCTCTAGGATCATCCTAACCCAATCAAATGTGGAGTGGAAAATGGACAGACACTGTGTGTCCATGTTTCTGCCCATTTTTTCCCTCAACAGATGACAGGGTTAAGATGATCCTGTAGGGCTGATTTTTTGTACACAACCTATCAATGGAAGGGCCTTCCAAATGAATGCTTTGGATGCCCAAAAAATGTGAGGCCACATGTGTTTTTGAGCTATAGCTTAGATAAGCTTATCTAAGCTATAGCTTAGGAACACTTTCCTCACACACACACACACACACATATATATATATAAAATTTAAATTTTGAAAATTTATTTTATTTAAAAATTACCGAATTTGAATCCTACTTTTGGGGGTTTGCCGAATCCGACACCTCGAATCAGTGTCGGATCCCGACACGCGAATCCGAATCCATGCAACCCGTGACTGAGCTTGGATCTTCCTTGGATTCTGGAAACTCTTTATCTTTCTTGGGGAGCACACACGCAATTTCAAAGCTAATGGTAAAACAACACATCACAAATCTAACGGAGAGGAAGGTCTACCCTTCTCCAAAATTAATCTCTTTACTAGCTAGAAAGATAATAACCCAAAAAAAAAAAATCTAACTTTGAAACCTAGAAAGGGAGAAAAATGCCTAAAGCCACTTCCTCTACTTATAACGTGTAATAATGGAACATGAAGAATCTAGTAAATAAGAAAAAAAAATAGACAAGGGTAATTAAAAAGGGGATTGAAGAAGGCACTTTGATGGGGACCATCGTAGGGCCATATTATAATTTTTAAGTGTGTTCTAGTTATAATAGGGGTATTAGAGTTTTTTTGCATCAAAATAACTTAAGTTATGTGAGTTATGGTTGTTTTAAATTGGCCCCACATATGTATTACATTTTAAGTGAGAGGATGTCTTTAAGTCATTGGAAAAGGGTAGTTTGGTCCTTAGGGTTTTCTATTTAGTTTGATATAAATAATTTATGTTGGGTTTGTAAAATAGAATACTACTTTCATTTGCTATGAGATACGGAGAGCTTCTTGGAGAAAAAGGGTTTCATCTTCTTCTTCTTCTTTGGTGAGATGCCAAAGAAACTCATGATGTGAAACCTTGAGATAAGTAGCATACTTTTATTACTTGTCATCTATTGATTTACTATTTTTCTCCCCTCTTTTAATTTTCTCCCATAACCCATCTTGCCAAAACCCTAAACCTACCTTGCTATTTTCTTTTTTTCACCTACCTTCTACCCAAAACCCTAGAATAACCAAAAAAATAATCTCCAACCTTAGAAATACCATCCCAATCCATTCATGCTTCGCTTCTCTCTCATTTTGTCCCAAAACTAATTTTACGCCTTCCCGGCACCCTTTGACAACCTCCCGGGATATGTGTGCACTTTTCCAAACCTATCATAAACCTTGTAGGAATTTTTCCTAACGTAATCTCATATTTTATGACCCAAGCCCCTAAATTTTACCGATCCTTTTCACCCATAACGTCCATTCCATAAAACCTCCCTACATTAGATTTGGTACCGGTGCAAAAAAATAATTCTTTAGATCATCAACCTTCGATCGCCCTGCATCAGATTTGGTATCAGAGAGAAATATCAGTTTTACTGTTCAATCGTCCTGCATCAGAGGGCGTTTTGTGTGATGAATTGTAAGTTGGTCAAAACTCCTGCAGTTCAAAATAAGAAGGCTAGTACGAAGGAAAATGAAAAGGTGACAGATCCCCTAACTTATCGCAACATAGCGCGGGGGCCATTCAAAGCGCCTAGTTATGCAGTAAATCAGGTTTTTAGTACCTAAATGACCTGAGAGAGGAAAAATTGCAGGCAGCTGAATGGATTATGTGATACATCAAATGTACACGAGATCATGGATATAAAGCATACCAAAACGAATGAGGTCAAGATTGAAGCGTACCCAGTGGCAAATTAGACAGTTTAATGCTAATACAAGGAGATCACTTAAGGGGTTCTTCTGCATTTTGGCAGATGATTGTCTAGTCTCATGCAGTACTAAGAAGTAGCGCAAAGGGAGTATCGAGCTACGGCTTCTACTACTTCAAAGCTAACATAGTTGAGATAAAAACAACTTCAGTCCCACCTAAGACCTGACTTACAAGTTCTCCATTGTGATAATCAAAGTCCGAAATCAAAATTGACAATCATGAAAGATAAGAGAGAGAGAGAGAGAGAGAGAGAGAGAGAGAGAGAGAGAGAGAGAGAGAAGAATTTCAATTTCCTCAACTCGAATCAAATTTTCCCTCATCAATCAAACAACTGATCAAAAGGCGCACGCAATGGAAGCAAATACAAACTAGGAAACCATGAGGAAAATGGAAGAAAACTACTAACAAATAAACTTTCCAGACAAACAAAAAGTAAACTCTAAAGAACCCTTAAAAAAAATACTCAAAAAACAAACCCTAATACTCTCATTCTTTGATTCATTCCAAAAAAGAGCAGAAACGAGACAAACTAAAATTCTAACAAATTCATGTCAATCCAGAGGCAGAAAAGCTCGAGAGAAAGAGAGAGAATCCAACCTGGTAGGGCGATTGACGGTGATAATAAATCCCCTCTATCCATATTCCTGTTTGCAGATAAAAAAATCGACGGGATTTCGGAATTAGGGTTTGGGTTTCTGTATTTTTCAACTTTTTTTCTTCTTTATGGGTTTTTAGGTATTGAGAGGGCTGTGGATTCTGAAATAAACGTGTGGGTTCGGAAGAGACAAGAAGTGTTTGTGTTTCTGATTATTCAAGAACGAGTTCTTACTTTTTAGGATCTTTCCTTCCTGTCCTGAAGAACAGGAGACTCTATAAATGGGGCTTAAAGGTTTACGGAATTACGGACTCGCCCACTGTTATTTGATAGGCTCCACGTGTAATTTATCCAGACCGCCCATCTGATAGGCAATTGGATTACACTGACTCAAAAACATGCCAATTGGACAATCCTAAACATCTAACAAAATGCATTGGGCGATGATAAATTCGCACCCATCGTAGGATAATTCGCAACCCTTGAGAGAAGGGTATGTGGGCCATGTGGCAGACTTCAGTGCTTTTTAACGTCATTCACGTCAAAGGGGTGCGAATTATCCTACAGGAGGTCCGAATTCATCATCTCCCTATGCGTTTTTTGGTTGTTGAACGCGGATCGCTTGCTTATATACAACTTTTGGCCTTTAAAAAAAAATATACATACTATTAGGCATTAGAATTAGGAATTAGGGCGGAATACATTCGCCTGTTTTTTTTCCCTAACACCGGACAAAGCAACTTTAGGTGGGCTTATCCGTAATTCATCAGGCACTTTGATCCTCATGTATTCCTTAGATGCTAAGATTCAAATATTACTGACCTTGAGCTCGATGCCATTGCTCCTGGGCTAAGTATGGCATCTGATACTAGTGTTCAGAATATTTGGGTTGAAACAGATTTGTTGCTTGCAACCAAAATTATCAAAGGTGAAATCAGATACCCCTGGAGGAAACTCAACACTCTAGATAATATCCTTAATCTTCTTAGATCATTCTCCTCTTGGAAAACTTCCCATACATGGAAGGAAGCTAACAGAGTTGCTGATTTCCTCTCTAAAAAGAATTATTGTTGTAAAGGGCCCATGTTTCCGCCTCAGGAAATCCCGTCCCATTTGGGCTCTATCTTGTATGAGGATTCTTCGAGATATATCTACATCCGTTTGTAACATCAGATGATTCTTCAGAGGAGTTGTCTTCTCGAGTGGGATGGAGGATTGAAGGTCTGGCCCTTGCCCGGTGTTCCCTCCACTTATAGCCGCATTTGAACATATATGCTTCGGTGGACTCCCTCTTCTTGGGTCTTATGGATGTTTCATCCTTGTGATAGGAATTGTACTTCCCTGATTTTATGGTTATTTGTATTAGGGGTGGACATGGTTCCGGTTCGAACCGAGGAACCGAACCGAACCGGCACATATGGTTCGGTTCGGTTCGGTTCTATATGTATATGGTTCGGTTCTGGTTCCGAAATCCGGGAACCGGTGCAAATTCGGTTCGGTTCTGGGTTTCGGATTCCGGAACCGAAAACCGAACCGAGAACCGACCCTCACCTTAAGTTCTTAAAATCACCCCACGGCGTTTTAATTCACCCCCATTTAACTTATAAGTTTTAACTTAAAACTAAAAACTAAAAACACAACAGAAACTCAGTTGAGATGGGTTGTCACTTGGTGAAGGGACTTGGTGAAGGGCCATTGGTGAAGGTTGGGTAAACCCAGAACCGAACCGAACCGAACCAATTATATATGGTTCTGGTTCGGTTCGGTTCCATACATATATGGTTCGGTTCTGGTTCCAATTTCAGGGAACCGAATATATATGGTTCGGTTCTTGGTTTAGCCCAAAACCGAACCGAACCGAACCATGTCCACCCCTAATTTGTATGTCTTTGCTGCCCTTGTGGCCCCCTATGTAATCCTGTTTCTTTTCATTATATCTGGTCGGGATCTGCCTAATCCCAGCTTGGAAGGGGTAGCCCTCATAGATTGGTTGGGTCCCAAAAAAACCTTTTCCATAGGATGATCGTAGCCATTCATATTGTAGAGTAAAAGTGAACGCTTCTACAAGATAATTATTTTTATAGGGATTTGCTAGGGACCATCGCAGAAGGCATTTCTCAAACCGGCTGTTGCATTAGAGAGCAGCCACATAGGCTCACTTTTTGTCTTATTGATTTAATTCATCCTAAGCAGCTGCTCTCTCGTGCAGCAGCCAGTCTGAGAAATGTCTTCTGCACTGGTCCCTAGCAAATCCCTTATTTATAATAATAGCACACAAGTTCTCTTAAAAAATAAAGGAATATGGCTACTCTATGCTTGAGATAGAAGAGGGAGAGGGGATAGAATCCATAATACTCGTGCGGTCCGAAGGCTATAAATCGACTGTCCAAATTAGAGGATCCTAACCGTGCAATGAGCCATGAGTGGACCCCATAATAAACAAACATGCCTTTAGGTAGTGATCCTAACCATCCAATATTTAGGCCCCACAATGAAATACCTATCCAGAGTATCGGATCCAAACCATCCATGAGCGGGCCCTACCATGATTCTCATCCTTTTAAGATGATCCCAACCATCCAACGACTGATCGGACATCCATGCTGTGCGTACGTGGAGCTAACAGACACGGCATACGTGGAACTAACACACAATTCCGTTTAGTTAGCAGAAAGCGGGTGAAACCAACACCACAGAAAACAAAGCCTGCCTTCCCACATATTCCCCTCCATTTCCGTACATCCCTTCTTTCAAACGACCGTTTCAATCTCTCTCAGCTCGCAACTTCAATTCCCTCCCCTTGAATTCATTGTTCTGTTTTTTTTCACGTTCTTCTTCACCAACCCTTCTTCAAAACAGAGGAAAAAGAAAAAGAGAAAAGCAAATGGAGAAGAACCTCAGTGTAAAATCCAGTAGTTTTTCATGCCGTGAAGAGAAGCCACAACCAGCGACCGAAACAGTAACAAGCTTCGTCGATCTAGAAGAAATATCATCGAGACTCGAAAATGAAAAAGAATTAGAAGAGAAAGATGACGAAAAAGAGAAGGAAAAAGAGAAGGAAAAAGAGAAGGAAGAAGAGAATGATGTCGATTTCAATTCTAATATCGGTAGGATCTCAGAAGAGATTGATCGGTTTCTCAATCTAATTACTGATCCAAAACAGAGAAATGAAAATAATCAAAATCTCACCGCACTAGAAATCCCCGACGCGGTAGAGAAATTCATCAAGATTGTGGAGGGAGAGATCGCAGAGTACGATCCGGGGAAATGGAGTCAGGAATGCTGTGGCGAGTCTCCTCCTCTTCTTGAAGCTGTGGAGAGGGTTTCGAAGCTAACCGAAGCTCTAGGAAGCTTCATTTCTCAGCCAAAGTACGCATCATCTCTCGATCGAACAAGTAGTTTGTTGCAGAGAGCAATGTCATTCCTAGAAGAGGAATTTCGATGGCTTTTAGATGAATCCAAAACATTAGATCCGGATCCCGGCGATCTGAAAGCAGTGAAACAGATGTCGTTTGGATCCAGACGCGAGCCGGATCGTTGTGTCTTGCCTGAACCGGATTCCGCACGGGCCGACGGAGATTCAGAAGCCTATTCGCCGGAGATAGTTTCAAAGCTGAACAAGATCGCGAATACGATGTTCTTCGCAGGATATGAAACGGAGTGTTCTCAGGCATTTAGTCTAATCCGAAGGGGTTTGTTCGAGGAGAGCTTGGTAAAAATCGGATTAGAGAAGATAAGCATTGATGATGTACAGAAGATGGCTTGGGAATCGCTGGAAGGAGAGATCGCCACTTGGATCAAGGCTTGTAAACGCTGTATCACTGTCTCCTTTTCGAACGAACGAAATCTCTGCGAATCGGTTTTTGCCAGATCTCCAGCCGTTTCGCCGGAGGTTTCAGAGAGACTGTTTGGAAATCTGATCCGCGGAAGTGTGATTCAGCTCTTGAATTTTGCGGAAGCGGTCGCGATGACGAAGAGATCAGCAGAAAAACTGTTCAAATTCCTAGACATGTATGAAACCCTAGGCGATCTGATTCCGATCATGGATGATCTCTTTCCCGATGAATCTTCTTCGGAACTGAAAACTGAAGCTTCATCCGTCCAAGGCCGGATCGGCGAAGCGGCGGTCCACATTTTCTCCGATCTCGAAAACTCGATCAAATCCGACAACGGAAAAACTACCGTTCCAGGTGGTGCAGTTCATCCTCTCACTCGCTACGTCATGAACTATCTAAAATATGCTTGTGAATACACAAACACCTTAGAACAAGTCTTCAAACAACATAAGAAATCGGAAAAATCAGAATCCTCGCCGGAAAATGACACCGACGACTCCGCCTCTGGCTATCACAACGCAGGAAATTCCTCTCCGTCTCCGTTCTCTTTGCAGCTAATGGCGGTTATGGATTTATTAGACACAAATCTGGAGGCAAAATCAAAGCTCTACAAAGATTTATCATTGAGCTACATCTTCTTGATGAACAATGGGCGTTACATAATGCAGAAAACTAAAGGTTCATCTGAGATCTACGGTCTGATGGGTGACACGTGGTGCAGAAAACAAACGTCGCATTTGAGGAACTACCATAAGAACTACACGAGGGAGACATGGGGAAGGTTATTAGGGTGTTTTAAGGATGAAGGATTACAACAAGGGAAAGTTGGGGCCGTGTCTAAGCCAGTATTGAAGGAGAGATTTAAGAGCTTTAATGCAATGTTTGAGGAGATTCATAAGACGCAGAGTGGTTGGGTGGTGAGTGATGAGCAGTTACAGTCGGAGCTTAGGGTTTCGATATCGGCGGTCGTGGTGCCGGCATACCGGTCCTTCTTGGCGAGATTCCGACAGTATCTTGACGCCGGGAGGCAGACGGAGAAGTATATAAAGTTCGGGCCTGAGGAGCTTGAGACTTTCCTTGATGATCTTTTTGACGGGACTCCGGCTTCCATGGTGAAGAGGAGAACGTGAGCTAAGAAAGGAAAGAGAAGAGAAAGGTGGTGAGTTTTATTTTTTCTTTCTTAAACATTCTTTGAATTGATGTTTTGTGATCGTATATGATTGAGATTATGAGAAAATTGTAACTTTAATTAATGTAATGTGGATTTTTGTAACTAACATGTCTATTTACTTATATGAGGGATTAATTGAGTAGATAGTTGATGATCAATTCTATGGTCCCAAGAAATTAAGGCCGTTGATCTTGTGGAACATACCCACATGATCATGGTCCCATGTTGGATGGGCATCCCATGTCTAAGATAAAGAGATACAAAAAAAAAGGGCGATGATATTTTCACCCCCTGCAGTACGCATACCCCTTTAACGCGATTTGACGTCAAAAAGCGTTAAAGTTGCCCACTGTTCATGTTATAAGGTGGGCGAATGCATACCGGAGGGGGTATAAATATCATCGCCCAAAAAACAAAAAGCTATTGAAATTGGCATCTCTATAAAAGAAAGCATTTCTTTCTTTTGAGGAATCCTTTCGCTAATCAGAAAAGAGTAAGATATATTGCCGTTATTGAATTGAGAGTGCTGAGAAAGTTGCCTTATTTCTCACCCACGTGGGTTTCTTGGGTGCGAAGGCAAAGACGATAAAAATAGAAAGTGTGTCTTCTGGTGCTTTAGGAAACCCAAAGGCTGTAAAATAGGAACGTGAGCCTTTTTTGGTTTGTGCATATGGGAAGGAGAGAGGGAGGGAGAGAAAAGGAGAAAGAGAGAGAGAGAGAGAAAGAGAGGAGAGATTTTGTTCTTGGGTTCTTCTTGTTGGTTTTCTTCTGAGGGTTTTCTCTTGGAATATTCTCTTGGGATTTCTTTCGGGTTACTCTCTTGTACGGTCTTGGGTAGAGAAGGGTTGCAGGTTTGTGGGTTTGGGTTTAATCCAATGTAATCCTTATATATTGTTTTCTCATAGTAGAAGATCGTATTTCTTGCTCGTGGACGCACTACAAGAAAAATTACTTTCACCGACGGTCGTGACCGTCAGTGTATATACCAAAAAATGTCGGTGTATGATACACCGACGGTTTCATGGACTGTTGGCAATTCAACTGGAGAGTTGGAAAAAATTGCAGAGATGAGAAATCGCCCCAAACCCCCAAACATTGCAGAGATGAGGAAGAAAATGCAGATTCCAGGGCTCGTTTCTGTTTTTAGGGAAGCAAAAAACAAAGTTTTAGGGGTATAAACTAAGCAAAACACAAATTTCTATGGAAGAAATGGAGCTTTTAGGGCTTGTTTCTGTTTTTAGGGCACGAACTCTCTATGTCTTTTTCTACGCGAGGGTAGTTCGTCGACTATAACAAGTGAACTCCGCGCGAGAGTATAGTTGCTCGACTGTCGGTGCATATAGGCTTGTAGTGACGTTTTAAAAAAACACCGGAACAAGAACGTCGTTAATAGTTCTTTTTCTTGTAGTGACTTAGGTTGTACAATCTTGGTGTTCATCTTGTGGCTTATTTATTTTATTTTCTATTTTCCGTTTAATTTGTGCACGACCAGATTGATTTGCCCAGCGGATTTTCCCAAAAAGAGTGAGATTCACCCTTTCTTATAAGAATAAATGCAAACCACATTTTGATGTCCATCAGTTACAATCATATATTTAAACACCTCATTTTGTTCATGTATGACTTCACCTAAAGTGAAAACCTCGAGGTTGTAATCCTACCTTGAACATAGTGTCATAGCTTGCGAGAGTTGATTTTCATATAGACTGAAGAATCATAATAGACAATGACCATAAGCATTTCATGCTTTTGAAACAAATCCAAAGTTTCTAAATAAGATTTTTTCAAAGGATTTTTCAAAAAAAAAAAAAGTGTTCCATGTCCCTGATTTGAAGTGGATGAAAATAGCGAAACACCTATGTGCGAGCCCAAGAAGGTGATTGCCTTCATCCTAAATGATCATCTTTTCAGGTAGAAGTTCTAGTTTAGAGTCCTAATTTGCTACCAATTTGAGCCAAAATACTTGGATTAGAATTGGCTTTTCTTTATGGAGAGGTAGGAGGGACTTAAACTTTCAAGGAGTTCATTGTAGATTTTAATCATCAAAACTTAATGTGAAAACTGATCGTCTGCAGCCATGATGATCAAATTGCAATGCATCGCGGTAGATTCAATCGTTGAAGATGCTCCTGATAAATAGCCGATAATGCATGTTCGAGTTCTGCTCGTGAAAAGGCTTTGTTCATATAGATGGAGTCAGATTTACTATGGCAGCTAAACTTTTTTGCCTCCTTCCCAGCCTGGAAGATCGCTTCGCTTCTGGCGATCGACTAGCTTCAACTGCTAGCGCTTGGACTTGGAAGCAAGATAAAGCTACCTTTCATCAATCAATCAATCAATGAAAAGAAACCGCTTACTGAGGAATAGAAAGCGAGGACATGTTTGTTTGAGGACTTGTTGGTCAAAGGAAAAGGGAGGTCCAGATTCTAGGACGAAGCCGTTTGATGCGAGAGTGTCACGTGTGTTTCCTCTGAGAAGGGTGTAATACCACCACCTATAAGGCCCGACGAGCTGTCCACGAAGCTGCATCCCTACTCACCTGGTCCATGTACATCGCTCTCTCCAGGAGGTTAGCCGCCTATCCTAGATCTCCCCATTTCCAAGAAGATCTCGGGCTCGATCCGGTTTAGTATCAAGGTGTCCGTGCAGCATTTCCACGAAATCGTTATAATCACTCAATGGGACCTGGGCGGAAAGTGTTCTTTCCTCTATCATTAGCTCGGGTAGTTCCCGTTTCTGGTGTTTCAGTCACCTGTCAATGGCTCCCTTATTGTATGTGCCAGGAAGTTTATGAAGAAGCAGGATACTCCTCGAAAATGCCCTGCCCTTTGGTTCTAGTGTTGTCGAGGCAAACTGGATTCTTTGCTCGATTACTAGAAGGATCTTCCAATCCAACCAAGTCTAGATGCACATGCTTTCTTTCTAATTATGGACCCTTATTGGGATTAACCTTAATTGCCTTAAACCCTGTTTAGAATCCACTAGACCAAATTAGCTAAAATGAAGGCCACCGTAATAGGAGAGACATCTCTAGCATTTCACGCATTGGAAAAAAAGAAGCTTTGATCTTTATTCTTGATTCCCAACATAAAAGTCATACTTTTTGTGAAAATTGATAAAATTAGTTAATTTAAAACCTAGTTATTGGGTGAACATTACCTTAATTGTAGTTCTAGACGGCTTCTAGGCTGTGCATCTCTTCAAGTTACATCTAGAGCAACATATCCCTTGTCTAGAGCTTCCGTTCGATTTCTGCACTCATTGCTCAAGTAGGGAGAATTTTGTTGATAATACTTTATCCTTACCGAATCGGTACAAAATCTTACCCACTCCGCACTTGGCTACCCAGCGTTTATCGTGGGCACGATAACTAGTACACCAGAGGTGCGTCCTTCCCGGTCCTCTCGTACTAGGGAAAGGTCCTCTCAATGCTCTAACACCTACTCCGAAATGGATATCTTCCAAATTGAGAAATATCAATGAGTTGGATGCTTCTTAGCAGATTCACTAAGAAGAAGATGGACAGCTTTGTGATAATGGAACCAACCAGCAAAAATCATTAACACTGCAAAGTCCAATGCACCAATTGCGGTGCAATATCTACATAAAGAGCACCTCTCAACAAGAGCAAGACAACATTGACAAATAATGAGAAATAACTAAAGAAAAGAATTTTAGTACTCCAGGTGAAGAGATGAGTTCTAGTCCTAGGGCTTTCACCCTTATATATTAATGGAAGCATTCTTAATATTTCTTTTTCCCCTAATCAATTTTTGATTTGATTAATCTCTCATTAATAATTGTAAATATTTAGAAACTTTTTTCCTTGAAAATTGAATTTTCCACTGTTTGCTACCCATTTTTTAGGTAAAAATTAATGCAGGCAAGGGAAAAAAAAAAAAAAATTACCTACAGAAAGGCATTATTTTGGATAATGACTTTTGGCTGATTGTTTATATAGGAAGTGCTCAAATCTAACCGCATTCATTGGCTTGTAAATTAATAACTCCAAGGGAATATGATTATTATAGCTCAGGCAATAAGGAAATAATATTTCCATCCCACCTGTTCATTTTCAGGAAAAAGACGAAGGGGTGGAAATATTATATTACCCTTAGCATTAGCAACATGGATTAAGGGTGCAATTGCATCAAGCCTAGGCTAGGTCGGGTCTGCTTGTGTCTAGCAGATTCACTCTCCTCAAGCCCAATCAGAGCAAATGGGCTTATATTTTCAGGTCTAAGTAGGCATCTTTTGGGTGATTGGGTCTACGTAAAGAATAGGGTGGGCCTGGGCCTCGGCCTCGGCACTTCATTAAACCACACTAAAAAAAATTAGGCCTAACACGTTTTGGGGATATGTTAGGACCAAATATAGGCAATCTTGAGCTTGAGAAAAATCCTCCCTAGCCCGACCCGGATTCACTTTCACATCCATAGTTATATGTTTGTAATCCGAAACTGATCGAAATGTTGTGATCTTCGTATTGGATCCTCCTGGACAACTCTGGCCTATTGTACAGATGGCACACATGTTATACTATTTGAACCGTTGATCTAATGGGCCATGATGAATGGCGATAAATGGCTGCAAAATCAACAGCTAATTAAGCTCTATTTTAAAACCTCTAAGGGTGCAAATGGGCCCATTCCACGGGCTAATATCCAAATTTAATCTTGCTATCAGATTGGATCCAAATCCATGATTGATTCTGGCCTATTGACAACCTTGAATGGGCAACAGTAAATAAACATACCGATCAGATGATCTTGACCATCCACTGGATGAACTTTTGCCATTGAATGTGAGTAATTGACAAGTTTTCTCTAGACTATCTGATTTGAATGCTAGCCATTAGATCAATGTGACTTTTGGATCTATGAATGGTCAAGATCAACCAACAGAAATGAAGGGATAGTTACACTTGATGTTTGCCATTGATCTGGCAAAGTGGTGAGACCCACCTCACATGAAATGGGGGCATCTCCTTGTCGTCGGGCCCCTCAGAGTTTGATTAAATTATTTTTTATGAAAATTCCTTTTCCAAATTGAAGTTTTTAACCCTCTTTTTTAAGAAAAATTTCAGTTTTTAAGGCCAATATGTTTTTCAATAATTTTTTTAACCTAGATCCAAACAGCCCGCTTGCCTATTAGGGTTGTCGTACATTTTAAAAGATGAAATACCATATTTTTACCGAAGCTCCATTTCTTTCAACTTAAAAATGGACGTTAAATTTATTTTATGTTAATTTTTACAACATAAAACTAATTTACGTCCATTTTTACGTCGAAAGAAATATAGCCTGAGTGGGTTTGACCTCCGTCGCGATTTAGTGTGTCACCCGAAATCAGCCCATTCAGTTTCCCATGAATGACTGAGGGAACAAAACTTTTTTTTGCTAATAACCTTGAGCGCCCGTTTGGATGCAGAGAAGATTTTGATTTGGATTTCTCACGTTTCAAGCCCTTTTTGCATTGTAATTTGGATCCGACCAAATTCTTAGATTTCCAATTCAGCAACTAACAGTGAAAAAAAAAAACAGATTTCCAAATAAGCTGTTCAAATAAGAAATTGGAAATCCACAGATCAGGGAGCTTGTTTACCCTCTTTGCTCCTCAACCTCTCCTCTGTTAGTGATTTTGGATTTTCAAAATCTTATATTTTGCCATGTTTTAGTTTTTTTGGAAAATGTTTTCTCAATAGCGTTTGGGAAAAATAAAATATTTTCTTGAAAAGATTTGCTTTTTACAAAAGGATGTAGAAGTGTAGTTGAAAAGATAGTCCCGTACCGAATGAGAGAAAGTAAAGAGAAGGGCTTATAAAGCATTACACTTCTCTACTACTTGTTTATTTGCACATTGGGTTAAACTCAAGGTTGGACCCGTGGGACCGTGCAACGCACCGTTCGCACGCATGGTGTGGGCAATGGGCTATAGGGCGCATAGTGACACTTTTTTTAGGCGCATTTTTTCAGATTTGATCTGGACCGTTGGATCAAGATGAAGGTGGACCGGTCGGATGGGTGGGCTGAATGGTTCGTATGCCCATCAAGCCCAGTGCCGAATGGTTCTGTTGGGTTGGGCTTCGACTCGGGCCTAACGGTCGGCCCAGCAGGCCCAATACTCCAACGGTCAAGGAGTGTTGTGGTCAAATGGGTTGTGTCCCTTCCCCTAACGGTCAAGAGCCAAGGGGGTGCGATCTGCACCATAGATAGTTGATCTAACGATGACAGGGTTAGAGAGAGGTTTTACTCAAACCAACAGTCACCTCTAAGATCGATCAGAACCGTTTAATATCAAATGGGTGCGATCTAACGGTCAGATTTCAAACTTTTGGAAAGGTGCCCCGTAGAGCTGTTTTTCACACATAAAAGACACCATGTGGTCTATAAAATGTGCAGAATTCGATCATTTCATTACAGAAATGAATTGGCAATTCTGACAGACTTTAAACTCTCTTCTACACTCCTATCTGATCCCCAAGTATTTGTACATACTGTTTATCCTTTTATTTATTGTTCTAGATAATGTTCTTCTGCAGAAACAATATCTAGAAATTTCTCTAAGGCTTGAAATTTCAGAAGGGCATTTCAGGTTTGATTCCGCTAGTGCCAGGCGTCATCAAGCATTAGTAGGGCTTCCCTACTAGGCTTCATTGTATCTTGGAGACAATTCGCGGATCCCCTTTGCACACTACTGGTGGGGGCGAATCTTGTCTTAAAGAAAGTGATATCACGCTTTGAAGCAACAGTTTCTGTTTTCTATCACCAACAGTACCCTCAAACTCTTTAACAATCTTAAGACAAAATCTCCTACTGTTGTTTCAATGGCACTTTATTCGGTTCGTCAAATGACCCAAGACTTTGTAAACTCGAACGTTTCGACAAAGGAAATTCCAAACGCTGGTAGAAGAAGTTGCATTTCATTCTGACTTCGCTTAAAGTGGCTCGTGTTCTGACAACTCCAAAGCCAGTACCAGCTGAGAATGAGACTATGGCGCAGGCACGTGCAAGGATGAAGTGGGAACAAGATGACTACATTTGCAAAGGGCACATCCTCAACGCTATATCAGATACACTGTTCGATATTTATCAAAGCATGGGATCGGCCAGCAAGATTTGGAATGCACTGGAAGCGAAGTACATGGCAGAAGACGTCAGTAGTAAGAAATTCACTGTGAGTCAGTTTTTAAATTTCCATATGGTAGATGACAAGTCTGTCATAGACCAGTTGCATGAAATTCAACATATTGTGAGTCAAATTCATTTTCAAGGGATTCTACTTGATGATTCCTTCATAGTCACTTCAGTGATTGATAAACTTCCACCATCTTGGAAAGACTTTAGGAAAAGTCTGAAACACAAGAAAGAATAAATGTCTCTTGAAAACTTGGCTCAATGCCTCAGGATTGAGGAAGAGTCAAGAATCAGAGACAAGAAAGAAGATGAACATGTATTTTCTAAAATCCATTTGGTGGAAAATGTCAAGAATCCGAACCAACAAGGAAAAGGCAATCAGAAGAGAAATAAACACCCTGAAAAGAAGACTAATAAGAATAAGAAAAGGAAGAGTGCTTGTTTCAACTGTGGCAAACCTGTACATTACAAGAGTGAGTGTCGGCTTCTTAAGGATAAGAAGTTGGGTGCACCAACAGACAAAGATAAGTTTGTGGCCATGATTTCTAAGGCAAATGTCTTTGAAGATGGCAATGATTGGTGAATTGACTCTGGTGCGACGAGGCATGTCTGTAAAGACAGGAACCTGTTTTCAACTTATGAAACAGTTGAAGATGGAAGCGTGTTATACATGAAAAATTCGTCGACAGCAGAAGTCAAATGGAAATGAAAAGTGGAACTTGAGTTCACATCCGGCAAGCGACTTACTCTAATCGATGTCTATCATGTACCAGGAGTTAGAAAGAACTTAGTATCTGGAAGCATTCTTAACAAGAATGGCTTCAAACTTGTATTTGAATATGATAAGTTCTTTCTTTCTAATGGGGGTACTTTTGTTGGGAAGTGATATATATATGAAGGAATGTTCAAACTCAATAAAGTGAATGCCTTTGCTTATGTTTTAGATTCATCTTTATCTTTATGGCATAATCGTTTAGGACATGTAAATACTAGGAAAATGAATGATATGGTTAAGTTAGCCTTAATTCCTAAATATGAAAATGACTTTGTAGATAGATGTAAAACATGCATGCAAACCAAGATAATCACTAAGTCATTTCCTTAAGTAGATAAAACTTCTAACTTATTAGATTTAGTACATAGTGATGTATGTGACATACATAGTGTTCCCACAAAGAGAGGTAAAAAGTTCTTTGTTACATTTATTGATGATTATTCTAAGTATTGTTATGTAAATCTACTTAGTCATAAAGATGAGGTTTTAAAAAAATTTAAGATTTATAAAACAGAAGTCGAAAACCAATGTGAAACAAGCATTAAGTGTCAGATCAGATAGAGGTGGTGAATATCACTTTCCTCATTTATGTGAATCAGTAGGCATTGTCCATGAAACTTTCGCCCCTTATACACCACAACAAAATGGTGTAGCAGAAAGGAAGAATAGGACACTTACTGAAATGATTAATGCTATGCTTGTTAATTCTGGTTTAAATAAGAGTTTTTTGGGTGAAGCCTTATTTACGGCTTGTCACATTTTGAATAGGGTACCTAGTAAGAAATCTAATATAACCCCTTATGAATTGTGGAAGAGAAGAAAACCAAACTTAAGTTACCTTAAAGTTTGGGGTTGTAGAGCTATAGTTAAAGTCCATAAACCTAAGTTAAGGAAATTAGGTGAAAATGGTATTGAGTGTATCTTTTTTGGATATGCTAGTCACAGTAAAGCCTATAGATTCTTAGTTATAGAATCTAATGATTTCATAGAAGTCAATACCATAATTGAGTTTAGAGATGCATTTTTCTATGATAATGTTGTTACATGATATTGGGGATACAAGAAGGGATCCCACTCAGCCGACGCAGGACACATATGGTGCTTCTTCATCAACCCTTCCGGTTGGGCTAGATGATATGGACGACAGCTTCCTCCGTACTCCGCCTCATGGTAGAGTGTCTTCATCTACACCTGCCTTAGATGCTAGCATGGGCTATAGTGACTCTTCTCCTATCAGGGGCCCATCTGCTAGTGGTGGGAAGAAGTCAAAGAAGCGTCCTATACTGCACTTCTATTGGAGTTGCAGGTTGTGTCTTCCAGCATTAATAGGGTTGCTGATGCCATAATTACTACTGGTGAGGTGCACAACCTCCCTCACTTGAAAGATGCCGTGCTTGAAATTGGGGGCTTCCCCAGAGGTGACCTCGTTGATGCTTATGTGTACCTACACAGGCATCACAAGGAAGCTGAGGCATTCCTTTCTCTGGAGAAGATGGACCGAGAGAAGATGGTAGGGCGCATTTTGCGCTGTTTGGCTGGGTCTATATCTTGAATTTTTTCGGTTGGAGGTTTTTTGGGTTCTTGGGTCTTTTTATGGATGGAACTATGTGTTACTTATGAACCTTTTACTTATGAACTATCTCTGTGTTATGTTTAGATATATTTTGGGTGTATTTGTTTGATGGAATTATGTGTTGTTAGTTTTATGTATGGAGCTAGGTTTTATGGATGGAACTATGGGTGTAATAGTTTGATGAAACTATTGGTTTAATGGATGGGTGTAATGTTTAGATATATTAGATTTATGTGAAGATTGAGATCTTTGGCTAAACGTTGTTTATCCATGGATGATATTTGCCTCTCATCTAAGTAAACGTTGTTTATCTATCATTTGTTTTTGGAAAAATTGCTTATGTGTTGTTTATGTGGTACCAGGTAATGGCGAAGGATAAGTTTTATGTGGTTTTCAAGGGACGACAGGTGGGCATATTCGAGAGTTGGGCAGACTGTCACCTTCAAGTGAACAGGTATAGTGGAGCATCTTATCGCTCCTATGCCACAAGGAATGAGGCAGAAGCATCCTTAAATGCATATATTGAGAGCCATGAGGATTTGAAAGACAAGTGTGAAGAGGACATCCACAATGTTCCTTGGTTTTTGGGGTTAGCCATTGGTGTGGGGTTAGTACCTATAACAGTAGCATTTTAGACTTTTTTCCACTTGTTTATGAGGTATGTTGACTCACATTATGGTTTTATATGCAGACTGGGCATTAAAATGGTTGCTGATGCCAAAATTACTACTATTGAGGTACACACCCTCCCTGACCTCAAAGATGCCGTGTTGAACATTGATGGTTTCGCTAGAGGTGAGCTCATTGATGCTTATGTTCACCTGCATGGGCATAAGAAGGAAGCTGAGGCTTTCCTTTCTCTGGACGAGATGGATCGAGTGGAGATGTTGGGGCGCATTCTGCGTCGTTTGGCTTTGTGATGTTTATGTATTTTTAGGATTGTTACTCAGATCTCTGTTTTTTTTCCTGCTTATTCATGTTCTTGTAGGCTTTAGGAAGCCCTACCATTCGTTTTTATGTCTCTTTAAACTGTTAGTATTTGAAATGTTGACATTTACACTGGTTTTCTACTGTGAGCAATATCTTTTCCCCTCTCATGGTAATTTATTACAAAAAGCACTGTTCCAATTCCACTTTCTACATTGAAATTGGATTTTATGATTATGATGTAAACGCGTTTAGTATACTTTCTTGTTGTTCTGCTTGGGAGTGCACACAATTGGATGGATGCTTGTAGTTTTTTAATTGGCTTTGGATCTGATTGTGCCATGATTACTTGCTTCATGGTTGTTCTAGCTTTCATTGTCCATATCAGATTCTGATAAAAGCATTAAACTTGTGTGTTCTTAGGATGATCAATGCCATCTAACGCAGAGTGTATCTTTAAGATTTGTATTTTATGTTTGTATAATAAGATCCCTATATACATATTACAGGTTGTATCCCCATATGCTGGACTAATTCAGAATAAAGGGATTTTTTTTTCAAATATATCTATATTTGCCGACGGTCCTGACCGTCGGTGAATGTCACTTTTCTTGTAGTGATACTATGTACGTGTTGTTTATGCGGTAGCATTTAATGCCAAAAAAAAATCTTGTGCAAAATATGTTTAATATGGGTTTCTGCATATTTTCCCTTGCTTTCTCGGCAAGTGAACAACGAGAAGATAACTTTCCAACAATTTTTCCCTCCCTTTCTGAGCAAGTGAACATCGAGAAAGCAAGGAAAAATCACAGTTTCTTTTCCTTTCCTTTACATTTTGCCACGTCAGATTCCTTTCCTTTCCTTTTCCGGGAAAACAAGTGAACAGAGCCTAAAGAGTGGAAAAGGAAATGAAAAGCTGCTTAAATAATCTCATTAAAGCTTCCCACATATGTAGAACTGATCTCAGCTTATCTGTATCTCCTATTCACTTCTCATTAATGGGTTAATGAGAGCAACTCACACCTTCCCATAACACCTCAAAGAACAGTAAATAAAATTCAAGGACACGTGTCGCCACGGCATAAATAGTAAGTAATAAATATAAAAAATAAAGAAAAGTCTCCAAAGGGCTTTTCCCCTATTCAAAATATCTATATACCATACGATGGTGTAAATATTTACACCAAATCTCAGTGTATAACCATTTCAATCACCAGAACCATTTCACATAATTGTTGATCTTGACCGTCCATTTCACTGGTTGCCTTTCAAATGGGCCGCTAGCGTTAAAATCTCACTGTTCCGAAGGCTTATGTCTTTATTCTTTAACCATTTGTTTTCCAAAGATTTTCTATGATGTGTGGCTGTATAAACCCTCATTTTTCAAAAAGCACGGCCTACTCCATGGGATGATCCAAACCATCCATTTTTTGGGCCACAACGTAAATACTAAATAGGTTGTTTTTTTACTAAATACTAAATAGGTTGTTCCCTAAAAATCATTTTCTTGGGATGATCCTAACCCTCCGATCTCCTATACATCCCATGGATCGGAGGGTTAGGATCATCCTATGCAAATACTTTTAGGGCAACACCTATTTACATTGTGGCACAACAAATTGACGGTTTGGATCAGCCCATGGCGTAGGCCGTGCAGTACTTGAAGGTTACTGGACTAATGTACACTGGGTACCCTGGTTTTAAATTTCGGCCGAAATCCGGTCAGGTTGAGACCGGAACTGAAATTTGGTGAAATCTGAAATTTCGAGAATTCAATTTTTTTAAAATAATATGGTATTTTTTCCTAAATTTCGGTGATTTCGGTTTCAAGGAATAAAATATTGTTTTTTATTGTGTAACGGAATTAGGCCAAAATTTTGTGATTGGGGTCGAAATTTCGGTTTCGGCGAGGGCCGAAATACTGAAATACATACCGAAACCGAAATTTAAAACCATGGACTACTTAAACAGTTACACCATATAAAATCTCATTAGGTAGATGTTATGGAAACCAGTATATACACCGAATACCGCTGAGTGTATATACGCTAAAATTAGAATTAAGAGAGCGTGTGGAAATAGTGTATTTGGTTCTTTTATAAGAACAAGTAGAGAGACATGAAGCCGAAACAAAGCCGGCCAAGTGCTTTTATTCTCTTCTCTTTTCACATATTGATTCGATACTTCTTCTATGGAAAACAACATGGAAAACAACATGGAAAACAACATGGGTTGTTTTCCATGTTTTGATTCTGAAGAGGAGGAGTTGAATCCTGTAAATAAAAGAGATGATATAAAGGAAGGCAAACCACCATTAGAATCTCATATGTCAAGACTTTCATCAGGTTAGCTTCTCTTTTTTTAATTTTTTAATGGATTGATCGATCCATATTGTTTAGGTTTAATTTTAGTAATTTTGGGATTTGGGTAGATGCAATTTTTTCTTCTGTTCTGCAGATTCTTTTGTTTTCTTCGAATTCTATTCAATTTTGCTCGAATTCTATTCCATTTTATAATTTTCTATTGTTTTATTAGATTAGATTTTTTAAATAAAATTTCATTTAATTTTGTATTTCTGTGTTTGATCTGATTGATAACTTGATCCGATCATGGAAATTTTAGTGCAGGGAGTTTCATAGATTCTTATCAAGATTGATCTAGAAGATGAGTTATTGTTCTTGGAAAATTAATTTTCAGAGACTAGAGCTTAATTGAGTAATGAGTTTTCTGGGAAACAAATCAATAATACTCAATTTTGAGTTTTCCTTAAATGGGTGTTTCCTTCTTAGTGTGAATTCAATTGTCTCTATTTATTTCCTTTCAAAATGAAGTAATTCAGAAATTCTCTGACTTTGAATTTATATTTTCCAGTTTGGGATTTTCGCGATTTTGTTACTATGGTATTCACCAGTCTTTGTTTGGTTTTTTTTTTAAACCCAGAATTTATCTTGGAATCCGGAGCGGCACCTTAAATTTTATTGATAAGAAAAAAAATATTTACAAGAACATAGAACCTTGCCTCTAACCCATCAAGATACAAGAAGAGGAAAAATAAAACCCCTATACAAGGGAACATGCAATATTTTATTTAGTACGAATATAAGGAATACATAATTGGTCACATCTAACACCTCCTCTATAGTTTTTGGGGAGAGTAGTGCAACTCCAATAAATAAACACATTAAACCAGTCTTTGTTTGGTTGTTTGATGGAATTGTAGGAGCTGACAGACTAAAAACAAGAGGCTTTACCGGATCAAAGAAAGAACCAGTGGGTCCAAAGGATGGGCCTGATGATCATATCGGGGCGCAGACATTCACCTTCCGGGAGCTAGCGGCAGCGACGAAAAACTTTAGAGCAGAGTGTCTTTTAGGGGAAGGTGGATTCGGGCGTGTTTATAAAGGTCGCCTAGAGAGCACGGGTCAGGTAAAATCTTTGTTAATTTGTGAGTTTTAGGTTCAATCAGTGTTCTCATTGCTGTAAAGAATCGCCTGATCTATTTTATGATCATAAAAATAAAACACTCAGAAAAATGAATCTTGTGTTAGCATTTTTTTAAAACTAGTTTAGGGACTTGGAGATTAGGTGATCTTGTATGGATTGATGGAAGGGTGAAATTGGATAGTTTGATTTTGAGTAGATTATTACTGTTGGATTGGGCTTACATAAGTATGTGCTTGTGTTAACAGGTAGTTGCTGTTAAACAACTGGATAGAAATGGGCTACAAGGAAATAGAGAATTTCTTGTGGAGGTTCTCATGCTCAATATTTTGCATCACCCCAATCTTGTCAATTTGATTGGTTATTGTGCGGATGGGGATCAGCGCCTTCTTGTCTATGAGTTTATGCCCTTGGGATCGCTGGAAGATCATCTACATGGTGAGAGGGAAATGCTGCCATTCTCTATTTCATTAGGGTTTTCTTGGTTTCTCTTGTGTCAAGAGTTAATATCTTTTTCTATTGGGATTCTTTTGGAAGCTCTTTCTTTCTTGTATCTAGATTCATTGTTTATAATTGTTTACAGTAGAATGGTATTTAAAATTATTAATTATTGAAATTATCAATTATCAGCTGCTTTCATTTGAATTTTCATGCTTTTGTGAGAGATAGTCGAATTCAGAGAGAGGAATAGATGACTGTTCATGTGCCAGTAGTTAGCTTAAAGGATCTTTAAAAGTTTCTTCTCTATGTGAATTTCACTATGATTGCCTGCTTAATATGAAACTTGGTCTACAAGATGAAAGTTTTGAATAGCTTTCTATTCTTTCGATACACTTTATCTCATTTTACATTATTTCAGATACCTACAATATCTATCTAATTTTCTAGGAGTGTAAAGGACGGTACTAGTCATGTATAGAACAGTTCTCCAGAAATGTAATTTATTATTCTTATAGCTTAGACATGCATTTTTTGCCAGTAGCTTAAAGGACGGAACTAGTCATGTAAAGAACAATTCTCCAGAAATGTAATTTATTCTTCTTATAGCTTAGACACGCGCTTTTGCAATTTTAAACAAGTTTAAGAAATAGCTCTAACTAACATTTAACACCTGATGTCCTGAATTGAAATGTATAATGAGTTATATTCTAATGCCTTGTGTTAGATTGCTTTCTGTCAATAGAGCATGTGAATTTGATATTTTTGTGCAGCTTTGAGCAAGCAGATAATGTTCAGTGGGTCATGAGATTAATCATTTTAAAGCATTTGAGCATTGTAGGGTCCCAAAATGGTTGACATTTCTTCAATAACCCCTCTTTGTAAAACAAGTGCTATTTTATGGAAGCATTGCTGAAGTAAAGAAGTGGATGGACAGATGCACCCCAAATTCAGTTCAAATGCTCCTGATAATGTTGTTACATGATATTGGGGACAATATTCTTCTCTCTTTGAGAACATATTTGCTATTTTGCTTCTTTATTTTGGATAACTCTTGGTCACTCAATCAATGATACATTATTTTTATTTTCCTGTTTCCTCTTATATGTTATGCACATGGCCTTTAGGTATGCTGTTTCAGTAACTGAATCATGGCAGTGCAAAATCTTATAATTTTGATAATCTAATGATTCTGGTACCTAAAATAGGTTAACCAATCACTTACTTTTTGTGGATGGTCATGTAATCAACGCCTCCAGCTTTTCGTAGGGAGTCCTGTAAGGTTGGTAGTTCCTCGCATGAATCGCGAGAACTGTTTCTTTAAGTCCTCTTCTAGGTGATTTTGAGTGTGAATTCCTCTGCTACGCCCATCTCTGTGGTTTTGCGGTTCCTGTTAAGTATTTTACGTCATCAAGTCCCTTGATTTCAAGAACTATCGCGAGGAAGTGGATTGAGTGAAATAGGGCCAGGCAGTCCCTTGAGTTTAATAGCGCGCAAGTCCCTTGAGTGAAAGACGTTCAGTGGTTGTTCTGAATCCCACTACAGGGTACTCCGTTTTCTGTCTGATAAGCTCCTCTTCCAGGTCAAGGATGGAAAGTATCGGTTGGTCTTCTGTGCTCTAAAAGACTTTCTTAGGATCCGAGGGTCTGTCTCGTAGAAGAGATGTTATTACAGGATCTTCAGTTCTGTAAGAGTTGTACCTCCCCATATCACAACTGTTGTTGCATATCTGTAAAGTGATTTTACCAAGGTTCTGAACTTCAGACCTTGCTAATTTTACTTTTTCATATGATGAGGTTGTGGTTGCCAAGGTTCTGAACTTCAGACCTAGTTAACTATATGTTTACAAGCGATGAAGTTGTTTCCAGTAGAATTTCGGAAACATGAAAGAACTTGTTGTCAAGATACTGGATTGTGTTTTCTACTTATTTGCCGTTCTTTGAACATTGCATCTTGACAAAGGAATTGGCAATTGATCTGCATACGCTTTTTATGGCACATTTGCCCATATTGGAGGATATGCTGCTGGCATGTCAGTTATTGAAACTAAGTCTCAGCTTTCATGTTGACATCAAGATTCTTGAAAATTTGTTTAAAATGGGCGGGCCTTGCAACCAGGAAAGATGAGGAGTACAGTACGCTTTGAAAATTTTCTGTAACATTCTGGTGTTTTCAATGAGATGATGTCAAAGAAATGAAATTATCTCCTACATGCTAATAAATTGAGAGGATCTCCTCTCATTCTTATCTCTTTCCCAATCTGCCTCAGAGGAACACAAATGTAAGCAAGATGGTATCCTGCTGGTGTACTTTTTTTATTCTCTTTGTTGGGTAGACTTTTAATGATGATCTGGTTTTTAGAGTAACCTTACCCTATGGGTTGGAAGTTGTGGCAACTTATTCAACTGAACTGTTGTTCTGAGCTGTACTTTTCATCTCAGAAGCAAATTCATCAGATATTGTCACTATGTTATTTCCACCTTCCCTCCCAAATTTTCAACATAACCGAGTTTGAAAATTTGGTTCTTGCTTTCACATCATTGGTCGTCTGTTCCAGCCCATATCCATCTTCTATCCACACCCGTCCTATGTGGACATTGTTCTCAAATGACTTGTGCAGCTATAATTCTTATCAGCCTATCATAATCAGGAAATACCTCATGGCCTGCTCCCGGTTCTTGAATAGAAGAATTGATCCATTTGAGGAATATTCAAAAATCAATCCCAGCTCCATTCTATAGATGCAGAATTGTCGATAATGTAATGTATACAACAATCATCAATGTTGAATTGTATGTTGTTTCTTTATGGGGGATTGGTCTCGCATTGCATAGTGCTTACGTAAAACCAAAATGCCCCTCTAGCTGTCAGTTGTATGAGTACTTTTTAAATGCTCCTCTAGCTGTCAGCTGTATGTGCACTTTTTTTTCTTGCTTCCAATATTTTCACAGGTGCCCAACTTCACAGTAATACAATTGGTTTTGAGGAAATTTTACTGTCTTAATACAGGACATTTGCTGCATTATTTTTATTTAATTACCAGAGGTAGGCCACTACTGCATAACACAGTAATGGTGTCGTTTCCAAACAAAGGAATTCTATATCTTCTTGAGCGTTGTAGTGTCAAATTCCATTACTCAATGATCTTCTGATGCCTGTGGTGCTTAACTGCAATGGTTTATCAATCTTTCATCATTGGTATTGTTTTAGTGATGTTGCATTATATTTCTTTTAATGCTTTATGATTTCATTTGTGACTAGTAACTGTTGGTTACGTATTCTAGGAAGCCTAGTAAACCCCCAAAAAAAAAAAAAAAATCATGCATTACTATTACAAGATCCCAAGATGAATGTTTATATAGATCAAAAGTTGAGAAAGAACAATATAGCTTCACAAATATGGTTTTACTTATACATATGCCACTGTAGGTACATCATACCACATGCATGACCTGCATGCACACACTAAACAGTTTATGCACCTGTAGATACATCATGCCACATGCATGCTTGCAGGCACACATTCAACAATGTATGTTTCCCCGGAGTATGCACCTAAGCAATCACCTTTGATAGAGAGGTGTATGTCAAGCATCGTAGCTACAATTTTAATCCTTTAGTGGTGACAAAATCTTGATTTAAGGTTGATAATGCTGACATTCTTTTTTGAAATAACTCTTGATTTAAATACTAATAATTTCTAGTGAATGGTGAAATGATCTTCGTGTAGATCTTCCACCTGATAAGGAACCACTAGACTGGAATACAAGGATGAAGATTGCAGCCGGTGCAGCCAAAGGGTTGGAATACCTGCATGATAAAGCAAATCCTCCTGTTATTTATAGAGACTTCAAATCATCCAACATATTATTGGATGAAGGGTTTCAACCAAAGCTATCTGATTTTGGACGTGCAAAACTTGGTCCAGTTGGAGATAAGACACATGTCTCCACCAGGGTCGTGGGGACTAATGGTTATTGTGCTCCTGAGTATGCTATGACGGGTCAATTGACAGTCAAGTCCGATGTATACAGCTTCGGGGTGGTTTTCTTGGAGCTGATTACTGGACGGAAGGCCATTGATAGCAGCAAAGGACATGGAGAACAGAACCTTGTTTCCTGGGTAAGCCCTCTTAATCTGCTTGTAAATTGATCAAAATTTAGTTGCATTTTCGAATTTTGGAATGAGTTCTAAGGAGGGATTGTGTTCCAGGATGTACTCAATTTCTTGAAGGATGAAAAAATATCTTCTGCAAACTATCAGGACAGTCAGTTTTCCAAGAAATACCTCAACCACCCTGTGTCAGACTTGTTGAACTTATTCTGATTATGATCAAAACGTTCCTACAATGAATGCAGATTAATTGATATTATTTTTAATCAAGGACATCCTATGCTTCCTCCTTAAATCCAGTGACTAAGCTGTTGATAATTTCATGTCCATTAATTTTAGCTGACTCAGTGAGAGTCTGTATTCTTCCTCCACGTCTTCTGTAAAACAAGTATTATTTTTAGCTGACTCACCCGGAGTCTGTATTCTTCCTCCATGACTTCTGTAAAACTAGTATCCTACTGTTTGGGTACTTTCCTTGGTTGTTCCTTAACATGTTTCAATTGGTGATAGACATCTAGGAAGCTCCAAACCTACGCCGTGAGCTCGTATCTGACTAGAGCCCAGGACTGTTTCTCAGGACAGCACAATGATTGTCCCCTTATCATTTTCTTCTTCTCATATAGCAAACAATCATATGTTCTCATTCTACTTTTGCATCAATGATAAATTTGTGTAGTTCGGTCAGTTTATGTCCAGTTTTGAGAAGTTGGAGTGGCAACCCAAGTTGCTTGGTCTCTATTTTTTATTATTCACCCAACTCAGGTGAGGTGCTTGGGTGAATTGGCCGATTCTACGGACTATAATTCTTTCTACTCTTGACAGATTGCAATATCAAACCAAGTTAGAAATGTGTTTTATGTCTTTGCAGGCACGCCTCATGTTGAACGACCGACGAAAATTCCCAAAAGTAGCCGACCCACAGCTTCAAGGTCGGTATCCAATGCACGGGCTCTACCAGGCCCTTGCCGTGGCATCGATGTGTATTCAAGAACAGGCTGCCACACGTCCCCTCATCGGGGATGTGGTGACCGCTCTGTCCTACTTGGCATCCCAGGCATACGACCCCAAGACAGCACCTGCCCATAGCATCAGAAGTGGTGGAGACAAGGATGAGAGAAGGGGCAGAGGTGGTGGTACCGAGAGACACGAAGAGAGAGGTGGAAGAACAGGAAAGAACGAAGATGGGGGAGGGTCGGGACTCAAGTGGGACTTGGATGGATCCGAGAAAGACGATTCACCACAAGAGAACTTCTAACTTGTTAGATTTAGTACACAGTGATGTATGTGACATACATAGTGTTCCACAAAGGGAGGTAAAAAGTACTTTGTTACATTTATTGATGATTATTCTATGTACTGTTATGTAAATCTACGTAGTCATAAAGATGAGGTTTTAAAAAAATTTAAGATTTATAAAACAGAAGTCGAAAACCAATGTGAAACAAGCATTAAGTGTCTCAGATCAGATAGAGGTGGTGAATATCACTTTCCTCATTTCTGTGAATCCGTAGGCATTGTCCATGAAACTTTCGCCCCTTATACACCACAACAAAATGGTGTAGCAGAAAGGAAGAATATGACACTTACTGAAATGATTAATGCTATGCTTATTAACTCTGGTTTAAATTAGAGTTTTTAGGGTGAAGCCTTATTTACGGCTTGTCACATTTTGAATAGGGTACCTAGTAAGAAATCTAATATAATCCCTTATGAATTGTGGAAGAAAATGAAACCAAACTTAAGTTACCTTAAAGTTTAGGGTTGTAGGGCTATAGTGAAAGTCCCTAAACCTAAGTTAAGGAAATTAGGTGAAAAGGGTATTGAGTGTATCTTTTTTGGATATGCTAGTCACAGTAAAACCTATAGATTCTTAGTTATAGAATCTAATGATTTCATAGAAGTCAATACCATAATTGAGACTAGAGATGCATTTTTCTATGAAAATAGGTTCACTTTAATTCCTAAAGAAATTGAACCTACAACTTCTGTAGAACAACCTTTAGAATCACAAACAGAAGTTGGTGAACCTAGTGTACAACCTAGTAAAATAAGAAGAAGTTCAAGAGATAGGAGTTTTGGCCCTGACTTTGTAACCTACCTGGTAGAAGGGACAAGAGAAAAACTCCAAGGTTCTGTCTTGTTAAACTTAAGCATAGAAAGTGACCCTCAAACCTATGGAGAAGCCATAAAGTCACAAGATGCTACTTTTTTGGAAAGAAGCAATTAATGACGAAATGGATTCTATCATGGGTAATAAAACTTGGATTTTGGTTGATTTACCACCTGGGTCTAAACCTATATAGGATGTAAATGGATCTTCAAGAAGAAGATCAAAGTAGATGGGACCATAAAAAAGTTTAAGGCAATGTTAGTTGCCAAAGGGTTTACTCAAAAACCCGGTATTGATTACTTTGACACATACGCACCAGTTGCTAGGATATCTACCATTAGAGTGTTGATTACTCTTGCTTCCATATACAAATTTCACATTCACCAGATGGATGTTAAAACTGCATTTTTAAATGGTGAACTTGATGAAGAAGTGTATATGGAACAACCTGAAGAATTTATTCTGCCAGGCCAAGAGCATAAAGTATGTAAGCTAATCAAATCTTTGTATGGCCTTAAGCAAGCCCCTAAACAATGGCATGAGAGATTTGATAAAATCTTAGTGCCAAATGGTTATAGGATACATGAGTCAGATAAATGTGTGTATAAATAACTTTAAGGGTGACAAAAGTGTTGTTATTTGTTTATATGTTGATGACATGTTAATATTTAGTACCGACATTTAAAACATTCAAAGTACTAAATCATTTCTTTCTCAAAACTTTGATATGAAATACATGGGTGAAGCTGATGTGATTTTGGGTATTAGAATCATAAGACAGGATAATGGTTTGATTCTAACACAATCACATTATATTGAGAAAGTTCTCAAAAAGTTTAACCATTTTGATTGTTCACCCATTTCAACACCTTTTGACCCAAATATGAAGTTGTATCTTAATTCTGGTAGGACCATCTCTCAACTAGGGTATGCTAGTGTCATTGGTAGCCTTATGCATTCTATGATTTGTACTAGGCCAGACATAGCATTTGCTGTAGGTAAATTTAGTATGTTTACCAGTAATTTTAGTTTTTCTCATTTGAATGTAGTCTATAAAGTTTTCAAATACTTAAAGAAAACTATAGACTATGGTTTATGTTATAGTGGGTATCTAACTGTAGTAGATGGATATACTAATGCTAGTTGGATAACTGAGCGTATAGACCATTTATCAACCAGTGGGTGAATTTTCACCCTTGGTGGGGGAGCAGTCTCCTGGGCCTCTAAGAAACAGACATGCATAACAACTTCAACTATGGAAGCATAGTTTATAGCTCTGGCAGCATGCTGTAAAGAGGCGGAATGACTTCGGAATTTGTTAATGAAAATTCCATTATGGTATAAACCTATGCCATCGATTTATGTCCACTGTGATAGTCAGGCCACACTATCAAGGGCATATAATCATGTTTATAATGGTAAGTCCAGACATATAGGACTTAGACATAGTACTATAAGAGAGTTACTTACTAATGAAGTAGTAACTATTGATTTTGTGAGATCGAGCCAAAACTTGGCCGATCCATTCACTAAAGCTCTTGCAAGAGATCTGGTGTGTAAAACATCATTAGGGATGGGGTTAAAGCCATTAACCAATAGTCACCAATGATGGAACCTCAACTCAACACTTGAATAAATATTAAGTCTTGAGTTTAATGAGTCTAAGTACATCATATGGAGTGATTGCAAGCACTATAATATGTATTATTAGTCATCCCAAGGTAAAGTGCTTGGTACCTGTAATGTTTAAAAGGAGAAGGCTGAGTATGTAAACGCTTAATAGGCTTATAACATAGTGTTTGAGTGTTTTAGTTACAGGGGCACTCTTGATAAGCCTACCTATGTGAGTATGGGAGTGGTTCCGCTTCCTATGAGACCTGGTTAGTCTCTAGAGCGCTCATGAAACCAAGATATAGACACAAGGCCAGTACATGTGTCGGTTTTTTAGAAATTGCCCAAAGAGGTGAAATTTTGTGTGTGAAACGTGTTCGGTTAACTAAATAGAATAGCTAGTTCAAAGATACGTCTATTATGCAATTCTGGTTAACTTTGATGTGTCTTCACTAAGTGAAGGTTCAAATCGAGAAATGCCTTCATCTATGCATAAGATTTTCAAGCCCGATGAGAAAATTTTCTTTGATTTTGAAAATAGTGGGGGATTGTTAGTGATTTTGGATTTTCAAAATCTTATATTTTGCCACGTTTTAGTGTTTTTGGAAAATATTTTCTCAATAGCGTTTGGGAGAAAGAAAATATTTTCTTGGAAAGATTTGCTTTTTACAAAAGGATGTAGAAGTGTAGTTGAAAAGATAGTCCTGTACCGAATGAGAAAAAGGAAAGAGAAGGGCCTATAAAGCATTACACTTCTCTACTACTTGTTTGTTTGCACATTGGGTTGAACCCATGGTTGGACCCGCGGGACGGTGCAACGCACCGTTCGCACACGCGAACGAGCACGCGCGCGCGGCGTAGGCAATGAGCTATAGGGCGCATAGTGGCACTTTTTTAGGCGCACGTTACACTTCGCACGTACGCAACGTCGCGATGAGCGATTGGAGCCTTTAATTTTTTTCAGATTTGATTTAGACCGTTGGATCAAGATGAAGGTGGACCGGTCGGATGGGTGGGCCGAATGGTTCGTAGGCCCATCAAGCCCAGTGCCAAATGTTTCGGCTGGGTTGGGCTTCGACTTGGGCCTAACGGTCGGCCCAGCGGGCCCAGTACTCCAACGGTCAAGGAGTGTGGTCAAATGGGTTGTGTCCCTTCCCCAAACGATCAAGGGCCAAGGGGGTGCGATCCGCACCATAGATAGTTGATCTAACGATGACGGGGTTGGAGAGAGGTTTACTCAAACCAACACTCACCTCTAAGATCGATCAGGACCGTTCAGTATCAAATGGGTGCGATCTTACGGTCAGATTTCACACTTCTGGAATGGTGCCTTGTAGAGGTGTTTTTCACACAGAAAAGACACTAGGTGGTCTATAAAATGTGGAGAATTCGGTCATTTCATTACAGAAACGAATTGGCAATTCTGACAAACTTTAAACTTCTACACCCCTATCTGATCCTCAAGTATTTCTACGTACTGTTTTTCCTTTTATTTACTGTTCTAGATAATGTTCTTCTGCAGAAACAGTATCTAGAAATTTCTCTAAGGCTTGAAATTTAGAAGGGCATTTCCGGTTTGATTCCGCCAGTGCAAGACGTCATCAAACATTAGTAGTTCCCTACTAGGCTTCATTGTATCTTGGAGGCAATTCGCGGATCCCCTTTGCACACTACTGGTGGGGGCGAATCTTGTCTTAAGGAAAGTGATATCATGCCTTGAAGCAACAGTTTATGTTTTCTATCACCAACAGTACCCTCAAACTCTTTAACATCCTCTCCATAGGAAGTACCCCTTCCCTCTCTGTCTCCTTCAACATGAGCTGCCGGATCTATTCATTTTGTATTCAAAACTAAATTCCAAATCCAAATACAATATATGAGGTATCCAAACGGCTGCATTTTCTCTCTCCCTCTCTTTTGTTTTCTATCTTCTCAGCGTAATCTCTTCAGCAGGTTCTTTACACATTTCTCATGTCTCGCCATTTCTTGTTGTTATGCCATTGTCTGCTTCCTTCCTCCACCTTTAAACATTTTACCATCACTAGCAGTGTGATTTCGCCATCCTCATACGCACATTTTTTTGGTGTTTGAGTTTTATAAGTCAAGGAGGATTACGGGTAGTAGTTGGAGATGTTAGGAATTTGGGATATGATAAGATTTTATTCCTTCTTTCTTTTTTTAACTTCTTGCCCTTATCTAGTAGGAGTCAAATCCAGGTTAGGGTCAAGTGCTAGTAGGAGTCTTTGTATTTACTATATATATTGCAATGAAGGATTCATGTTTTTTAGTGATACTTTTTTTTTTTTTATTATTATTATTCTCATGAACAGGAAAGTAAAGGGTCCTCTCGAATGGAACCTAATTCTTCATTTTCTTAGTTTCATCTTCAAGATTACTCGACTGCCATTGCCCCTGCATGTCAACCTAATAAGTTTTTTTTGGGTTTTATAGGTAAAAATAGACTAAATCAGATTAAATTAAAGAAAACTCAAGTAGAATTGGTTTAAAAAAATCGGATTAAATTGTCTAAAATCGGTTTAAATAGACAAATACCAGATTAAATCATAAAAATTTGGATTAACCAATTTTTTGTCTATTTACCAATTCAACTAATTTTTAGCTGATTCAACCTGATCTTTGACAATTTACACCGATTTAAACTCATTTAGGCAAAAATCTCTCTTTTTTGTTATGCATGGCATAGGAACCCCCAGCACATTGAATGGTTGAAAAGTAAGTCCCACATAAAACAGTAGGTCCCACATGCACTTTTATAAGTTTATGGGATTTCTATTTTAGAATATGACTAAGACTAACGTGGGTTGGCTCGTGATGGTCAACTAGCTCAACGGTCTTCCTCTCTCTCTCTCTCTCTCTCTCGCCCAAATTGCAGAAGAGATAAAAGAGATGATGCCATGATTTGAATTGAAACTTTGTTCTCATTCCCAATGCGAGAAATGGAGAGTCAAAAACGTCGGCAAAAACAAAGGTGGTAACGAAGCATGTTTGTGGAAGCGGCAAATGACATGTTCATAGTTCATAGTATTGTGGGCCCCATCAAATTTAGATTGGTTTGTACCACATTTTCAAATAAAGAGGGCACACGCAACTGTGAGATTTTCCTCCCTCCAACCTTTTTGAGAAATTAAGTACCATTGACGTTGACCAACTTCTCTTTCCACACCCAACAGACCTGCTTGTTTCCTTCCATTATGAGTGCAACTCGGGTTGGGTTAGGGCTAAGGCCAACCCTAACCCAAGCCAAAATCGGGTTGAGCCCGACCCAAGTTGCACCCCTAGTTTTCATCACTTAGGACGCCCAGCAGCAGTGTATCAATGACTACAGAAAGGCTGATGTACTTCACCTCATAAGGATTCAATGGATTTGATTGCCATGTACACTGCAGTTGGTTCGTCCCGAGTGATGAAAAGGGGGGCATTTATCATTTCCCTAAATTTTCCCTTCTCTACCTTTTGCCGCATTTCTCTCTACAACTCTAACAGGTTGCGGTTGGATTGCCAGAATTAGGAATTGGAAGTCGGGCATCCAATAACGATTCCTATTCCAATTTTAGAATGGAAAAACAATTAAAATTAAAGGTTTAATTAAAAAATAAGAAAAAATCATTTTGACTGGGGTAGAATCAGAATACCAACTCTTAGGACGGGAAACAAATTCCGACATTTCCTCCTTTAATTTTAGTACCGACCATAGTCACCAAAACGTGATTCGGCAATAGAACGGCAAGTCCAAAATTCGAGTTTAATACATTTTTCGAACCAGTTTAATACAGTTTTGGTTCAAAAAATGTAGGGAAAAAAAAAAAGGAAACACAAAAAATGCATTTAAATATTTTTTAATTTACAAAATATAGTAGGGGTAAATTTGAAAAGTTAGCCAAAAAAATGTTTTTAATATGTTTTAAACACATTTAAAACGTTTTCCTCCCAACGAAGAATCGAACATAGGCCGAGAGAGATGATCTGACAATTCTAACCAATCCAACGGTGAAGATCATGAGTTGTGGGGCCCATTTGGTTGCATACCGATCATGCAAACCCTCTTTTTTATATGCAATTGGATACTTTGTTCAACCACTGCTTATATTAGTAGATAGCACGTGCATCGCACGTTAGTGAGCGCTACAAAGGAGGAGAAAAAACAACCAACCAATGGATATGTACACATCTTTAGATTCCAACCACATTCTCAAATCTCAATAGTGGGAAATGATTTGATATTTGTACTCCATTCTTTGGATAATGGAACTCCTCTTCACTAATTGAATGCTAGCTTATTATGGTTTTCAAATAGCTAATTAGTGAAGAGGAGTGCCCATTATAGAAGAAGGGGGTGGACATCAGTTCCCTTGTCAACATTGAATAATTAGAAATTAGGGAAATGCTACTCTGATTTGAAGTGGGCCCCGCAGTTACTTCATATCTTTGGGAGTTGGCAGGCTCAAGTGGGCCCATTTCATGTTTCTAATTTGATCTTGATCTTTGGATAGTCATAATCTTATCACCGTTAGATCAAGATTTGAAGGCGTGTTAAGATGTGGGAACCCAGTTGCTTTTATGACCTGTAGGGGGGTGCCGGGATCAAGTGGACCCATTTTGAACATCTGTTCAACAAGCGTTTCACCAACGGTGATGGTGATGTTAGGTGGGCCCCCACTTATTCTATGTTCCAGAAACATTACCCCATTCAAAATAAGTGTGCCCCACTTCTCACCCACAATTTTCATTTCACACCTGACACCTTCCTCGTCTTCTCTTTTTGTCTCTAATTTCCTATTTTAACGTCTTGCTCAGCAGACAAAATGACCAAAGTACCCTTTTAGCGTCTCTCGATACTCTCGCTACGCGGATAAAAGGTGAAATTGCCCTTACACTGTGAAATGACAAAATTACCCTTTGTACCGCATTCTTTCACTGGAAGGCCGCATGTGAATTTTGTCGGCGGCACGTTATCTTGAAGCTACGTGGCGCATTCTCAACCCTACAAGTTTAATAATACACACCGACGTGGCATGCTTTCCTCGAGTCTCGGCGAGATCTTCTGATATTTCAATACTTTAATCAACATTGTATCTTGCTCTTCTAAATTAACGTTAATCAATGAAGTAAAATGTAATTAAATTAGGGTGGGAAATGATATATCCGCCCCTTTTGATCACCAGGACACCCCCTCAATGCCCCTAATTGCCACAAACACTGACAGGGGTGGTCCTGGTGATCAGAGGGGGCGGATATATCATTTCCCTTAAATTAACATTAATCAATGAAGTAGAATGGGTTACTCTTACTAATACCAATCATTCAAGCATGAGTAAATGACATTTGTAACGGTGTCACTCGTATTTAAGCACTTACATCGACACGAAATCCTTTTTTCAGCTTAACGAGGCACGTCATTAGTCACTAATCATGTAAAATTTTGGTAATGTCAATGCAGGTGAGGATGAATATACAATATGACAAAATATCAAACCAAGTAATAAAATAATCAACCATGGAAATCAAAGGAACATGTTCAATCTAAAGTCACAAGGGTTTCTTAATTTACTAATTTCTACCTTATTAGATCCTCACACCTAGACAAAAAACTTCCTGGCCGGCTAGCGTGTCGACCATCGCCTTTTTGCCGTGGATTTCGTGTTGAAGTATAAATGATTAAATAACACCAACTCTAGCAGCTTAAGCTCTGAGTAATTGATTGTTTCACATGGTATTAGAGCTATGTATCAGCACAATTGCCTCACAACAGATCCAAGCCCCCCCCCCCAAAAAAAAAATAAATAAGAGTTACATATGAGGGGGAGTGTTAAAGTATAAATGATTAGTCAACACCAACTCTAACCACCTAACCGCTTAAGCTTTTGGAGCAGTTGGTTGTTCCACACTTGGATCTCTAAGAAACAAACATGTAGCATGTTTGGCAACCATGAAATTCTATTCTGAAATTTTTTTCCCTTTGAATTTTTGTAATCCCTCTTTTGATGTTAAAATTATTTAAGGTTAATTTTTTGCGGTTTAATTTACCAAAGAAAGCATTAACAAATCTTGCAGATCATTTTCCCGAGCAAAGAAATTTAAAAATAAAAAATAAAAAAAATCATTATCGTCAAATGTGGTTGTAGTTTTTGAAGTTTCTTGTCTTTCTTAGAGAAGCGTCGCTCTCGCAGGCTCGAGATAACTAGGTCCAGCTATAAAGTGGATGCCTTAGGAAACTTAAAAAGAAATTTTGGCCGCGGTTAACAACTTGTTTAGACGAGTGTTGCTAATCACATTACAGATGTTATAGCCGTGTTGCCATCTAGAACACGCCTAACCGTAACCCTTGCCTTGCTTGCCGGAGATCATCTGAAGTGCCATTTGACAACGGCCCTTAATGACATGTTGTGTACAAGACCAGATGACAGGTGCAGAAGACCCCTCATATTTTCAGGAGCGCATAATCTTGATTAATTATGTAATTTTTTTTATTTTTTTTTTAACAAAATTTAACTCAATCTCACAAAAAACAACAAAAAAATCAAGTAAATATAAAATATAAAATACACATTGTTGTCATATTCTATAACTTCATGTGCCCTAAATGTTGATGTATTGCCCCATTTTGCATATTTCTTTTTTTTTGTGCAAATAACCATAAAAGAGTGGAAAAGGAAATGAAAAGCTGCTTAAATAATCTCATCAAAGCTTTCCACATATATACAACTGATCTCAGCTTATCTTTATCTCCTATTCACTTCCCATTAATGGGTTAATGAAAGCAACTCACACCTTCCCATAACACCTTAAAGAACAGTAAATAAAATTCAAGGACACGTGTTGCCACGGCATAAATAGTAAGTAATAAATATAAAAAATAAAGAAAAGTCTATATACACCATACGATGGTGTAAATATTTACACCAAATCTCAGTGTATAGCCATTTCAATCACGAGAACCATTTCACATAATTGTTGATCTTGACCGTCCATTTCACTGGTTGCCTTTCAAATGGGCCGCTAGCGTTAAAATCTCACCGTTCCGATGGCTTATGTCTTTAACCATTTGTTTTCCAAAGATTTTCTATGATGTGTGGCTGTATAAACCCTCATTTTTCAAAAAGCACGGCCTACTCCATGGGATGATCCAAACCATCCATTTGTTGGGCCACAACGTAAATACTAAATAGGTTGTTTTTTTTATTAAATACTAAATAGGTTGTTGTTCCCTAAAAATCATTTCCATAGGATGATCCTAACCCTCCGATCTCCGATACATCCCATGGATCGGAGGGTTAGGATCATCCTATGCAAATACTTTTAGGGCAACACCTATTTACATTGTGGCACAACAAATGGACGGTTTGGATCAGCCCATGGCGTGGGCCGTGCAGTACTTGAAGGTTACTGGACTAATGTACACTGGGTACCCATGGTTTTAAATTTCGGCCGAAATCCGGTCGGGTTGAGACCGGAACTGAAATTTGGTGAAATCCGAAATTTCGAGAATTCAATTTTTTAAAAATAATATGGTATTTTTTCCAAAATTTTGTGATTTCGGTCGAAATTTCGGTTTCGGCTAGGGCCGAAATACTGAAATACATACCGAAACCGAAATTGAAAACCATGGACTACTTAAACAGTTACACCATATAAAATCTCATTAGGTAGATGTTATGGAAACCAGTATATACACTGAATACCGATGAGTGTATATACGCTAAAATTAGAATGAAGGGAGCGTGTGGAAATAGTGTATTTGGTTCTTTTATAAGAACAAGTAGAGAGACATGAAGCCGAAACAAAGCCGGCCAAGTGCTTTTCTTCTCTTCTCTTTTCACATATTGATTCGATACTTCTTCTACCTCTTTCACGATCTCTTTTTGTTTTCTTTCATTCACGGTCACTGATTAAGAAAACCCAAGAAACAAGAAAGATAACGTTATAAGGTTTCTTATAAAAAATTAGCGGAGAATGGGTCGTTGAATAATATTTGATTTCCGGGTTATTTTTGTGAGATTTTGATTTTGATTGAAGATGGGTTGTTTTCCATGTTTTGATTCTGAAGAGGAGGAGTTGAATCCTGTAAATAAAAGAGATGATATAAAGGAAGGCAAACCACCATTCGAATCTCATATGTCAAGACTTTCATCAGGTTAGCTTCTCTTTTTTTAATTTTTTTATGGATTGATCGATCCATATTTTTTAGGTTTTATTTTAGTAATTTTGGGATTTGGGTAGATGCAATTTTTTCTTCTTTTCTGCAGATTCTTTTGTTTTCTTCGAATTCTATTCAATTTTGCTCGAATTCTATTCCATTTTATAATTTCCTATTGTTTTATTAGATTAGATTTTTTAAATAAAATTTCATTTAATTTTGTATTTCTGTGTTTGATCTGATTGATAACTTGATCCGATCATGGAAATTTTAGTGCAGGGAGTTTCATAGATTCTTATCAAGATTGATCTAGAAGATGAGTTATTGTTCTTGGAAAGTTAATTTTCAGAGACTAGAGCTTAATTGAGTAATGAGTTTTCTGGGAAACAAATCAATAATACTCAATTTTGAGTTTTCCTTAAATGGGTGTTTCCTTCTTAGTGTGAATTCAATTGTGTCTATTTAATTCCTTTCAAAATGAAGTAATTCAGAAATTCTCTGACTTTGAATTTATATTTTCCAGTTTGGGATTTTCGCGATTTTGTTACTATGGTATTCACCAGTCTTTGTTTGGTTTTTTTTTAAACCCAGAATTTATCTTGGAATCCGGAGCGGCACCTTAAATTTTATTGATAAGAAAAAAAATATTTACAAGAACATATACTCTTGCCTCTAACCCATCAAGATACAAGAAGAGGAAAAATAAAACCCCTATACAAGGGAACATGCAATATTTATTTAGTAGGAATATAAGGAATACATAATTGCTCACATCTAACACCTGCTCTAGAGTTTTTGCGGAGAGTAGTGCAATTCCAATAAATAAACACATTAAACCAGTCTTTGTTTGGTTGTTTGATGGAATTGTAGGAGCTGACAGACTAAAAACAAGAGGCTTTACCGGATCAAAGAAAGAACAAGTGGGTCCAAAGGATGGGCCTGATGATCATATCGGGGCGCAGACATTCACCTTCCGGGAGCTAGCGGCAGCGACGAAAAACTTTAGAGCAGAGTGTCTTTTAGGGGAAGGTGGATTCGGGCGTGTTTATAAAGGTCGCCTAGAGAGCACGGGTCAGGTAAAATCTTTGTTAATTTGTGAGTTTTAGGTTCAATCAGTGTTCTCATTGCTGTAAAGAATCGCCTGATCTATTTTATGATCATAAAAATAAAACACTCAGAAAAATGAATCTTGTGTTAGCATTTTTTTAAAACTAGTTTAGAGCCTTGGAGATTAGGTGATCTTGTATGGATTGATGGAAGGGTGAAATTGGATAGTTTGATTTTGAGTAGATTATTACTGTTGGATTGGGCTTACATAAGTATGTGCTTGTGTTAACAGGTAGTTGCTGTTAAACAACTGGATAGAAATGGGCTACAAGGAAATAGAGAATTTCTTGTGGAGGTTCTCATGCTCAATATTTTGCATCACCCCAATCTTATCAATTTGATTGGTTATTGTGCGGATGGGGACCAGCGCCTTCTTGTCTATGAGTTTATGCCCTTGGGATCGCTGGAAGATCATCTACATGGTGAGAGGGAAATGCTGCCATTCTCTATTTCATTAGGGTTTTCTTGGTTTCTCTTGTGTCAAGAGTTAATACCTTTTTCTATTGGGATTCTTTTGGAAGCTCTTTCTTTCTTGTATCTAGATTCATTGTTTATAATTGTTTACAGTAGAATGGTATTTAAAATTATCAATTATTGAAATTATCAATTATCGGCTGCTTTCATTTGAATTTTCATGCTTTTGTGAGAGATAGTCGACTTCACCAGTTCAACAACACCAGTGCCTCAATACAAATACAGAGAGAGGAATAGATGACTGTTCATGTGCCAGTAGTTAGCTTAAAGGATCTTTAAAAGTTTCTTCTCTATGTGAATTTCACTATGATTGCCTGCTTAATATGAAACTTGGTCTACAAGATGAAAGTTTTGAATAGCTTTCTATTCTTTCGATACACTTTATCTCATTTTACATTATTTCAGATACCTACAATATCTATCTCATTTTCTAGGAGTGTAAAGGACGGTACTAGTCATGTATAGAACAGTTCTCCAGAAATGTAATTTATTATTCTTATAGCTTAGACATGCATTTTTTGCCAGTAGCTTAAAGGACGGAACTAGTCATGTAAAGAACAATTCTCCAGAAATGTAATTTATTCTTCTTATAGCTTAGACACACGCTTTTGCAATTTTAAACAAGTTTAAGAAATAGCTCTAACTAACATTTAACACCTGATGTCCTGAATTGAAATGTATAATGAGTTATATTCTAATGCCTTGTGTTAGATTGCTTTCTGTCAATAGAGCATGTGAATTTGATATTTTTGTGCAGCTTTGAGCAAGCAGATAATGTTCAGTGGGTCATGAGATTAATCATTTTAAAGCATTTGAGCATTGTAGGGTCCCAAAATGGTTGACATTTCTTCAATAACCCCTCTTTGTAAAGCAAGTGCTATTTTGTGGAAGCATTGCTGAAGTAAAGAAGTGGATGGACAGATGCACCCCAAATTCAGTTCAAATGCTCCTGATAATGTTGTTACATGATATTGGGGACAATATTCTTCTCTCTTTGAGAACATATTTGCTATTTTGCTTCTTTATTTTGGATAATTCTTGGTCACTCAATCAATGATACATTATTTTTATTTTCCTGTTTCCTCTTATATGTTATGCACATGGCCTTTAGGTATGCTGTTTCAGTAACTGAATCATGGCAGTGCAAAATCTTATAATTTTGATAATCTAATGATTCTGGTATCTAAAATAGGTTAACCAATCACTTACTTTTTGTGGATGGTCATGTAATCAACGCCTCCAGCTTTTCGTAGGGAGTCCTGTAAGGTTGGTAGTTCCTCGCATGAATCGCGAGAACTGTTTCTTTAAGTCCTCTTCTAGGTGATTTTGAGTGTGAATTCCTCTGCTACGCCCATCTCTGTGGTTTTGCGGTTCCTGTTAAGTATTTTACGTCATCAAGTCCCTTGATTTCAAGAACTATTGCGAGGAAGTGGATTGAGTGAAATAGGGCCAGGCAGTCCCTTGAGTTTAATAGCGCGCAAGTCCCTTGAGTGAAAGACGTTCAGTGGTTGTTCTGAATCCCACTACAGGGTACTCCGTTTTCTGTCTGATAAGCTCCTCTTCCAGGTCAAGGATGGAAAGTATCGGTTGGTCTTCTGTGCTCTAAAAGACTTTCTTAGGATCCGAGGGTCTGTCTCATAGAAGAGATGTTATTACAGGATCTTCAGTTCTGTAAGAGTTGTACCTCCCCATATCACAACTGTTGTTGCATATCTGTAAAGTGATTTTACCAAGGTTCTGAACTTCAGACCTTGCTAATTTTACTTTTTCATATGATGAGGTTGTGGTTGCCAAGGTTCTGAACTTCAGACCTAGTTAATTATATGTTTACAACCGATGAAGTTGTTTCCAGTAGAATTTCGGAAACATGAAAGAACTTGTTGTCAAGATACTGGATTGTGTTTTCTACTTATTTGCCGTTCTTTGAACATTGCATCTTGACAAAGGAATTGGCAATTGATCTGCATACGCTTTTTATGGCACATTTGCCCATATTGGAGGATATGCTGCTGGCATGTCAGTTATTGAAACTAAGTCTCAGCTTTCATGTTGACATCAAGATTCTTGAAAATTTGTTTAAAATGGGCGGGCCTTGCAACCAGGAAAGATGAGGAGTACAGTACGCTTTGAAAGTTTTCTGTAACAGTCTGGTGTTTTCAATGAGATGATGTCAAAGAAATGAAATTATCTCCTACATGCTAATAAATTGAGAGGATCTCCTCTCATTCTTATCTCTTTCCCAATCTGCCTCAGAGGAACACAAATGTAAGCAAGATGGTATCCTGCTGGTGTACTTTTTTTATTCTCTTTGTTGGGTAGACTTTTAATGATGATCTGGTTTTTAGAGTAACCTTACCCTATGGGTTGGAAGTTGTGGAAACTTATTCAACTGAACTGTTGTTCTGAGCTGTACTTTTCATCTCAGAAGCAAATTCATCAGATATTGTCACTATGTTATTTCCACCTTCCCTCCCAAATTTTCAACATAACCGAGTTTGAAAATTTGGTTCTTGCTTTCACATCATTGGTCGTCTGTTCCAGCCCATATCCATCTTCTATCCACACCCGTCCTATGTGGACATCGTTCTCAAATGACTTGTGCAGCTATAATTCTTATCAGCCTATCATAATCAAGAAATTCCTCATGGCCTGCTCCCGGTTCTTGAATAGAAGAATTGATCCATTTGAGGAATATTCAAAAATCAATCCCAGCTCCATTCTATAGATGCAGAATTGTCGATAATGTAATGTATACAACAATCATCAATGTTGAATTGTATGTTGTTTCTTTATGGGGGATTGGTCTCGCATTGCATAGTGCTTACGTAAAACCAAAATGCCCCTCTAGCTGTCAGTTGTATGAGTACTTTTTAAATGCTCCTCTAGCTGTCAGCTGTATGTGCACTTTTTTTTCTTGCTTCCAATATTTTCACAGGTGCCCAACTTCACAGTAATACCATTGGTTTTGAGGAAATTTTACTGTCTTAATACAGGACATTTGCTGCATTATTTTTATTTAATTACCAGAGGTAGACCACTACTGCATAACACAGTAATGGTGTCGTTTCCAAACAAAGGAATTCTATATCTTCTTGAGCGTTGTAGTGTCAAATTCCATTACTCAATGATCTTCTGATGCCTGTGGTGCTTAACTGCAATGGTTTATCAATCTTTCATCATTGGTATTGTTTTAGTGATGTTGCATTATATTTCTTTTAATGCTTTATGATTTCATTTGTGACTAGTAACTGTTGGTTACGTATTCTAGGAAGCCTAGTAAACCCCCCAAAAAAAAAATAAATCATGCATTACTATTACAAGATCCCAAGATGAATGTTTATATAGATCAAAAGTTGAGAAAGAACAATATAGGTTCACAAATAAGGTTTTACTTATACATATGCCACTGTAGGTACATCATACCACATGCATGACCTGCATGCACACACTAAACAGTTTATGCACCTGTAGATACATCATGCCACATGCATGCTTGCAGGCACACATTCAACAATGTATGTTTCCCCGGAGTATGCACCTAAGCAATCCCCTTTGATAGAGAGGTGTATGTCAAGCATGGTAGCTACAATTTTAATCCTTTAGTGGTGACAAAATCTTGATTTAAGGTTGATAATGCTGACATTCTTTTTTGAAATAACTCTTGATTTAAATACTAATAATTTCTAGTGAATGGTGAAATGATCTTCGTGTAGATCTTCCACCTGATAAGGAACCACTAGACTGGAATACAAGGATGAAGATTGCAGCCGGTGCAGCCAAAGGGTTGGAATACCTGCATGATAAAGCAAATCCTCCTGTTATTTATAGAGACTTCAAATCATCCAACATATTATTGGATGAAAGGTTTCAACCAAAGCTATCTGATTTTGGACGTGCAAAACTTGGTCCAGTTGGAGATAAGACACATGTCTCCACCAGGGTCGTGGGGACTAATGGTTATTGTGCTCCTGAGTATGCTATGACGGGTCAATTGACAGTCAAGTCCGATGTATACAGCTTCGGGGTGGTTTTCTTGGAGCTGATTACTGGACGGAAGGCCATTGATAGCAGCAAAGGACATGGAGAACAGAACCTTGTTTCCTGGGTAAGCCCTCTTAATCTGCTTGTAAATTGATCAAAATTTAGTTGCATTTTTGAATTTTTGGAATGAGTTCTAAGGAAGCTCCAAACCTACGCCGCGAGCTCGTATCAGACTAGAGCCCAGGACTGTTTCTCAGGACAGCACAATGATTGTCCCCTTATCATTTTCTTCTTCTCATATAGCAAACAATCATATGTTCTCATTCTACTTTTGCATCAATGATAAATTTGTGTAGTTCGGTCAGTTTATGTCCAGGTTTGAGAAGTTGGAGTGGCAACCCAAGTTGCTTGGTCTCTATTTTTTATTATTCACCCAACTCAGGTGAGGTGCTTGGGTGAATTGGCCGATTCTACGGACTATAATTCTTTCTACTCTTGACAGATTGCAATATCAAACCAAGTTAGAAATGTGTTTTATGTCTTTGCAGGCACGTCCCATGTTCAACGACCGACGAAAATTCCCAAAAGTAGCCGACCCACGGCTTCAAGGTCGGTATCCAATGCACGGGCTCTACCAGGCCCTTGCCGTGGCATCGATGTGTATTCAAGAACAGGCTGCCACACGTCCCCTCATCGGGGATGTGGTGACCGCTCTGTCCTACTTGGCATCCCAGGCATACGACCCCAAGACAGCACCTGCCCATAGCATCAGAAGTGGTGGAGACAAGGATGAGAGAAGCGGCAGAGGTGGTGGTACCGAGAGACACGAAGAGAGAGGTGGAAGAACAGGAAAGAACGAAGATGGGGGAGGGTCGGGACTCAAGTGGGACTTGGATGGATCCGAGAAAGGCGATTCACCACAAGAGAACTTCTAACTTGTTAGATTTAGTACATAGTGATGTATGTGACATACATAGTGTTCCCCAAAGGGAGGTAAAAAGTACTTTGTTACATTTATTGATGATTATTCTATGTACTGTTATGTAAATCTACTTAGTCATAAAGATGAGGTTTTAAAAAAATTTAAGATTTATAAAACAGAAGTCGAAAACCAATGTGAAACAAGCATTAAGTGTCTCAGATCAGATAGAGGTGGTGAATATCACTTTCCTCATTTCTGTGAATCCGTAGGCATTGTCCATGAAACTTTCGCCCCTTATACACCACAACAAAATGGTGTAGCAGAAAGGAAGAATATGACACTTACTGAAATGATTAATGCTATGCTTATTAACTCTGGTTTAAATAAGAGTTTTTAGAGTGAAGCCTTATTTACGGCTTGTCACATTTTGAATAGGGTACCTAGTAAGAAATCTAATATAATCCCTTATGAATTGTGGAAGAAAATGAAACCAAACTTAAGTTACCTTAAAGTTTAGGGTTGTAGGGCTATAGTGAAAGTCCCTAAACCCAAGTTAAGGAAATTAGGTGAAAAGGGTATTGAGTGTATCTTTTTTGGATATGCTAGTCACAGTAAAACCTATAGATTCTTAGTTATAGAATCTAATGATTTCATAGAAGTCAATACCATAATTGAGATGAGAGATGCATTTTTCTATGAAAATAGGTTCACTTTAATTCCTAAAGAAATTGAACCTACAACTTCTGTAGAACAACCTTTAGAATCACAAACAGAAGTTGGTGAACCTAGTGTACAACCTAGTAAAATAAGAAGAAGTTCAAGAGATAGAAGGGATAGGAGTTTTGGCCCTGACTTTGTAACCTACCTGGTAGAAGGGACAAGAGAAAAACTCCAAGGTTCTGTCTTGTTAAACTTAAGCATAGAAAGTGACCCTCAAACCTATGGAGAAGCCATAAAGTCACAAGATGCTACTTTTTATAAAGAAGCAATTAATGACGAAATGGATTTTATCATGGGTAATAAAACTTGGATTTTGGTTGATTTACCACCTGGGTCTAAACCTATATAGGATGTAAATGGATCTTCAAGAAGAAGATCAAAGTAGATGGGACCATAGAAAAGTTTAAGGCAATGTTAGTTGCCAAAGAATTTACTCAAAAACCCGGTATTGATTACTTTGACACATACGCACCAGTTGCTAGGATATCTACCATTAGAGTGTTGATTACTCTTGCTTCCATATACAAATTTCACATTCACCAGATGGATGTTAAAACTGCATTCTTAAATGGTGAACTTGATGAAGAAGTGTATATGGAACAACCTGAAGAATTTATTCTGCCAGGCCAAGAGTATAAAGTATCTAAGCTAATCAAATCTTTGTATGGCCTTAAGCAAGCCCCTAAACAATGGCATGAGAGATTTGATAAAATCTTAGTGCCAAATGGTTATAGGATACATGAGTCAGATAAATGTGTGTATAAATAACTTTAAGGGTGACAAAAGTGTTGTTATTTGTTTATATGTTGATGACATGTTAATATTTAGTACCGACATTTAAAACATTCAAAGTACTAAATCATTTCTTTCTCAAAACTTTGATATGAAAGACATGGGTGAAGCTGATGTGATTTTGGGTATTAGAATCATAAGACAGGATAATGGTTTGATTCTAACACAATCACATTATATTGAGAAAGTTCTCAAAAAGTTTAACCATTTTGATTGTTCACCCATTTCAACACCTTTTGACCCAAATATGAAGTTGTATCTTAATTCTGGTAGGACCATCTCTCAACTAGGGTATGCTAGTGTCATTGGTAGCCTTATGCATTCTATGATTTGTACTAGGCCATACATAGCATTTGCTGTAGGTAAATTTAGTATGTTTACCAGTAATCCTAGTTTTTCTCATTTGAATGCAGTCTATAAAGTTTTCAAATACTTAAAGAAAACTATAGACTATGGTTTATGTTATAGTGAGTATCTAACTGTAGTAGAAGGATATACTGATGCTAGTTGGATAACTGAGCGTATAGACCATTTATCAACCAGTGGGTGAATTTTCACCCTTGGTGGGGGAGCAGTCTCCTGGGCCTCTAAGAAACAGACATGCATAATAACTTCAACTATGGAAGCATAGTTTATAGCTCTGGCAGCATGCTGTAAAGAGGCGGAATGGCTTCGGAATTTGTTAATGAAAATTCCATTATGGTATAAACCTATGCCATCGATTTATGTCCACTGTGATAGTCAGGCCACACTATCAAGGGCATATAATCATATTTATAATGGTAAGTCCAGACATATAGGACTTGGACATAGTACTATAAGAGAGTTACTTACTAATGAAGTAGTAACTATTGATTTTGTGAGATCGAGCCAAAACTTGGCCGATCCATTCACTAAAGCTCTTGCAAGAGATCTGGTGTGTAAAACATCATTAGGGATGGGGTTAAAGCCATTAACCAATAGTCACCAATGATGGAACCTCAACTCAACACTTGAATAAATATTAAGTCTTGAGTTCAATGAGTCCAAGTACATCATATGGAGTGATTGCAAGCACTATAATATGTATTATTAGTCATCCCAAGGTAAAGTGCTTGGTACATGTAATGTTTAAAAGGAGAAGACTGAGTATTTAAACGCTTAATAGGCTTATAACATAGTGTTTGATTGTTTTAGTTACAGGGGCACTCTTGATAAGCCTACCTATGTGAGTATGGGAGTGGTGCCGCTTCCTATGAGACCTGATTAGTCTCTAGAGTGCTCATGAAACCAAGATATAGACACAAGGCCAGTACATGTGTCGGTTTTTTAGAAATTGCCCAAAGAGGTGAAATCTTGTGTGTGAAACATGTTCGGTTAACTAAATAGAATAGCTAGTTCAAAGATACGTCTATTATGCAATTCTGGTTAACTTTGATGTGTCTTCACTAAGTGAAGGTTCAAATCGAGAGATGCCTTCATCTATGCATAAGATTTTCAAGCCCGATGAGAAAATTTTCTTTGATTTTGAAAATAGTGGGGGATTGTTAGTGATTTTGGATTTTCAAAATCTTATATTTTGCCATGTTTTAGTGTTTTTGGAAAATATTTTCTCAATAGCGTTTGGGAGAAAGAAAATATTTTCTTGGAAAGATTTGCTTTTTACAAAAGGATGTAGAAGTGTAGTTGAAAAGATAGTCCCGTACCGAATGAGAAAAAGGAAAGAGAAGGGCCTGTAAAGCATTACACTTCTCTACTACTTGTTTGTTTGCACATTGGGTTGAACCCATGGTTGGACCCGCGGGACGGTGCAACGCACCGTTCGCACACGCGCGCGTGGCGTAGGCAATGAGCTATAGGGCGCATAGTGACGCTTTTTTAGGCGCACGTTACACTTCGCACGTACGCAACGTCGCGATGAGCGATTGGAGCCTTTAATTTTTTTCAGATTTGATTTGGACCGTTGGATCAAGATGAAGGTGGACCGAATGGTTCGTAGGCCCATCAAGCCCAGTGCCAAATGTTTCGGTTGGGTTGGGCTTCGACTCGGGCCTAACGGTTAGCCCAGCAGGCCCAGTACTCCAACGGTCATGGAGTGTGGTCAAATGGGTTGTGTCCCTTCCCCCAACGATCAAGAGCCAAGGGGGTGCGATCCGCACCATAGATAGTTGATCTAACGATGACGGGGTTGGAGAGAAGTTTTACTCAAACCAACACTCACCTCTAAGATCGATCAGGACCGTTCAGTATCAAATGGGTGCGATCTAACGGTCAGATTTCACACTTCTGGAATGATGCCCTGTAGAGCTGTTTTTCACATAGAAAAGACAATAGGTGGTCTATAAAATGTGGAGAATTCAGTCATTTCATTACAGAAACGAATTGGCAATTCTGACAGACTTTAAACTCTCTTCTACACCCTTATCTGATCCCCAAGTATTTCTACGTACTGTTTTTCCTTTTATTTACTGTTCTAGATACTGTTCTTCTGCAGAGACAGTATCTAGAAATTTCTCTAAGGCTTGAAATTTCAGAAAGGCATTTCCGGTTTGATTCCGATAGTGCAAGGTGTCATCAAACATTACTAGGGCTTCCATACTAGGCTTCATTGTATCTTGGAGGCAATTCGCGGATCCCCTTTGCACACTAATGGTGCGGGCGAATCTTGTCTTAAGGAAAGTGATATCATGCCTTGAAGCAACAATTTATGTTTTCTATCACCAACAGTACCCTCAAACTCTTTAACATCCTCTCCATAGGAAGTACCCCTTCCCTCTCTGTCTCCTTCAACATGAGCTGCCGGATCTATTCATTTTGTATTCAAAACTCAATTCCAAATCCAAATACAATATATGAGGTATCCAAACGGCTGCATTTTCTCTCTCCCTCTCTTTTGTTTTCTATCTTCTCAGCGTAATCTCTTCAGCAGGTTCTTTACACATTTCTCATGTCTCGCCATTTCTTGTTGTTATGCTATTGTCTGCTTCCTTCCTCCACCTTTAAACATTTTACCATCACTAGCAGTGTGATTTCGCCATCCTCATACGCACATTTTTTTGGTGTTTGAGTTTTATAAGTCAAGGAGGATTACGGGTAGTAGTTGGAGATGTTAGGAATTTGGGATATGATAAGATTTTATTCCTTCTTTCTTTTTTTAACTTCTTGCCCTTATCTAGTAGGAGTCAAATCCAGGTTAGGGTCAAGTGCTAGTAGGAGTCTTTGTATTTACTATATATATTGCAATGAAGGATTCATGTTTTTTAGTGATACTTTTTTTTTTTTTATTATTATTATTCTCATGAACAGGAAAGTAAAGGGTCCTCTCGAATGGAACCTAATTCTTCATTTTCTTAGTTTCATCTTCAAGATTACTCGACTGCCATTGCCCCTGCATGTCACCCTAATAAGTTTTTTTTGGGTTTTATAGGTAAAAATAGACTAAATCAGATTAAATTAAAGAAAACTCAAGTAGAATTGGTTTTAAAAAATCGGATTAAATTGTCTAAAATCGGTTTAAATAGACAAATACCAGATTAAATCATAAAAATTTGGATTAACCAATCTTTTGTCTATTTACCAATTCAACTAATTTTTAGGTCATTTTATTAGGGGTGGCAACGGGGCGGGTCGGGGCCGGATGTTGGGGTCCCCTTACCCTTCCCCTTTGCGGGGAATTTTCCCTCTCCCCTTCCCCTTCCCCTCTGCGGGGATGGTGGGGAATCCCCCTCCCCTCCCCGCGGGGAATATCTAATCCCCTTCTCCTTCCCCTCCCCGCATCCTTCGGGGACAAAATCCCCGCCCCGCCCCCTCTTTGGAACCCAACCAAACCAGCAAACAGAGCTTCTTTCTTCTACGTCCATTACAGACAATATTGTGATGAATGCTATGATTCTATTCATGTGATCAACAAACAGATGGACAAAATCAGAAATGCATGGATGAGACAACAAATATAAATAACAACAGGACATCATCTTTCAGCAATTTTCTACATAAATTATGGAATGATAAATAGGAAATGAGCACCAGGATTACCTTCATTAACAGGCAGCCAATGTGCAAAAAGTAACTATTTCAGTAGTCACAATGAACTTTAAAAGTCCATAAGTGGGCGCTCACACACGCAAAATAATGTTCATTAGTTCATTATGTATAGCATGTTAACCCCCAGATGAGCATGAGAAATGAGAATGGAGAAGAGAACAAAATCAACAAATGACTTATTTCTTTAATTGCAATTCAGTCTAGTGCTGACATGAAACAAATTTCTAGTAGCTAAATTTTTCTTGTTGAAAATTAAAACCTGCAATCCAACCCTAAAATTCTGTTGGCACTACGATTTTTTGATAATTGCATACACTCAGCGTCTCAGGCTCTCAGATTGTCTTTATTATTTCAACATCTGTGAAAAGGTTATTATAGTTCTCAAAATGCTCTCAGAAGCTAATTAAAAGGAAAAGACAAGCTAAGTTTATGTTTGGGGGAATCTTGTAGCCGATCCACAGAGTTTCTAGTCGTTTTTCTTAAAAAAAACACTTAAAAATTTACAAAAAAATGGCATTGATTAGCGGGGCGTAGCGGGGCGGGGCGGGGACAACTCCATCCCCTTCCCCTTCCCCTCCCCGCACCGGGGAATTTTTATACTCCCCTTCCCCTTCCCCTTCCCCTCCCCGCACCGGGGAAATTTTATACTCCCCTTCCCCTTCCCCTTCCCCTTTCAAATCGGGGAATCCCCTCCCCAAACGGGGCGGATCCCCTCTTTTTCGGGTGAAATTGCCAGCCCTACATTTTATCAAGTTTCTGTGATTAGGTAGGCAAAAATCTCTCTTTTTTGTTATGCATAGCATAGGAACCCCCAGCACATTGGATGGTTGAAAAGTAAGTCCCACATAAAACAGTAGGTCCCACATGCACTTTTATAAGTTTATGGGATTTCTATTTTAGAATATGACTAAGACTAACGTGGGTTGGCTCGTGATGGTCAACTAGCTCAACGGTCTTCCTCTCTCTCTCTCTCTCTCTCCCAAATTGAAGAAGAGATAAAAGAGATGATGCCATGATTTGAATTGAAACTTTGTTCTCATTCCCAATGCGAGAAATGGAGAGTCAAAAACGTCGGCAAAAACAAAGGTGGTAAGGAAGCATGTTTGTGGAAGCGGCAAATGACATGTTCATAGTTCATAGTATTGTGGGCCCCATCAAAATTAGATTGGTTTGTACCACATTTTCAAATAAAGAGGGCACACGCAACTATGAGATTTTCCTCCCTCCAACCTTTTCGAGAAATTAAGTACCATTGACGTTGACCAACTTCTCTTTCCACACCCAACAGACCTGCTTGTTTCCTTCCATTATGAGTGCAACTCGGGTTGGGTTAGGGCTAAGGCCAACTCTAACCCAAGCCAAAATCGGGTTGAGCCCGACCCAAGTTGCACCCCTAGTTTTCATCACTTAGGACACCCAGCAGCAGTGTATCAATGACTACAGAAAGGCTGATGTACTTCACCTCATAAGGATTCAATGGATTTGATTGCCATGTACACTGCAGTTGGTTCGTCCCGAGTGATGAAAAGGGGGGCATTTATCATTTCCCTAAATTTTCCCTTCTCTACCTTTTGCCGCATTTCTCTCTACAACTCTAACAGGTTGCGGTAGGATTGCCAGAATTAGGAATTGGAAGTCGGGCATCGAATAACGATTCCGATTCCAATTTTAGAATGGAAAAACAATTAAAATTAAAGGTTTAATTAAAAAAAAGAAAAAATCATTTTGACTGGGGTAGAATCAGAATACCAACTCTTAGGACAGGAAACAAATTCCGACATTTCCTCCTTTAATTTTAGTACCGACCATAGTCAGCAAAACGTGATTCGGCAATAGAACGGCAAGTCAAAAATTCGAGTTTAATACATTTTTCGAACCAGTTTAATACAGTTTTGGTTCAAAAAATGTAGGGAAAAAAAAAAAAGGAAACACAAAAAATGCATTTAAATATTTTTTAATTTACAAAATATAGTAGGGGTAAATTTGAAAAGTTAGCCAAAAAAATGTTTTTAATATGTTTTAAAATACATTTAAAACGTTTTCCTCCCAACGAAGAATCGAACATAGGCCGAGAGAGATGATCTGACAATTCTAACCAATCCAACGGTGAAGATCATGAGTTGTGGGGCCCATTTGGTTGCATACCGATCATGCAAACCCTCTTTTTTATATGCAATTGGATACTTTGTTCAACCACTGCTTATATTAGTAGAATGCACGTGCATCGCACGTTAGAGAGCGCTAGAAAGGAGGAGAAAAAACAACCAACCAATGGATATGTACACATCTTTAGATTCCAACCACATTCTCAAATCTCAATAGTGGGAAATGATTTGATATTTGTACTCCATTCTTTGGATAATGGAACTCCTCTTCACTAATTGAATGCTAGCTTATTATGGTTTTCAAATAGCTAATTAGTGAAGAGGAGTGCTCATTATAGAAGAAGGGGGTGGACATCAGTTCCCTTGTCAACATTGAATAATTAGAAATTAGGGAAATGCTACTCTGATTTGAAGTGGGCCCATTTCATGTTTCTAATTTGATCTTGATCTTTGGATAGTCATAATCTTATCACCGTTAGATCAAGATTTGAAGGCGTGTTAAGATGTGGGACCCCAGTTGCTTTTATGACCTGTAGGGGGGTGCCGGGATCAAGTGGACCCATTTTGAACATCTGTTCAACAAGCGTTTCACCAACGGTGATGGTGATGTTAGGTGGGCCCCCACTTATTCTATGTTCCAGAAACATTACCCCATTCAAAATAAGTGTGCCCCACTTCTCACCCACAATTTTCATTTCACACCTTCCTCGTCTTCTCTTTTTGTCTCTAATTTCCTATTTTAACGTCTTGCTCCAGCAGACAAAATGACCGAATTACCCTTTTAGCGTCTCTCGATACTCTCGCTACGCGGATAAAAGGTGAAATTGCCCTTACACTGTGAAATGACAAAATTACCCTTTGTACCGCATTCTTTCACTGGAAGGCCGCATGTGAATTTTGTCGGCGGCGCGTTATCTTGAAGCTACGTGGCGCATTCTCAACCCTACAAGTTTAATAATACACACCGACGTGGCATGCTTTCCTCGAGTCTCGGCGAGATCTTCTGATATTTCAATACTTTAATCAACATTGTATCTTGCTCTTCTAAATTAACGTTAATCAATGAAGTAAAATGTAATTAAATTAGGGTGGTAAATGATATATCCGCCCCTTTTGATCACCAGGACACCCCCCTCAATGCCCCTAATTGCCACAAACACTGACAGGGGTGTTCCTGGTGATCAGAGGGGGCGGATATATCATTTCCCTTAAATTAACATTAATCAATGAGGTAGAATGGGTTACTCTTACTAATTCCAATCATTCAAGCATGAGTAAATGACATTTGTAACGGTGTCACTCGTATTTAAGCACTTACATTGACACGAAATCCTTTTTTCAGCTTAACGAGGCACGTCATTAGTCACTAATCATGTAAAATTTGGTAATGTCAATGCAGGTGAGGATGAATATACAATATGACAAAATATCAAACCAAGTAATAAAATAATCAACCATGGAAATCAAAGGAACATGTTCAATCTAAAGTCACAAGGGTTTCTTAATTTACTAATTTCTACCTTATTAGATCCTCACACCTAGACAAAAAACTTCCTGGCCGGCTAGCGTGTCGACCATCGCCTTTTTGCCGTGGATTTCGTGTTGAAGTATAAATGATTAAATAACACCAACTCTAGCAGCTTAAGCTCTGAGTAATTGATTGTTTCACATGGTATTAGAGCTATGTATCAGCACAATTGCCTCACAACAGATCCAAGCCCCCCCCCCCAAAAAAAAATAAGAGTTACATATGAGGGGGAGTGTTAAAGTATAAATGATTAGTCAACACCAACTCTAACCACCTAACCGCTTAAGCTTTTGGAGCAGTTGGTTGTTCCACACTTGGATCTCTAAGAAACAAACATGTAGCATGTTTGGCAACCATGAAATTCTATTCTGAAATTTTTTTCCCTTTGAATTTTTGTAATCCCTCTTTTGATGTTAAAATTATTTAAGGTTAATTTTTTGCGGTTTAATTTACCAAAGAAAGCATTAACAAATCTTGCGGATCATTTTCCCGAGCAAAGAAATTAAAAAAAAAAAAAAAAAAAATCATTATCGTCAAATGTGGTTGTAGTTTTTGAAGTTTCTTGTCTTTCTTAGAGAAGCGTCGCTCTCGCAGGCTCGAGATAACTAGGTCCAGCTATAAAGTGGATGCCTTAGGAAACTTAAAAAGAAATTTTGGCCGCGGTTAACAACTTGTTTAGACGAGTGTTGCTAATCACATTACAGATGTTATAGCCGTGTTGCCATCTAGAACACGCCTAAACGTAACCCTTGCCTTGCTTGCCGGAGATCATCTGAAGTGCCATTTGACAAATGCCCTTAATGACATGTTGTGTACAAGACCAGATGACAGGTGCAGAAGACCCTTCATATTTTCAGGAGCTCATAATCTTGATTAATTATGTAATTTTTTTTTTATTTTTTTAACAAAATTTAACTCAATCCCACAAAAAACAACAAAAAAATAAAGTAAATATAAAATATAAAATACACATTGTTGTCATATTCTATAACTTCATGTGCCCTAAATGTTGATGTATTGCCCCATTTTGCATATTTCTTTTTTTTGTGCAAATAACCATAAAAGAGTGGAAAAGGAAATGAAAAGCTGCTTAAATAATCTCATCAAAGCTTTCCACATATATACAACTGATCTCAGCTTATCTTTATCTCCTATTCACTTCCCATTAATGGGTTAATGAAAGCAACTCACACCTTCCCATAACACCTTAAAGAACAGTAAATAAAATTCAAGGACACGTGTCGCCACGGCATAAATAGTAAGTAATAAATATAAAAAATAAAGAAAAGTCTATATACACCATACGATGGTGTAAATATTTACACCAAATCTCAGTGTATAGCCATTTCAATCACCAGAACCATTTCACATAATTGTTGATCTTGACCGTCCATTTCACTGGTTGCCTTTCAAATGGGCCGCTAGCGTTAAAATCTCACCGTTCCGATGGCTTATGTCTTTAACCATTTGTTTTCCAAAGATTTTCTATGATGTGTGGCTGTATAAACCTTCATTTTTCAAAAAGCACGGCCTACTCCATGGGATGATCCAAACCATCCATTTGTTGGGCCACAACGTAAATACTAAATAGGTTGTTTTTTTTACTAAATACTAAATAGGTTGTTGTTCCCTAAAAATCATTTCCATAGGATGATCATAACCCTCCGATCTCCGATACATCCCATGGATCGGAGGGTTAGGATCATCCTATGCAAATACTTTTACGGCAACACCTATTTACATTGTGGCATAACAAATGGACGGTTTGGATCACCCCATGGCGTGGGCCGTGCAGTACTTGAAGGTTACTGGACTAATGTACACTGGGTACCCATGGTTTTAAATTTCGGCCGAAATCCGGTCGGGTTGAGACCGGAACTGAAATTTGGTGAAATCCAAAATTTCGAGAATTCAATTTTTTTTAAATAATATGGTATTTTTTCCAAAATTTTGTGATTTCGGTCGAAATTTCGGTTTCGGCTAGGGCCGAAATACTGAAATACATACCGAAACCGAAATTGAAAACCATGGACTACTTAAACAGTTACACCATATAAAATCTCATTAGGTAGATGTTATGGAAACCAGTATATACACTGAATACCGATGAGTGTATATACGCTAAAATTAGAATGAAGGGAGCGTGTGGAAATAGTGTATTTGGTTCTTTTATAAGAACAAGTAGAGAGACATGAAGCCGAAACAAAGCCGGCCAAGTGCTTTTCTTCTCTTCTCTTTTCACATATTGATTCGATACTTCTTCTACCTCTTTCACGATCTCTTTTTGTTTTCTTTCATTCACGGTCACTGATTAAGAAAACCCAAGAAACAAGAAAGATAACGTTTATAAGGTTTCTTATAAAAAATTAGCGGAGAATGGGTCGTTGAATAATATTTGATTTCCGGGTTATTTTTGTGAGATTTTGATTTTGATTGAAGATGGGTTGTTTTCCATGTTTTGATTCTGAAGAGGAGGAGTTGAATCCTGTAAATAAAAGAGATGATATAAAGGAAGGCAAACCACCATTCGAATCTCATATGTCAAGACTTTCATCAGGTTAGCTTCTCTTTTTTTAATTTTTTTATGGATTGATCGATCCATATTTTTTAGGTTTTATTTTAGTAATTTTGGGATTTGGGTAGATGCAATTTTTTCTTCTTTTCTGCAGATTCTTTTGTTTTCTTCGAATTCTATTCAATTTTGCTCGAATTCTATTCCATTTTATAATTTTCTATTGTTTTATTAGATTAGATTTTTTAAATAAAATTTCATTTAATTTTGTATTTCTGTGTTTGATCTGATTGATAACTTGATCCGATCATGGAAATTTTAGTGCAGGGAGTTTCATAGATTCTTATCAAGATTGATCTAGAAGATGAGTTATTGTTCTTGGAAAGTTAATTTTCAGAGACTAGAGCTTAATTGAGTAATGAGTTTTCTGGGAAACAAATCAATAATACTCAATTTTGAGTTTTCCTTAAATGGGTGTTTCCATCTTAGTGTGAATTCAATTGTGTCTATTTAATTCCTTTCAAAATGAAGTAATTCAGAAATTCTCTGACTTTGAATTTATATTTTCCAGTTTGGGATTTTCGCGATTTTGTTACTATGGTATTCACCAGTCTTTGTTTGGTTTTTTTTTAAACCCAGAATTTATCTTGGAATCCGGAGCGGCACCTTAAATTTTATTGATAAGAAAAAAAATATTTACAAGAACATAGACTCTTGCCTCTAACCCATCAAGATACAAGAAGAGGAAAAATAAAACCCCTATACAAGGGAACATGCAATATTTATTTAGTAGGAATATAAGGAATACATAATTGCTCACATCTAACACCTGCTCTAGAGTTTTTGCGGAGAGTAGTGCAATTCCAATAAATAAACACATTAAACCAGTCTTTGTTTGGTTGTTTGATGGAATTGTAGGAGCTGACAGACTAAAAACAAGAGGCTTTACCGGATCAAAGAAAGAACAAGTGGGTCCAAAGGATGGGCCTGATGATCATATCGGGGCGCAGACATTCACCTTCCGGGAGCTAGCGGCAGCGACGAAAAACTTTAGAGCAGAGTGTCTTTTAGGGGAAGGTGGATTCGGGCGTGTTTATAAAGGTCGCCTAGAGAGCACGGGTCAGGTAAAATCTTTGTTAATTTGTGAGTTTTAGGTTCAATCAGTGTTCTCATTGCTGTAAAGAATCGCCTGATCTATTTTATGATCATAAAAATAAAACACTCAGAAAAATGAATCTTGTGTTAGCATTTTTTTAAAACTAGTTTAGGGCGTTGGAGATTAGGTGATCTTGTATGGATTGATGGAAGGGTGAAATTGGATAGTTTGATTTTGAGTAGATTATTACTGTTGGATTGGGCTTACATAAGTATGTGCTTGTGTTAACAGGTAGTTGCTGTTAAACAACTGGATAGAAATGGGCTGCAAGGAAATAGAGAATTTCTTGTGGAGGTTCTCATGCTCAGTCTTCTGCATCACCCCAATCTTGTCAATTTGATTGGTTATTGTGCGGATGGGGATCAGCGCCTTCTTGTCTATGAGTTTATGCCCTCGGGATCGCTGGAAGATCATCTACATGGTGAGAAGGAAATGCTGCCATTCTCTATTTCATTAGGGTTTTCTTGGTTTCTCTTGTGTCAAGAGTTAATACCTTTTTCTATTGAGATTCTTTTGGAAGCTCTTTCTTTCTTGTATCTAGATTCATTGTTTATAATTGTTTACAGTAGAATGGTATTTAAAATTATCAATTATTGGCTGCTTTCATTTGAATTTTCATGCTTTTGTGAGAGATAGTCGACTTCACCAGTTCAACAACACCAGTGCCTCAATACAAATTCAGAGAGAGGAATAGATGACTGTTCATGTGCCAGTAGTTAGCTTAAAGGATCTTTAAAAGTTTCTTCTCTATGTGAATTTCACTATGATTGCCTGCTTAATATGAAACTTGGTCTACAAGATGAAAGTTTTGAATAGCTTTCTATTCTTTCGCTACACTTTATCTCATTTTACATTATTTCAGATACCTACAATATCTATCTCATTTTCTAGGAGTGTAAAGGACAGTACTAGTCATGTATAGAACAGTTCTCCAGAAATGTAATTTATTATTCTTATAGCTTAGACATGCGTTTTTTGCCAGTAGCTTAAAGGACGGAACTAGTCATGTAAAGAACAATTCTCCAGAAATGTAATTTATTCTTCTTATAGCTTAGACACGCGCTTTTGCAATTTTAAACAAGTTTAAGAAATAGCTCTAACTAACATTTAACACCTGATGTCCTGAATTGAAATGTATAATGAGTTATATTCTAATGCCTTGTGTTAGATTGCTTTCTGTCAATAGAGCATGTGAATTTGATATTTTTGTACAGCTTTGAGCAAGCAGATAATGTTCAGTGGGTCATGAGATTAATCATTTTAAAGCATTTGAGCATTGTAGGGTCCCAAAATGGTTGACATTTCTTCAATAACCCCTCTTTGTAAAACAAATGCTATTTTATGGAAGCATTGCTGAAGTAAAGAAGTGGATGGACAGATGCACCCCAAATTCAGTTCAAATGCTCCTGTTAACGTTGTTACATGATATTGGGGACAATATTCTTCTCTCTTTGAGAACATATTTGCTACTTTGCTTCTTTATTTTGGATAACTCTTGGTCACTCAATCAATGATACATTATTTTTATTTTCCTGTTTCCTCTTATATGTTATGCACATTGCCTTTAGGTATGTTGTTTCAGTAACTGAATCATGGCAGTGCAAAATCTTATAATTTTGATAATCTAATGATTCTGGTATCTAAAATAGGTTAATCACTTACTTTTTGTTGATGGTCATGTAATCAACGCCTCCAGCTTTTCGTAGGGAGTCCTGTAAGGTTGGTAGTTCCTCGCATGAATCGCGAGAACTGTTTCTTTAAGTCCTCTTCTAGGTGATTTTGAGTGTGAATTCCTCTGCAACGCCCATCTCTGTGGTTTTGCGGTTCCTGTTAAGTATTTGACGTCAGCAAGTCCCTTGATTTCAAGAACTATCACGAGGAAGTGGATTGAGTGAAATAGGGCCAGGCAGTCCCTTGAGTTTAATAGCGCGCAAGTCCCTTGAGTGAAAGACGTTCAGTGGTTGTTCTGAATCCCACTACAGGGTCCCCCGTTTTCTGTCTGATAAGCTCCTCTTCCAGGTCAAGGATGGAAAGTATTGGTTGGTCTGCTGTGCTCTAAAAGACTTTCTTAGGATCCGAGGGTCTGTCTCATGGAAGAGATGTTATTACAGGATCTTCAGTTCTGTAAGAGTTGTACCTCCCCATATCACAACTGTTGTTGCATATCTGTAAAGTGATTTTACCAAGGTTCTGAACTTCAGACCTTGCTAATTTTACTCTTTCATATGATGAGGTTGTGGTTGCCAAGGTTCTGAACTTCAGACCTAGTTAATTATATGTTTGCAAGCGATGAAGTTGTTTCCAGTAGAAATTCGGAAACATGAAAGAACTTGTTGTCAAGATACTGGATTGTGTTTTCTACTTATTTGCCGTTCTTTGAACATTGCATCTTGACAAAGGAATTGGCAATTGATCTGCATACGCTTTTTATGGCACATTTGCCCATATTGGAGGATATGCTGCTGGCATGTCAGTTATTGAAACTAAGTCTCAGCTTTCATGTTGACATCAAGATGCTTGAAAATTTGTTTAAAATGGGCGGGCCTTGCAACTAGGAAAGATGAGGAGTACAGTATGCTTTGAAAATTTTCTATAACAGTCTGGTGTTTTCAATGAGATGATGTCAAAGAAATGAAATTATCTCCTACATGCTAATAAATTGAGAGGATCTCCTATCATTCTTATCTCTTTCCCAATCTGCCTCAGAGGAACACAAATGTAAGCAAGATGGTATTCTGCTGGTGTACTTTTTTTATTCTCGTTGTTGGGTAGACTTTTAATGATGATCTAGTTTTTAGAGTAACCTTACCCTATGGGTTGGAAGTTGTGGAAACTTATTCAACTGAACTGTTGTTCTGAGCTGTACTTTTCATCTCAGAAGCAAATTCATCAGATATTGTGACTCTGTTATTTCCACCTTCCCTCCCAAATTTTCAACATAACCGAGTTTGAAAATTTGGTTCTTGCTTTCACATCATTGGTCGTCTGTTCCAGCCCATATACATCTTCTATACACACCCGTCCTATGTGGACATCGTTCTCAAATGACTTGTGCAGCTATAATTCTTATCAGCCTATCATAATCAGGAAATACCACATGGCCTGCTCCCGGTTCTTGAATAGAAGAATTGATCCATTTGAGGAATATTCAAAAATCAATCCCAGCTCCATTCTATAGATGCAGAATTGTCGATAATGTAATGTATACAACAATCATCAATGTTGAATTGTATGTTGTTTCTTTATGGGGGATTGGTCTCGCATTGCATAGTGCTTACGTAAAACCAAAATGCCCCTCTAGCTGTCAGTTGTATGTGTACTTTTTAAATGCTCCTCTAGCTGTCAGCTGTATGTGCACTTTTTTTTTTGCTTCCAATATTTTCACAGGTGCCCAACTTCACAGCAATACCATTGGTTTTGAGGAAATTTTACTGGCTTAATACAGGACATTTGGGTATTATTTTTATTTAATAATGACCGGAGGTAGACCACTACTGCATAACACAGTAATGGTGTCGTTTCCAAACAAAGGAATTCTATATCTTCTTGAGCGTTGTAGTGTCAAATTCCATTACTCAATGATCTTATGATGCCTGTGGTGCTCAACTGCAATGGTTTATCAATCTTTCATCATTGGTATTGTTTTAGTGATGTTGCATAAAGTATATTTCTTTTAATGCTTTATGATTTCTTCTGTGTATTTATGCACCCTTTTGACCTGTGCTGTGCCCGCCTCTTTTTTTCATTTGTGACTAGTAACTGTTGTTTACGTATTCTAGGAAGCCTAGTAAACCCCCAAAAAAAAATCATGCATTACAATTACAAGATCCCAAGATGAATGTTTATATAGATCAAAAGTTCAGAAAGAACAATATAGCTTCACAAATATGGTTTTACTTATACATTTGCCACTGTAGGTACATCATACCACATGCATGACCTGCATGCACACACTAAACAGTTTATGTACCTGTAGATACATCATGCCACATGCATGCTTGCAGGCACACATTCAACAATGTATGTTTCCCCGGAGTATGCACCTAAGCAACCACCTTTGATAGAGAGGTGTATGTCAAGCATGGTAGCTACAATTTTAATCCTTTAGTGGTGACAAAATCTTGATTTAAGGTTGATAATGCTGACATTCTTTTTTGAAATAACTCTAGATTTAAATACTAATAATTTCTAGTGAATGGTGAAATGATCTTCGTGTAGATCTTCCACCTGATAAGGAACCACTAGACTGGAATACAAGAATGAAGATTGCAGCTGGTGCAGCCAAAGGGTTGGAATACCTGCATGATAAAGCAAATCCTCCTGTTATTTATAGAGACTTCAAATCATCCAACATATTATTGGATGAAGGGTTTCAACCAAAGCTATCTGATTTTGGACTTGCAAAACTTGGTCCAGTTGGAGATAAGTCACATGTCTCCACCAGGGTCATGGGGACTTATGGTTATTGTGCTCCTGAGTATGCTATGACGGGCCAATTGACAGTCAAGTCCGATGTATACAGCTTCGGGGTGGTTTTCTTGGAGCTGATTACTGGACGGAAGGCCATTGATAGCAGCAAAGGACATGGAGAACAGAACCTTGTTTCATGGGTAAGCCCTCTTAATCTGCTTGTAAATTTATCAAAATTTAGTTGCATTTTCGAATTTTGGAATGAGTTCTAAGGAGGGATTGTGTTCCAGGATGTACTCAATTTCTTGAAGGATGAAAAAAATATCTTCTGCAAACTATCAGGACAGTCAGTTTTCCAAGAAATACCTCAACCACCCTGTGTCAGACGTGTTGAACTTATTCTGATTATGATCAAAACGTTCCTACAATGAATGCAGATTAATTGATATTATTTTTAATCAAGGACATCCTATGCTTCCTCCTTAAATCCAGTGACTAAGTTGTTGATAATTTCATGTCCATTATTTTTAGCTGACTCAGTGAGAGTCTGTATTCTTCCTCCATGTCTTCTGTAAAACAAGTATTATTTTTAGCTGACTCAGCCAGAGTCTGTATTCTTCCTCCATGACTTCTGTAAAACAAGTATCCTACTGTTTGGGTAGTTTCCTTGGTTGTTCCTTAACATGTTTGAATTGGTGATAGACATCTAGGAAGCTCCAAACCTACGCCACGAGCTCGTATCAGACTAGAACCCAGGACTGTTTCTCAGGACAGCACCATGATTGTCCCCTTATCATTTTCTTCTTCTCATATAGCAAACAATCATATGTTCTCATTCTACTTTTGCATCAATGATAAATTTGTGTAGTTGGGTCAGTTTATGTCCAGTTTTGAGAAGTTGGAGTGGCAACCCAAGTTGCTTGGTCTCTATTTTTTATTATTCACCCAACTCAGGTGAGTTGCTTGGGTGAATTGGCCGATTCTACGGACTATAATTCTTTATACTCTTGACAGATTGCAATATCAAACCAAGTTAGAAATGTGTTTTATGTCTTTGCAGGCACGTCCCATGTTCAACGACCGACGAAAATTCCCAAAACTAGCCGACCCACGGCTTCAAGGTCGGTATCCAATGCGTGGGCTCTACCAGGCCCTTGCCGTGGCATCGATGTGTATTCAAGAACAGGCTGCCACACGTCCCCTCATCGGGGATGTGGTGACCGCTCTGTCCTACTTGGCATCCCAGGCATACGACCCCAATACAGCACCTGCCCATAGCATCAGAAGTGGTGGAGACAAGGATGAGAGAAGGGGCAGAGGTGGTGGTACCGAGAGACACGAAGAGAGAGGTGGAAGAACAGGAAAGAACGAAGATGGGGGAGGGTCGGGACTCAAGTGGGACTTGGATGGATCCGAGAAAGACGATTCCCCACGGGAAACTGCTAAGATCTTGAACAGGGATTTGGATCGAGAGCGAGCAGTTGCAGAGGCGAAGATGTGGGGGGAGAATTGGCGGGACAAGAGGCGGGCGAATGTACAGGGAAGTTTTGATGGCGGGAACGGGTAGTGGCCTATGGATCCATATCAGTTTCTTTGTTGCATCAGAGAGGTGAGACTCATGGTAAGGACTTGATTAACATGTCCTCTCTTTTTTTTCCTTTTTACATGGAAGCAAAATCAGAGCTGAGACGAGTGTACATTGTCAGAAAGGAAAATTGTTATAATCAGGGGTGGTATAATAACCCAACAGCTTATTGTGTCCTTGTTATGAAGGTTTTAAGAAATTTTGTGATATAACAGAGCTGGGTTCTTTTTCTTTTCTCCATTGAATTGGGTTCTTTGAAACTTTCAGCAACTCCTACCTAACACTTAGTGTACTGTTGCTGTGGATGCTTTTCACTGCAAGATGTGATCCCTCCTCATATACATTTATAATTAATGAATTGAAATTTCCATTGATTTTTTTTATGAAATGGAGGGAGATACGGGTGCAACACAGGGACTGAGGTAACCCATCCTAGTACTACTCTTGCCCAAGCATGCTTAACTTCTAGGATTCAATGATGGTTGGAAATCTTGGGGATATTCTGTTGCTGCATCAAAATGCAACAAATGAAAAGTTTTTTCAATCCCATGGCCATTTGGATCCAGTGGAAAAATTATGGAAAAAGCCTCTACAGATCCTAAACCCTTTGATTTGAACCTCATCGTTAATAAGCTGTGCACCAAAAATGGGGCCTTTTGGTCTATACTGAACCCTTTGATTTGAGTGCTTTTTATTACCGTGCCAGCATAAAATGAGGCCCACAAAAAAAAGAGCCAGCATCATCCATCGGCCTTCAAATTTGAGGCAAATTCAATGACGGGCCCAAAAATGAATGACTTAGATCATCCATTCAAGTGGACCCCACTGTTTTTTGAGGCTGCACCCGCATGCACAGTTTAAAATCTCATAATACACATTCTATGTGAAAATTTCCACAAATTGGACGGTTAAGATAGGGTTGCCGAGCGGGGGGCATGGATACCTGGGATCAGCACCATGGTTCGTTCAAACCTGAATTGATTTATAAGGTCAATAAATAGGCTATACCAACCTGATCAATCATGGGTTGGTCTGCGCGTAAAATCCAGGTCTTAAATCTAACACTGAAACCATGCTCAATTTCTAAAAGGGCAAAAAAAAAAAAAAAAAATTAAATAAATAACACCCACGTATATATTTCAAATTGCACTAAATATGTTTTTGGTTGGGAAGTTGTAAGGCCTGTAGTTTTTTAGAAGTTTTGCTGGGAGCTGGATCAGTTATCTTTTACCATGATGAAATTATGAATAGTTTCTACTTGTTTCTCTCGATGGTTCAGGAGTATGCTCTTGACGATAATGCTATGTAAATGCAAGTCGGGACCTCTGGTCCCCAATGTAATTTTCATGGTATAAATATATTGTCAACTTTCAAAAAAACATATTACACTAAATATAATGGCATGCTTGGTAGCCTGACAGGTTTGGACTCTGGATGCCAGTCATGGTTTCAACCCTACCTTCATCATCATCGTCGTCAACTCTCTTGAATTGACTCCTTCTACCTGGCCGCTTTCTTGCCCTAGTCTGTGTTTTGCCCTACAAAGTCAATCAAAACTTGTTTGACTGAGTTGAGACCGTGTCAATTAAGTACTCAATCGTGCCATGCCAAGTCAACTAGGATTTGTGATTAGGAATGGCCGATGGGAAAAAGCATGAAGGTTGATTATATGATTCGGATATGTAAGGGATCACCTGAGTCTGAATATTTGTAATACCATTGGTGTTCTTCTGAATGGGGATAGCAAGATGGGGTTTATTTTATCCTTGGATAGGCTTTCTATCTTCCATCCACAGCCAGAACAGCCCCACCTAATGGGTATGCTATAAAGCAGTGTTGCCAATCCCAATGGTTTATTCAAGACAAATTATCCAAGCAGGATAGCCAATCCCTGGAATGGCTTATCCAAGGAGTAATGTCCCCGTGGAGAAACAGCCCCATTGGGGTAATCACAAAGCAAGAGAAAACTACGCACCTTCCCAGGTCACAAGCTCACAACCAGTAGCAACAGACTTCTTGCTCAGTTGCAAGCAATCGAAGAACCTATCTGACCATTTTCTGCTTATATCTCTCAAATTAATACAAGTACCTTCACGAGTCTGTTTGTGACATATCAGAAAATTCACAACTGCTGAATGTGAAGAATGATCGAATCAGCCTCATAACTTAGCATCTGTGCACTGCCATTTCCTTTGTTATCATCACATCTGCCAATACAAAGAGCCAAAACATTTAAGAAAAAGAAAGCAGAATTATACAAGTCAAAAGAAGTCCAAGATCCATCAAAGAAAACATTGTTGGGATAGTAGTCCAACAAAACACATTGCAAGGTCATTCTCTAAGAGAAGATTCATTTAACAAGGGTGCGGTTGAATTCGTGAAGCTTTAATTTCAAAGTATATATATGAGATAAGGGGAGTGCCATTTCTAAGTACAGAAAATTAAGAAAGTGGCAATGAAGGAACAACAATATGCTAGATCAGGTTACTATCATACATATAAACAAGGGCAACAAATCACATTGACTAAATCCTTGATGAGAAGGCCATGTCAATGCCGACAACAAATAAAGCAATTGGATTGAAGTTCAAACTAAACCTTTTTTTTAGAAAAGAAATTGTTACCATTTGGCCGAGAGAAACACATCCTGACATCATACGCTTCTAGTATTCCAATGAATGGAAGCAATAGCGAATTTGAACACAAGCATCAATCATCATCGAAAAATGTAGGGCAGATAGAGTGGGGGTCGTGGTGGGGTTGGGGCGTGCAGAGGGGCGAGGGGGGTTAGAAAGGACCCTCCTAGAGTTCTAAGTTGGGTGCATAGCGGTCCATGCATGCAGCCATGGATTTAAGTTTAATAATGGTATAAGCATATGATGGGCGCAGGTGAGGGGAAGATATTTGGTTGTGGGTAGTGGCCCCTCTGCATCATGCTTACGTAACCTATATGAATTAGCTGTCCATAGAAGGACGAGTATATAAGATGATTTACAAGGAGGGGGGTAATTGTGGTGCAGAATTTGGTCTTTTGGAGAAATTGCAAAGATGATGAGATCTCTTCCATCAAATAAATTTTAGAGAGCTTCATTCAATCTACATCCCCATCGATGAACTTCATAAGAGAGGTCGATTTGGGAAGCTGATGTATCCTTCTCAATGAAATATTTCCTTGCTACTGATTTTGGTTCTTTTTCCAATCATGCCATTATTAGGGGAGCACCAATTCTTCCTAAAGATGGCCTTCTATAGAATGATGATGGCGAGATGTAGGGACTAATGACATCCTAGAAAAGAAAGAATTTATACTTGCTAGCATGTGTTTCCTTTGTAGAGAAGGGGAGAAATCAACCAAAAAACTCATCTGTTGCAAGGTGGTACCAACAGTGGGGTGTCATATCCTTAAATGATTCAAAGTAGTTCGGGAGTTTCCAGTCATGATATTGGACATTTTCCTCGAGTAGAAAAATTGTCTAATTCGGGAATAAAAAATATTAGTAAATGACTATTCACACTTTTCGGATAAGCAAGAGTGATGATGTTTTGAAAGTTCTCATGTGTGATACTTAAAATTAACTGAACCAGGAATCAAAGACTTTGGAATAAAGAAGAAGTATGTTGGTGCTTTACGTATACCAACGATGAGTGAAAAGATCTGTCTAATCCGGGAGCTATACAAATACGTATTTTCCTTGTGTGGGAAGTTAAAAAGTTTTAGTGTTTTTTGGTTTTGGCGGTTATATTAACATGCAACCCCTCAAAGGCAATGAGGTTTGCACGATGAAAAGTGTGAAGGACACCTGCTTTCTTAGGATTGGAGGATGGTTTATGTCTAGTAGGGATAATCTATAACCTGAAGGAAGAATTAATGAAGATTTTGGGAAGCGCCACTTCGGCACAATTAATGTTGCTTCATGATAGTGGGAGTTTTTTCTTAATTTTGGTTAATTGACTTCTCCTCAGCCTCCATTCCGAGACGATATGTTCTTGTTAGGTGATTCTCTTCTTTACTCCCTCTGGGTTTGGGGTCTTGGATTTAAGATGGAAGATCAGAGCGGTTCGTTTTGATCTTCCCCTTGCCCTTCTTTTTCACTTCTTGGCTCTTGGCAAAAAAAGGAAGTTGCCAGTGGATTTGTTTGTGATGGAGACCTCCCTAAAAGTTTTGAAAAGGATGGCATTCCTGGAGGAATATGCTTACAAACACTTGCCTACTCAAAAAGAAGTTATTAAGGACTTTAAAACAGCAATGGAAGCTATTTAAGGAGGAAGCCAACGGGATGCCGGAAGCGCTGTTTAGGCTAACTAGTATGTGGACCATTAAAGAATCTCACTCCCCTTTGCACAAGCACCCCTTATTCATCAAATTATTGGAGGAAGAACAGACCTCAAGGCGCCTTCGTTGGGAGGAGGATAGGAAGAAGGGGACGCAGAAATTAGAGGCAATGATTTCTAGAAAGAGAGCATCAGAAGAGAAAGCTCCATCGGATGAGGAACTCTCAGCCTTAATTCTTAATGAGGAGGTGTTCGTTTCTGAGGTGGTGGGTCTTATTTTGGAATTAAAGAAATCCTCAATCTAGCTTGTCTCTATGGGGTTTTGGCGCAGAATCAGATTTTTTGAGATTGTTCTAGTGGGGTCCGACAGATCAGAGATAAGGTTGTTTGGACTTGATGGTAGCCTCACGTCTGTAAATGGCTAGGGGCGGCAGGTCCCCACATTTTTTGGGTGAAGTTCGAAGTAATCCAAAGGGGAAAATCAATTGATTAGGTCCCATTATGGCTTCTTTGACCATGGTCGTTTGCCTAATGAGGCTCTTATCTTACAAAATCCTTATTTTAGTTATGGTAGTGCTTTACTAATCCAATCATAGGATTGAATTGATGGGCGGTAGAAGCTGTTACTCGTGAAGATTAGTGAAGCAGGGGAGTTGATGTGGGCGAAGGGTTACTCTTTTTTATGATGTCTGTTTATGTCTATATGCTACCTTTTATCTCCATGGATAGAAGTATACTTCTGGCCTCCTTTATTCATGCTATGTAATACTTGACAGGACCTCTCGTCCCCAGTGTATATCTCACAAGTATCAATGAAATTTCTGTCATCTTTCAAAAGAAAAAAAGACTTTGGAATAAACAAGGATGACTACAATGGCATTGCCACCAATGAGGATCAACTCTATTCTAATTGGGCAAAGTCAAGGAAGTATTGGAATTTTTTTCGAAATGTATCAGTTAAATTTTATTAACAACAGCAAACTGATTTCAGAGTTAGGGAATAAGATGTCCCCCACGATGTAAAACAGTAGCAAAAGGCCCAACACAAAATGCCATGGATTACACTACATCCTTAAGAACCACACATCTTCCCTTTCTAGTCCTTTCGCTAATCTATTTGCCATAGAGTTAGCTGACCCACTTCATATGATTAAACTATGGTCATGCTGCCCGTCAAAGATCTTGAATCTCCATGATAAAGCTAGCCAAATTCCATCAAGGAACCTTAGAAGCTGCGCATGCGAGAGTATTTTGAAGAGTCATCAAGGGGCCTGAACCTGCTTTTACAAACCATTTGAGGCCGCAAAAGGAGAGCTTTGGCCTCTCCCTCATTTGAGTCTCAAATCCCTGTTGGAGCCAAGGATTGCATAATATTTTCCCCAACAAACCCCCCCAACCCCCCCCCCCCGGTTTTCGTATATGTCTTTAAACTCGGCCTGGAACTGATGACGGCGTCTAGCCCTGGCCGGCCTATACACAGTTGTAACTTGTAAGTTTCCACTTCATTTGACAGCCCGTCAAAGAGGCAAGAATAGATACTGTAAATTCCCGATTCTCTGAATCTTCCACCAATAATTTATCTTCTCTCCATATGATAATTATGCCTCATGATGTTACCCCTGGTGTTTAGTGCCGCCATCTTCTATTTCTTCTACCCAGTAAGTTGTTGATCAGTCTATCCCTAACCGTCAATGCCTTTTAATTCCAGTAACACCATTATGTCAACCCCACTACATCAAGGAAGTATTGGATTCTGTAAGCCCGCTTCAGGGCATCTACTATAAAATAGTATTTGAAACCTTTTGGGAACGCCTTGTCCCAACCATATTATAATAAATGGTTATATTTCAAAAAAAAAAAAGGAAGTATTGGAATTTGAGGATCGAGGTGATACAACTCGCGTGACTCATGACGTCTGCTAATCACCTTCTTTGTCTACATGTCCTAGAAAACATAGCTAGAGGGAAACAAATATGATATGACAATTCAGATTTAATCAAGGGAGAGAAAAGCTGCGAGCCTTCCCATGAAGTAAAGTCCAAATTCATAAACATGGAAAAACCATAATCATGGTCTCTACATGCAATCAACAAAAACATTCTAAAGAAGAGAGAACCCAATTTCAAAATCATTCAAATTGATTCAAGCAAAGTTCGTGAATAAAGATAGAAATTTAGCAAGGGAGATTCGGGAGAAAGAAGGTTTGATCGAGATCAAAACAGGCCCCCAAAGAGATCGAAATATTATGCTAAAGTTAATAGCAGGAGCCTAAAAGGCTACTTTAGGCTCTGTTTAGATGCTTAAGCATCATTTGGGCAAGTAAAGTCCAGGGAGGGGACAAGATTGTAAAACCTATTAAAGCCAGGTGCTTTAAAGCGTTTGGATGCAAGGGAGAGGGAGGGAGAGAGGGAGAAAGATGGACTACCTAAAAAATAACCCCCTTTTTGGGTTATTTCATATGGAAACCATTGTGATGCCACCTCACCGACATCTACCCGCAACCCACAATTGCATGGGAAGAGTCCTTGTTGCAAAACACAACCAATCATGATAAAGCATGAGAAAAGGGTATTTTTGGTGACGTTTTTTTTGCTTTAAACCCTTTTTTTTTTTTTTCGTAAACAAGTAAAATACTCTTAAACAGAAAGTGCATACATGTGTTTGAGCTTGGGCCGTAGACCATGTCTACAATTCATATAAATAATAGGAAGTCTATCCACTGGTCTTTTGTGCCAATCCAAGCTTTTGTGCTCATCTTACTGTTTTGATTTTTGCATCTTGTGTGTGCTAGACAAAAACTTACAGACTTAAAGTGACTAACCACAATACCAAATCAAATGCTATAATAGAGCTCATGCTCATTGAAGGATATAAATTGTTGCAACTAAGAGTTAAAATTCATGACTGCATAAAATGCATTTCAGGTTTTTCAAAAAAGTAAATCAAATAAAGGTATTTACCTTCAAAGTTTTCAATCCAGGCAATGGCACAAGTTTCTTCTGCTCTTGGGTGGTGAGGATTGTGTGAAGTTGATATATTCTTCGCTTTATCTACTTGCCTCCCTTCACTGGTTTTGTTTAGATGAATTACTTTCATTAATGTACTAGGTAGTGAGGAGTCTAGATGAATTACATTAACTAATTAGGGTACAAGGTTGCATGAATCCCGCAGCACTATCATTCATACTAACAACTTCTTCAAATGTCCCTTGCAGAGCATTCATTGCCACATTGTAACTCTCCATTGATCTTGCCCCTTCCTCTGCAATTTTGATAGATCGATGGCATAGATCATTGTATCGTGCAATCATTGATTGTTGACAATTATCTTTCCCTTCAACACTATGTTCATCCAACACAACGCTACTCTTAGCATTTCTTGTCCATCGTTTCAAGATGTAATGAGATGGGAGTGTGAATATGTTTGCTACTTTGAAAACATTTAATACATGTCTACAGAGAATACCTGTATATTCAAACATTAAGCAGCTACAACTTCCTCTCATTTCGGAAAAATTAAATGTGACAGTATGAGACACCATCGCTTCCTCAAATTGTGCCACCCTATATGTACAGAGTACCCCATCTTCTGCTATTTTATTTGCAACATAACCAAAGCATTCAAATAATTCAACTTGAAATTTCTTAAAAATCTCTTTAGTATAAAGGGATGCTGCTTGTTTTTCCATGGGCGATGACGTCTTCAAATGCGGGTCATGGTACATTGTCTCAAAATCCGCTTGAATTTCCTTAGAGTACAAACTGTTTAGAGCATTATCATATTGCCTAACAAACTCATCTAGACCGGTATGCACATTCACGCAACCATCAAAGAAAGACATTATACTTTCACTTGTCTGGGTTGTAGGCATTTCTGCAAAAAAAGTGCCCTTCAGGTATATCGGGACCCAATATCGGCGATCTTCATACAATAATAGGAGCCAATCATTCTTCCTAAGATCAAATTTATCAAGGAGAGATCCCCACCTTGATTCAAACTCAATAATTGTCTCAGTTTGGTAGATGCATTTTTGAAATTCCTCTTTGAAATTCTTACGAGTGAATACATGACCCAACTTTTCAGGCAATTTTCTTTGAATATGTGACATGCAAAAACGATGTTGTGTTTCTGGAAATACCTCAGCAATTGCAGCTTGAATAGCCCTATCTTGGTGAGTAATTATAGAGGCCGGATGGTGTCCAGATACTGCTGTAAGCCATGTCTTAAATAGCCAAACAAAAGATGATTTCGTCTCATCCGCGAGTAATGCACAACCAAACAACAGAGGCATACCATGATGGTTCACTCCTACAAATGGAGTGAATGGCAAGCCATATTTGTTCATCAAATATGTTGCTTCAAAGGTAACAACTTCACCAAAGTACTTGTAAGCCATCCTTGATGTAGCATCAATCCATAAAGCATTGGTCAATCGGCCTTCTTTGTCAACTTGTATTGCATAAAAGAACGAAGGATTCTCGTTTTGCATATACTTGAAGTAGTCAAGGACGGCTTGAGCATCACCCTTTGCAAAGTTCGTCTGCCGAACAGTACCGGGAGAACCAGTGCAATCTTGTTCCGAGGAACTAATATTGCTTGACCTACGTTCTATCAATCGATTTCTTACGGCATCAGATTTACCCCTATGAGATCGAAGAGATTGTACCTGACTTAGACTCAGTAGGGCATGGTTATGGTCCCTTTCAAAACTCTTTACAACCCACTTTCCAGCACATAACTTCTTCACAGCCATTGATGCCTTGCAGCCTACCCGAGTAATTGCCCGAGCACGCTTGCGTGGGCCTTCCTTGTTTACACGGAATCCCTCCTTGTCACAAACATATTGCTGAGCGATCATTGTTCTGTCACGCTGCGAACGATGTGAGTAATTGATACGGGTACCAAAACCCACACGCATGGCATATGCATTATAGAATGACCTCGCATCCTCATGAGATTCAAACTCCATACCTACATATGGCACAGGATTTCTATTCCCTTCAGATACATTTATGTCCCTTTTCACAGTATGTTCCATTCTGTTGACCTCACCCATATGACCTCTGTTATCCACTGAGGGCACCGATATGCAACCCTTCGTGGTATCATCTTCCCCGGCCACATCAGATTCTATTGACTCATCTCCATCTGTGGCGCTCTCCATATCACTGTAATGCTCATCAAAACCTGCATAGTTAGCTTTCTTACGTGGCATATTGAACAAATTGATAAATAGTATATCAGCCAATAAATAAATTGATAAATAGTATATATCCAATATCAGCCAATAAAAACTTTTGCGTAATAAAATGATTCAATTTACTACAAATTACTGCATACATCTGAATATTCAGCTAAAGTAAAATCAAGAAACAACAATGGTCCAGTTTCAACTTTCGAAAAATGCAGTAATTGGACAGTTCTAAGATGTAGAAGAAATACACAGTAAAGAATTGCATGTAATCAAGGGAAAATCAATAAGGAGTCATAGAAACTTTTTAGCATAGTTTCGAAACTCTCCCTTGTCCTCGTGGACTCCCCCGAGTCGACTCCGTTTTACCTTGGCCACATTCTTGTCCAAATCCGCATTTTAATCTATAAAGTCAATCAGAACTCCTTTGACTCACCCGAGTTATGACCGCGTCAACCTAGTACACAGCTGCGCCAATTGAATACTCAACCGCGTCGTGCCGAGTTGACTAGGATTTGATTTTGTTTTGGCCACGTTTTGACCCACATCCGCATTTTAAAACAGCACTTTTTAGGCAATGTCATTGTGTGTTCATCCCCTTTAGCTGATAGTGTCAACAAAGTATTTATTTTAATGTCACCAAAGTATTGAATCTTTTGAATGTTTCGACTCTACTGCCTCTTTTGGAAGCTCCAAGATTAGTTCAAAGGTTTGATCGGATACATTCGTAAAAAAAAACTGCAAAATTCTACTTTCAAGCACTAGCCAGGAAGAGAGAGGGAACAAGTACTCAAAGTATTCATTAATTTATAGCATAAATTCATGATTGGGAGATGGTATTTCCATCCCCTTGTTTTGGTACCTTCCTCCAATCCTCCCTTCTCTTTCTTTAGAATTTTCCCATTGGCTATTAGATTCCTAATGAGTACTAACTACAAACAGCCACAGAGAAGATTCTAAATAGACAGGGGGGTGGAAGATACCAAAACAACGGGTAGAAATATCAAGTACCTTCCTTTTTTTTTAACGGCTAAAAATTGTATTAAAAGAAGTGGCAGAAGCCAGGGACTGAGCTGGCACAGTACAAAGTATCATAGAAAAAAATACAAAGAGTAGGCATAAGCCGAAAGATCAAGGTTGGAGATAGTCATATAATACCAGTCCTTCCTTAAAGACCCCATCCCTAGCTGATCAGTCAGCTTCGCTATTAGCCTATGATTTATGGACACGGACATGAGTGTCACGTGTCGACCCAGACACGGAGTGTCAAACACAGCAAACTCCCATAATTTAGACATGGGGACGTGGCTAAAATAGAAAGTGCATATTATCATGACTTGTGACACAGATTCATGTGCCAAGTTTCGACACGGATACGAGGTATCTGACATGGAAACCCCTAAATCTAGAAATAGTGGCACACTCATATACGTACATACATATAAAGTTACTGACACTTCTAGCAGTACACTTAAAAGTGTCTGAAGGAGTGTCGACACGGGTGTCGTGTCTGACATGACACGACACGTGTGCCAGCAATAAATTCAAAGTGTCGCCCAAATCATAGTTATTAGCAGACATCCTAACATGCTAGAAAGAAAAATTAGAGCCCCGTATGAGGTCCTGAATATCATCTAAGAGCGAGGCATACCTCCACGGGGTGGATGAGGACCCACTAAGCCAATGAATCACATTCAGGGCATCCCCTTCCAGCTCCACATCCGCTAAGGCGTCTCTATATATGAGTTTGATTCCCTGGTATACTACTCGCACCTCCAAGGTTTTAAATTTCGGTTTCGGTGTCAGTTTCGGTCATACCGAAACCAAAACGTTTCGGTTTCGGGCCGAAATTTCGGCCAAAATCATGTAAAAATATGATTATGATTTCGTTTTTTTTTTTATAATTTCGGTGTAAATTTTAGCGATTTCAGTGGAAATTTTGGCTACTTCGGTGAATATTTAATAAATTTCGATGGGAATTATAACATTTCGGTGGACTTTTTTAAAATTTTGGTGGATCTATTTAAAATTCCGGTGAAAATTTTGTAAAAAAGGCTAAAAACGAAATTTCAACCGAAATTTCAGTGACATTTTGGCGAAATCTTGTAAAGAAATTACTTCATGTAAATTTCGTTTCGGTCGCGGCAGAAACCGAAATATCTCGATCGAAACGAAACGTAACGTTTCTGCTGAAATTTAAAACCATGCGCACCTCCACCTCATTTGAGTCTGCTTCACCAATGGGGCTTGAGAACACCCACCTAGCTTTACCAAACTCGTCCCTAAGTGCCCCTCCTATCCCAGCCAGACCCGGGTTGCCCGAGCTAGACCCATCAAAATTTAAGTTCAGATGACCAAGAGTTTGCAATTTCCATTCCTGCATAGGAACACTCCTACTCACTGAGTTGGAGCAGATTTCTCTCCACGCATTCCATAGGTTAAAAGCAGAGACAAGCCAAAATGAGGGGATGATCATCACCAAAGATATAGTCAAGGCAATAACTTTCAAAAACACATAAGCAGAAGTCTTGACTGATCCCTTGAACACACGAGCATTCCTCTCTTTCCAAATCACCCAAGGAAACTTTCCATAAGGTTTTACCTTTTCTTTTTCCATTTGTTTAGATACTATCCCTCTAAGAGGTCGATTGAGACTTTCTAGAAATGCCCACGAAATAACAAATCTTCGAAGCAACTAACTCCATACCTCCCTTGCTAATTTGCAATGAATGAAAATGCGGTCCAGAGATTCCCCCGCCTCCACACAAAGGGCGCAATGATCTATGATGAGCATCTGCCTGCTTCGAAGAAAGTCAGCTGTCTGAATCCTGTTAAGGGAGCTGTCCATCCGAACGTACAAACTCTGGGTGGGGCCTGGATCCCCACACCCTGGCTACTCTAGAGGTCGCAGGGCCAGTAACCAGATAAAGATAGGACTTGACAGTAAACTCACCATAGTAAACTCACCATAAAAAGTCTAGATCCTTCTTTATTTTTAATTTATTCAATATTGAGCATAGTTTCAAAACTCCCCCGCATCAACATAGACTCCCCCGATTCGACCCTGTTTGCCCCGGCCGCATTTTGCGTGTTGACCTACAAAGTCAATAAAAACTGCTTTCACTCTCCCGAGTTATGACTGTCATCCGAGTACTCAGCCGCGTCGTGCCGAGTCGATTAGGATTTTCTTCATCCGCATTTTGACCCGCATCCGTGTTTTGAAACACTGATATTGAGTTCTACATCAAAGTGGCAGCCTCAAAATAGGCTCCAATCATACATCATTCTTGAAAAAATGCAGCCAGGACTTGGCAGGGTTAAAAAAAAACTGGCCTCCCATCTCCTTGTTTTATCGGTACCTGTTTCTAATAACAATGGTCTAAATGAAATGAAGGCAAGATGCTAAGACATGGGGAAAATTCCCTAAGGCCATGTTTGGCAATCATGATTTCCCTTTTTTTCATGATAAATTAGGAGCCGTTTGGATACACGGATTTTAGAATCCGGGATTTCTTCAAAATTCTAGCTAAGAGACAAGAGAAGAAGAGGACCGGCCGTCATTTTTGACTTGTTTTTTACTTCTTGCCCTTCTTTCCAACAGCAAGAGAGTAGCAGATCCTCCCATATTTCCAAGTTTTAGAAATTGTAGGATGCGGGAGAGATTTTTAAAACCTGAATTTCTCACTCAAAATCCAAGAAACGCTGTCAGGACAGCATGTAGCAGCTTGATCATGAACCCTCTTTTACACGGTTTTCAAACTAAAAACCTAGATTCTAAAATCCGTATATCCAAATGGCCCCTAAGTTTCTCAAGTGGTGGGAAAAAAATTTAAGGCCATGTTTGGCAGTCATGATTTCCCTTTTTTTTTAATGATAAATTAGTTTCTCAAGTGGTGAGAGAGGACGCGAATGAGTAGAGGGTGAGAAGTTGCTAAAAAAACAAGAAAAAAATAAATCCATCAAATTTTGGGTGGCGTTTTTTGTTTCCTTATTTATCAGGCTTTTCTTACCCTCTCCTTACTCAGTCCCTCTCGTGTCTAACCCTCTGTTAAAGTATAAAAGATAAATAACGCCTCTCTCCAACGGCTTAAGCTTTTGAAGGTACTGGTTCTTTCACACCCTCTCCCACCCTCCCTAACCATTGGGTAAGCTAGTAATATTCCAAGAAAAAAAAAATTATGGTAGTCAAACATGCCCTAAAACTCAATCAGAAACAATGCAAATGATGTCCAGACGAGATGGAATTATGGTGGGAAGAAAAAACCCTAGAATCGAACCTATAGATAATGAAAAACAAAAAGCACAATAAGGGGAATTCGAAAAAGCCAACCTCTGTAACAGGTGAAAAAGAGGGTTTATCACGGCTGAAAAATCGAGCTCCCCACCAGCGATTTTCGAGGGGTTTACCGACGAAATCCGACAAAAATGCGAGGGTTTTCCAGTGCCGGAGTCCCTTCACCCCCTCACAAATGTTTTAGGTCTTTGGAGAACAAAAATTACGTGCACCAACATACGTGGGGTCACAGTATTCAAAGATCAGTTGTTGGGGCCAACAAATGAACGATCTAGATTTTCGAACAAGGTGGGGGCCAATGAATTGCACAAATAAACGATCTACATATATATATATATATATATATACACTAGTGTAGCCACGATGTTTTAATAACTGCACAAACTTGTTTGTCTTTTTAATCAGCTTCTATAAGCTTTTTTGAGGATTGTAATAACCTTTGAAAATCTAACGATCTAAAGGCTCAATACTAAGATGGATATCCAAGAGGGGGGTGAATTGGGTTTTAAAAACTTTTGCCCTTGTTAATTACAAATTTAAAAACAAGTAGAAATTAAAACAATCAAACCAGATAAGCTAAAAATACCATGCATGAGGAGATAACGGAAGAGAAAAGGTAAGAGTGCAACGGAGATTTTTATAGTGGTTCGGTCAAAAGATTCACACCAAGGCCTACTCCACTCCACCAATACCTTTGGTGGCTTCACTAGTCCCAAATCCCTTGACGGTGGGAATTAAATTAATTACAACGATGGCTTCGCTCTGCAGCACTCGCCAACTAGAGATAGCTCTGAGTCACCCACACTCGCTCCGGCGCTCCGCGTCTCCACACTCGACCCAATTAATATCTTTGTATCAAAGAAAGTAAATATCCCTTCTCAAAGGGTTGGACAATGTGGATGATGGTGTTACAATGAAGTATTCTGTCCAAATCTCCACTCAAGAGGTTACAAGAAGCTCAAAATGGGTTTCACAACTCAAAAGAACGTTCAAGATTTGCTTATGAGTGTTTACAATTGACTAAATAAGTGTTTAAAACTTGTATTTATAGGCAAAAACCAAAACAAGCCGTTGAGTGGCATTTCCGTATTTTCTAAGGCCACAAATCAACTAGTCGGTATGAGCTTCAATAGCTATATTCGTCGTGGAAGACATCTGGGTACCGTCTGGCAAAGTTAGCAGAGAGGGCAAACATCAAGATTTCTGCAGACATCTTCACAATCTACAAGATTAACTTGAAATGTAAATAGTCTTCACTTTGTCTTCAAAGCTTCAAGTCCATTAGATCTTCTTAAGGCTAGTTCAAGCTTATCTTGATACTCCAATGAGGTTTTCATTTGCCTTGATCCAACCTTCTTAATTCTGGACACACGATTACATGATCTACAACTGATGAAGCAAACATATTAAGAAACATAAAATCACTTGTGTTTGGAATCATCAAAACAAGATGAGAATTAGCCAAGGTTGAGCCATCGGGCTTACAGCCTTAAATAGTTGTTTAAATAACAAACGACAAGATGAGTTTGTACAACTATTAAAGGATGATCAACGGTACAATCTTGTCATTTGATAAAATTTGAGCTCTTCTTTGGTTATACCATCTGCCTAGTGAGGCCAAACGATTATAATCATTTTTTACTTTGGACAGCCCCAACTAGATCTAGAGGGGCTGTCCCAAGTACATAAGGGGACTAATAAATCATTTGCCTTCGAATAATCCGGCCAAATCACCCACTGTTCTTCAAAACCCCTCTGGATGAGTAACATCACCATTCACCAGCCTCTGCTTCAATAAGATGGAATTCAATACCCTCGAAATTGTTCAACAAAACCCTTCAACTTCCGTATTCCGCCTCTTCCTCAACCGCCCCTCTCTCCACAACGCCCTCTCCATCCAATTCTTCTCCGAATTCTCCAAAGCCATCGCTTCCCTCGATCAAAACCCCTCTGTCCGTGTCATCATCCTTTCCGGCCACGGTCGCCACTTCTGCTCCGGCCTCGATCTCTCCGCCTTGGGTTCCCTCTCAAAACCCTCCTCTTCCGATGCCGGCCGAACCCGAGAGCTGCTTCGTAGGCAGATTCTGGGCACGCAAGCCGCGATCTCCGCCGTTGAGCAGTGCCGGAAGCCGGTCATCGCAGCGATCCATGGCGCCTGTGTCGGCGGGGGAATCGATCTTGTCGCTGCATGTGATATTAGGTACTGTACGGAGGATGCGTTCTTCGTGGTGAAGGAGGTGGATCTTGCGATCCCCGCTGATTTAGGTACCCTACAGAGGCTGCCAAAGATCGTCGGATTCGGAAACGCGGCCGAACTGGCGCTGACTGGGAGGAGGTTTTCCGGATCGGAGGCCAAGGCTATTGGCCTAGTTTCTAGGGTTTTTTCCTCCAAGGACGCCATGGAAGATGGTGTGAAAGCGATAGCTCAAGGTAGGCTTCTCTCTTCTCTTTTGTTTTAATTCCATTGCCTAAATGGGTCCCACTTAGCGTGGAATTAATAAATTAGTTTAGATATTTGTAGTTTGTGTAGGTATGGGTAGGAGTGAGACAAGAGCTGTCTAGATTGGCTTGGGTAGGAGTTTGAGAGGAAGTGGTCAAGTGAGTTTTCTATAAATAACATGTAGATAGTATTTTTCAAATTAATGAAGGATTTTATCCTAGAAATTGTGTTTTTGCTCACAAAGGAGCGCTGACCTATCCCTCGAAGCGGGTCGAGAGGCCCATCTCTCCTCAGATCAATCACGTTACAAACTGATTTGGGTTTGTAACTCTTGGCATCGGAGCAGCACGATTCAACCTCTTGTAGGAGCAAATCGGAGGAACAATAGATCATGGGGGGAGACTATGAGAGAGATCAAAGGCATTTAGCTTCTATGAATGCCAAGTTTGACAAGATGGCCCTGCCACTTGGCATAAAGTTGGAAGAACCTCCATGTCTAGAGAAGTTAAGAGAAGAGTTCAGCAATAGTACCATCGAGGAGAGAGCAAATAGAAGAAAAGAAAAACATAGAAAAGAAAGGCATCGATGATTTTAAGTGTTGTCGAGTTCGATAAGGTCATCACTGGAAAATCTGTCATTCCTCTCAACCTTTCCAACGTCATCGAGAAGATCCTCATCCTCGACCATTTGTGCGTCAAAATCTCAATCATCTCGAAGAGGCATGGCAAAAGAGCTTTGATGAATAACACGATGAGATCGATTTGAAAATGGAGCTGCCTCAACTGTTGATGAGGCCATACAAAATGGTGACTAATCGCGAAACAAAGATAAGAAGAACGAGAGGAGATAAGATTCTCGAAAAGTCTTGCACAAGATCACATTTTTCAACAATTGGCCAGTTCTTGATCTCCAACCTTGAGAACAAGGTTGATTTCAAGACATGTGGAATGTTATGTGCCTAGATGGGTCCCACTCAGGGTGGAATTAATCTATTAGTTTAGATTTTTGTAGTTTGTGTAGATTTCTCTCTAGTTGCATGGGTCATTTTCCATCCACAAACTGACTGTCAGACGGAGGTCGTCAACCGATGCCCCTATCTTTTGCTTTGCTTTTGGTTACACTCTTTGCAACCTTCAACTTTCACACTGCAGTAAGCAATTCACCTTCCACAAATCACTTTTTTTTTGTTTGATGGGCAATCTATGGTTTGGCGGACCCCTACCAGATTTATTAATGAAGAAGAAATATGAGTTACATTCTTACATACTGTCTCCCCTTACTATCAGTCTATCACAATGTACAATATTTATAAGTATGGAAGGGGATATAAAGACACAAACTTTCAATCCTTTACAAGGGCACTTTACTTTTGGAAGAAAATTTGTTGTTGCATTAGCTTCTCTCCACACATATGAAATTTACCAACTCTCGGTAAATCCGGTCTCTTGACTTGGTTTGGCAGTTTTAACGTATTTTATCAGAAATCTTAACTTTTTAATCTTTATTATGATTAGGCTTAATAAGTGTTGCAGAGTCTTCAATCTTTGCAAGTGTTTACTTTTCTCAATGGACAATGTGTTTCTTTTATTTATAATCTTTACTGCCACCTCTGAATCAGATTCGACCCACTAATTTGCAACCTGATTTTGTTCTGCAAGAATGATGCCTTGAAGTATAGCATTGACCTGTAGTGCATATATACCTTCTCTTTCAACATTTGATGAGTACATATCTATGATGCTTCCAGGAGAATCACAAATAATACCTCCTATGGCTGCATTTGCATCTGTCAAGGAAGCAAACATGTTCAGTTTGTAGACTATATCTCCTGGTTTTCTCTATTTGCAAGTTTTCGCCCTTGGCTGCTTTGTATAGTAAGCACATTCTAGATTTGCTGCCACTTTTCTATTTCCTTTGATGTCTCTGTCATTGAGTTTCAAGTGAATGGACCCCTGCTTTGATGTCATCCAGGATGTCTTTTAGGACTGTCCTCTTATGCTTTGTCTCTCCTTCAAAGATTCTTGAGTTTCACTCTACTCAAATGGGGTAAATTGTAGCTGCAAGCCCAGTCTACATGGCTTTCGACTTTTGTCCTTCTCCTTTGGACCTCTCTCTAATCCAATCCATTCCTCTTCCTTTGCTAAGCTTTTGTGAGATTTTCTCTTGTTGTTGAATCTCCATAAGATGGATCTCCACATCCAGCGTGAGTACGCGCACTTGAAGAAAAGTTGATTTATGTCTTCAGCACCGACGTTACAAAGTTTGCAATCAAAGGAGATGTTAATACCCATGTGTAATAGCCTCTTTGTAGTACTTACCTTGTAAGGTCAACCACGATATGAAGGCATGTTTTGGAATGTGTCCTTTGGTCTAGATTGTTTTTGCCATTGTATCGACTGATCTTGCTTTCTATTTGCATCCATGCACTCTTGATAGTGAAGTTCCCTTCCACTGTCAATTTTCAAATGGGGGTGTTTTGCATATGAGGGACAGGCGGTGTATACTTTAGAATTCTCTTGACTTCAGCTAGAGACTGTTTGTCACTCATATGGTTCCATTTTAAAACAGTCGTATTAACTACTATTTAAAGGCTACCATTGAAGGAAAAAAACTACTGTTTAGAGGCTCGAGTAGAGCATCGACTTGGCTGAGTTGACTTGGTTTTACCTTGGCTGAGTTCTAATTTGAATCGAATACTCTAGAAAGTTACTCAAACTCTAACTAATCCGAGTTAATCTCAAGTTGACTGTGTCAACCATTGGCTCGGCCAAGTTACCTTGGTTTTACCATAGACAATTTCGCATCCAGGTTTGAGCTTTTAGTCAGAAGATATTAACAGAATTGAACTCATTTTGATGGCAGGAATTGCTGAGAAGTCTCCGCTTGCTGTTGCGGGAACAAAATCTGTGTTGCTAAGAAGTAGAGATCTGACCGTTGATCAAGGATTGGATTATGTGGCTACATGGAACTCGGCGATGCTTCTATCTGATGATTTGCAGGAGGCAGTGTCTGCCCAAATGCAAAAGCGAAAGCCTGTTTTTGCCAAGCTCTGATAGATTGCCCTTCTAAATGGTAAGGGTAACTTAATTAGCACAATATAATCACGAAAAGACCGCATGCTCCATGCACAAACATTACACATGCGAAAAATAATTGTTCATGACTATTTTGATGGATCTCTAATTCCAAGGCTGCGATAGGCATTCCTAGCATGCCTTCCATGTGGCATTTAGCACTCTTCTCTCTTTAGTTGAAAATAAAACACTACTTACCTCTGCTCTAGAGGAGACTACTTCACTACTATGACACATGTTGACTATTTCAGTTCTAATTCACCCCTACTCTACAAGGCAACTATGTGCAGCCAAACAAAACATAAGCGCTCTTACAATTTTAAGGTATTTAAGAGCTATGCTTCAATAGGGCGCGACCTCACCGTAATAATATGACTCAAGGGCAGCCACTATGACATAGTGGGTCTCACTTCTGATTGATCAAAATTTCCTATTTGAGAGTAGCTTTAGATGTCTTATAGCCCAAAAAATATGTCAATCATATAATTCTAACATCTAGTAATGCATATATTTGTGGTAGAATATGAACTTCACTCTATGTAATTTTATACCCTCTATGTAAAACAGCAAAATATACAGGAGATTAGGATTATAGATGATTTGCATGAATTTTGGGCAATGGTAGCTTGAAAGTAAGATCTATCAATTAAATAATTCAGATCAATCAAAAGTGAGACCTACCATGTCAAAGTGGGCACCTCAACGTGTGCCCAATTGAATCATTTCTTATATATTTTGTAGGTACCAGGGAATTTACATCTATTAGGTAAATTTACATATACATGATACATGCTTTTAATCACAACTATTTTCCAGCTACAATTCTGCCCAACATATGGGTCTGTCACCAGGGAAAATTAAAGTAGAAGGACATATTTTCCTTTTCCGGGCATAGTTTGGTTGCCATTTACGTGTCAAATGTAAGCCTTTTTTAACTGTTTGATTTTGATTTCCCCTCAAGAGGACAAGGAAAGTAAAGAAATGAGAACTATTTTTCTTTCCTTCTACTTTTATATTACCAACATTTAAACAGGCCCAAGTGAAGCTAGCTATAAATTTTAATAGAATCAAAGCTTTCCCATCGTTGCTGATTGGGATCCAATTTTCTTTTTAATTTAATTTCTTATTGTTTTTGGTTGCATTCTTTTGTTACAGAATTGGAAAAGATTAGTCACCAATTGTGCTCAACCTATGGTCAGTCTTTACGACTCTTATTAAAGATCGTATTCAATTAAATTAGCATAATAATCAATCTAAATGATGCTAACATAACATTAAATTTACAATTATTTATGAATGACATGATCTAACTCGAAAGGGAAAATGCAAAAATGAAAATAAATACAAATTCAACAATGAAAAATTAGTGAAAATGATATTTTGTATGGGTGGGTGGTGGGTGTGTTGGCACCTGTCTTTCTATACCTTGATTTCTCCGTGAGTCATATTGAAATTTAATTTTTTGACACTGATTACTTTCAAATGTTTCTTTAACTATTCAAAGAGGAAAAGGATTGTGAGCTTGAGCGTTGGAACCTTATGGTGCGCTTGAGCTCTCAAACCCATGTGGCCTACATTGTTAGGATGATCCAAAGCATTCATTTGAAAGGCCCCTACATAGATAGGGTGTGTACAAAAAATCAGCTCCATAGGATCATCCTAACCCATCCATTTGTGGAGGTCAAAATGGACAGACCACAAATCTGCCCATTTTTGCCCTCCACTTTTGGAGGGGTTAGGATGATTCAATGGAGCTGATTTTTGGTACACACTCTATCTATGATAGGGCCTTGCAAATGAATGGTTTGGATCCTCACAGAAATTGTGGGACCTATGTGATTGGTGCACTCAAGCGCACCATTTGATTCCACCGCTCAAGCGCATCAACACATTCCTCCTATTCAAAATATCTAAAATATATGTGTCAAAGGCAAAGCTCACTCTCCTCAATAAAAGATTACAAACTATTTTTATTTCTCTTAGTAGTCTTGATCTTGAAAAGATGATCTTATATAGACTTCTCCTACAATGGCTATTTGACCTAGAAGCTTTCTAGAACCAGGATAAAATTCCTACTTCGAACTAGGTTTTGCCAAATCATTAATCATTAGTGAAGAAGAATTTTTATGAAAATTAGGATTTTATTAAAAACTGATGGTGAAGATTTAAGCTTCATTTTGGTACATTAGAACATAATTCTATGCATGCTTTAAGTCCTTTCCATCGCCTTGTAGATGTCATAATCTCGTAGTAAATAATTTGGAATGAATTGGAGATGAGTTAGTACACTAATGGTAACTTTTTTCCCGTATCATTTCGGGGTGATTCCTTAAATGTCATCAGCTAGTTGAATGGCTGATTTCCTCGCCCTTTGGAGATTTTCTGATTTCTTGGATGAGATCTTGGATTGGGTCGAGGGTCATGGAGTTTGCTTTCATCATGTAAGGAGGTCGGTAAATAGTGAGACGGATTGTCTTCCTCGTACAGGAGTGACCGGAATGGGGCTTGAGTTTTTTTTTTTTCTTCTCCCATGAGGAGTCTTATATTTGTTATGGGCGTTCTCTTATTTAATAAAGTTTCCCCATTTTCAAAAAAATAAAATAAAAATAAAAATAATATATATATATATAGTTAAGTGAAGCTACACATACGTGTAGCTAACTTAGCAACACCGACGGCTTAAAATACAGTGGGCCCACATTATTTGGGTGATCCAAACCATTCATTTGATAGGAGCTCACATTAATAGGGTGTGCCCAAAAAATCAGCTCCATTGGATGATCTCAACCCTTCAAACTGTAGAGGCAAAAAATGGATAGATTTGTGAAGGTTTTTACACGTCCATTTTTGGATGATGTGGGTGGCAAGAATCTTGGGTTGGATGATGTGGGTGATGTGATAATAAACTGTCAATGATGATGTGACTATTGTGCATTTGAAGAGATTTCTGCGTAACAAGTTTCATATCAAATATCTCGGATTATTGAAATTCTTTCTAGGTTGCACTTTCTGGTACAAGAATCTTCCTTGCTGGTCAATAAAATTTTATCTTGGATGTACTCAGTGAGACTGGGTTTATTGGATGCCGATTTGTTTACTTTCCAATGGAACAACACACTCGCTTGGCTAAACTCTCTTCTAAACAGTGTTTTTTTTTTTTTTTTTTTTTTCTGAATTTTTTTTTTAATTTTTATTGGTGTGCCGTTTAATAAAAACAAGAAACAAGAAACAAGAAATCAAATAACAAATAAATAAAATAGGGGAAGAGAGGATTCAAGAGGCCTATAACGATCACCATAAAGACGGATGAGCCAACTTGATATTTTGGCATTATCATCACAAAGAAGAGTTTCCGGACTTGGGTTCCTTCGTATCTTTCGTATATTTAGGGATGATTGAATCAAGTGGCTAAGAAGTTTCAAACTTTCTATTACATATTCGTTGCAACCAGTATTTGGGTGTTTCCGCCCTGTTTAAAAACAACTCTATTCTTTTTCTCTTTTTTTTTGTTTGAGGAAAACATTTTAAACATGTTTAAAACGCATTTTAAAGGTTTTAAACACATGTTTTTTTGGCTCACGTTCCAATTTGACCCCACGATATTTTGTAAATGACAAAAATTTAAACGTATTTTTTTGTGTTCCCTTTTTTTTAAACAAATAACGTATTAAACTCTATTTTTTCCTGTCCTGTTTTTTTGCCTAATCATGTTTTGCTAACTATGCCTATGAGATGATCAAGGTGAGCTTTTAAGTCATCTGGGCTCGTATATGAGTTTGGTTGGACGCATTATTACACGCTCTTATACCACTTTTTCACTCAACTAATTCAGTTTGTTTATGCTAATTCCTTGTAATCTTCATCTTAGAATCATACAGCATCTGAAAAGAACACCAAGTTATGGGATTTTGATTCCTTCTTTCTATAATTTTCAACCTTCTTCTTATTCCGACTTGGACTGGGCCAGTTGTCTTATGACAAAAAAAGTCCACCACTGGTTATATTATTGTTCTTAGATCCAGTCTCAAATCTTGTAGAGTTAAAAAGCAATCCATCATTAAGAGGTAATCTGTTGAAACTGAAGCTGAATATCGCTCCATGGCTACTACCTCTAATGCCAACTAACCTCGATTAACTATCTTCTCAATGACTTTGGAATTTCTCTTCCCCAGCCAATACAAATACATTGCAGTTAATCATATGTTCCATGAGCATACAAAACATATTGAGTTAGATTGCCGTTTGATCAAGAAAAAAAGATTCAATGTGGGCAGATAACCAAGATCCATGTTTCCACTAGTTTACAACTTGATATATTTACCAAAGCTCTTGGATCTGACCAGTTTCACAGACAGGCAGGCTGGGTGATATATTTTAATCATCCCAACATTCCCTAAAATTTTGGGAATAGTTTTGCATCTTTGGAGCCTTTTACGTATTCCCCAGAACTAGAAGTCACACTCAACCTTTGGCCAAAATTCACACAGGTCTCAGGAGCTCCTCTTCTCCAAGTGGTCTAATGTCCTGTTTTTTTATATTTTTCTTTACTTATTGCACTACATCCACACCTCCCAAAATAAGTTTTGGAGATGTCCTAGTGGCTTAACTTGGGTTCTTTGCTGAGGCCAAGGATTTACTTGGACTTTCCCTTGGTTGCAGTAAATGTTTACTTGTATTGCAAAATTTAGATATTCTTCAGTGTCTCTGTGAATTCTCAAAATATTGTTCATTGTTCATTAATGACATAAGCAATCTTGATCATCTAAAAACAACCAACCCTGGGAATACCCAATCTTCTGGTTCTATTTGGAAAATGACAATTTTCTTTTAGGAATGGCATAATTATTATGTAGGAGAAGTTCTGCTGATACTTTATTGAAGGTCTAGACTTACTGTAAATATGTAAGGCTAGGACACTAGCATGGACGGCCGATTCCAAATTAATGGTGACCAAAACTTAAAAGGGAAGTGATATATTCACCCCGTTTTTTTTTTTTTACTTGGGACAGCCCCATCTTGGATGGGTGTCAACGGATCCACCTGTGTCTAAGTTACTGTCCATTCAAATTTCTTATCGGTTGGGATCGGATTTGGAGTGTTCTTCAGATCCTACTTCCTAAGTCTCGGTAACAATCCATTTCAAATTGGACCGTCCATCGGAGTGTCCTCGTAGGCCCCTTACATTTTACAAAGTTAAAATTCTCAAAAGAGGGTGAATGCAAACTTGACTGGCAGCTGCTAGGGTGAACGGTAGTGGCTGCAATGCAGTGGGCTAGGGACTCGGGGTAAATGGTTAGAGAAGGAAGAGAAGAGGGTGACTCCAGACTTAAAATAGAGATGAATGAAAAAATATTAAAAATAGGAATAGTTGAGAAAATGCATGTCTTATTTTTACTAAAATACTACTAAATAATAGAGTAATAAAAAAGGGAGTGATAAATCGACCCCCATATATCAAAGAGACATAGGGGGTTGATTTATCACTGCCCTAAAAAAAAAAAAAAATTTAGAAGATACTTTTGCAAAATAGTATAATAAAATCTGATTTAGAACTACCCCACCGGCTTTGCGGCTTGTCATTCACACGTCTGTTGTCTCCGTTCATGAGGTGGCTGGTATGATGTGCGACAGACAAGCCGCGAAATGTTCTCATAATTTTTTTTTTATCGGGGTTTTATACCGGTTTGAAGGTATTTTGGTTATTCAATCCAATTGCATAGGGGCACATTGTAATTTACATCAAGAAGGGTCCACGCACGAAATCGAAGGATCGAGAGAGATTGTAAAGGCGAAACTCGAAGAATCGAGGTGCATCTAGAAGGCGAAAGAAACGAAAAAACAACTAAACTCGGAAACTTCCAGAACAACTCCCTCCCTATATAAATTCAAATCCAAGAGCCCTTCTTTCACAATTCACAAAACAAAACTTAAAACAAAAAAAAAAACCAGAGCAGCGACTCGAAATAGCGATAATGGAAAATCCATTCTACAGGAAAGCGTATCGGCCACGCTACTCCCCGATTCTCCGGCAAATTCCGGTTCGGAACCAGACAAAACCGAAACCGTCTCCGTCACCCAAGGTTATCTCAATTCCCGTCCACTTTGTTAGCTCTGAAAAGACTAGATCGGATGCTACTGTCAAGATCCAGAAGGTTTTCAGGGGATTCATGGTGAGAAAAAACGTGAAGAAGATCTTCACTATACAAAGGGAAGTGGACAAGATCGAACAGAGGCTTTCGCAGGGGGAAATGGAGGATCTGTTATGGAGGGATGCCAAAGAGCGATTGAGGGTGAATGAGATGCTTATGGCGTTGCTATTTAGGCTTGATTCGGTTTGTGGAGTTGATTCCGGGGTTAGGGATTGTCGGAAAGGGGTGATTCGGAGAGTGATTGCTTTGCAGGAGAGAATTGATGGAATTGTAGCAGGAAAATCTGTAGATCTAGAGGCAGATGATTCCAATTCTTCAGGTAATTTCGAAATTATAGCTGATGAGACAGTCAATCGAGGATTAGAAGTTCGAAATCCAGTTGAATCTGCAGAAACTCAAACCCTAGAAATTCAAAATGCAGAGAATGGTGAAACTCTCTCCGATGATGCTGTCAATCAAACCCTAGAAATTCAAAATCCACTTGAATCTGCGGACAGTGGTGAAATTCTCTCTGATGATGCTGTCAATCAAACCCTAGAAATTCAAAATCCACTTGAATCTGCAGAGAATGGTGAAATTCTCTCTGATGGTGCTGTCTATCAGGTTCCAGAAATTCAAAATCCACGTGAAGAACTGTCTGATGCCATCGATCAAACCCTACAAATGCCGGATACTGAAAAAGTAGATATTGATGCAGAACCAGTGGAAGAAACTACAGAAGATTGCGAACTGGCATTATATCGTAGTGAACAGGAAAAAGAAGAGAGGGTTATGATGTCAGATTCGATGGAATCGGTAGAAGAAGAAAAGGAAGGTCAAGAAAAGAAAGAGGAGAAGGTAATTGAGGGAAGTGAAGAGAATGGAGGAAAGAAAGGGTGGGATTTGGTGGAGAGGATGATGGAAGAGAATGAGAAACTGAAGGGACTGGTTTTGGAGCTGTGTGAGCGGAATGCGCTTCAGTGCCGAATGATAAACTCGCTGACGCAGAGGGTGGGGCAGATGGAGAGACGGATGAAGGGGAGGAAGAAGAAGAGGCTGGAGATAAACAGCAATGCGAGAAAATGCGGGAGGAAATTGTGAGAATTTGGAGGCAGTAGCTGTTTTGGAGTGTGGTAGTGGTTTTCAGATTTGTACAGAGTCTTACTGTGTCTCATTCTGTATGTTTTCTCTTGCTAATAAAAATGTGCATTTTCAAAATTTTCAGATTTTTGTATTGGGTTCCTTTCAATGTTCCCTGTTTGTTTTGGCCCTGTTTGGTTTGGATCTTGATAACCTATTGTGAGTGCAAAACTGATTATTGTACTAACATTCAATAATCAGTTTTGGACTCAAAATTGGTTCTCAGCATTTAAATTTTGAGAACTGATTGTGAGTCCAAAACTGAGTTCAATTCTGATTATTGGACCCATAATTAAAGGAAAATTTGAGTATAATATTCAGTTTTTGTCTCCCCCCCCCAAAAAAAAAATAAAAAATCAATTGAGTCCAAAATTGATTATTGGACTCAAATTTAGGCCATGTTCAACCAACTGCAAGTCCACAACTGATTGTTGGACTCGAATTGCGTTTAAATTTATGTCCAAGACCCAAAATTAAACTTAAATTTGAGTCCAATATCTAGTTTTAGTCAGAAATCCACAACAAACAGAGAACAGATTGTGAGTCCTAAACTGGTTTGGCAGCCAATTTCCTCTCCAAACCGAACTGCTCATGTAGGGGAGTATTCACTTCCAATCAGCAATTTCCTCCCTTACTTCAGTCAATTGTATCTTCTGACTTCATTGGAGCACAATACCAAAGAATGTAATATCTTTTCTCCATAATAAACTGGTAGGAATCTTGCCAAACCCCAGTTTACCAACGAAAAAAAAAAAAAAAAACTGGTTATTGCACCCAACTATAAATGTAAATTGATTACATATAGATTCATATAAGAGTCAACGAGCTTATAGCTCAAGTGAGCTTGCTCTTAGTGTTGCAACCTTAGAAGTAGCATAACAATGTCTACCAATAGTCCCCGCAAGAACATGAGCCCTCCTTGAAACGATGGAACCGATTACGATCCCTCAAGATAATCTCACGGCCCAAAAGCTTTGATACATACTTGGTCATCGAGTGGCAATCCCTGCACACACGAAGATTCTTCACAATCCTAATTGTGTCATTCTCTTCTGTGTTTATGAGAGCAAAGGCAATTGCCAACTTCTCACTATGCGTCCCGAGCAACTCCTCCTTCGCCTCCTCCTCTATGTCATGATGCACAGAACTTGTATCGGGCACATAGCCCTCCGCCTTCAATCTCTCTCTGAGATCATTTAGCACCTCGTACATTTTCGCACTTTGGGGGTGCGACTTGTCCCCAACGACAAATTCGTGAACAACATTCTTTAGCTCAACCCAACTATACCCTGGCACCTTGGCAACCCCCATCCCTTTCATCATCGCTCGAGCCCTAGCAGAGTCGTCCCATCTCCTACTGGAGGCATATGTGTTTGATAACAACACATAATTCCCCGAACTCCGAGGCTCTAATTCAAGTAATTTATTCATCGCATTCTCTCCAAGCGCTACATTCCCATGAGTCCTACAGGCGGCAAGCAATGCTCCCCACACAATGGCGTTAGGCTCGACCGTCATTCCATTTATGAGCCTAAGGGCTTCATCTAGGTGCCCAGCTCTACCCAAGAGATCTACCATGCAACCATAATGCTTAATGTTAGGCTCAATTCCATAATCCTCCTTCATGCAGTTAAAATACTTGTAACCCTCTTCTACCAAGCCACTATGACAACAAGAGCTCAAGACCCCAATGAAGGTAACTTCATTGGGCACAAACCCATCTTCATGCAAGTCTCTAAAGAGCTTTAATGCATCAACTCCATGCCCATGAATGGCAAGCCCTGAAATCATTGAATTCCAAGAAACAATGCTTCTTTTACCCATCCTCTTGAAGACTTTGAGTGCTTCATCAATTTCTCCACACTTTGAATACATGTCTATCAATGCATTAGCCAAAGACACTTTATCCATTCTCAATCCACTTCTACTAGCATGGTCATGGATCCAACGGCCCAATTCCAACGCGCCCACACGGGCGCAAGCCGAGAGGGCACTCAACACTGCGACCTCATCCGGCCTCACGCCCTCCCTCTGCATTGTCCGGAACACCGACAATGCTCTCTCGGGCATGCCATTGCGCACATAACCCGTGACCATTGCGGTCCACGAGAACACGTTGCGCTCTGGCATGCCCTCGAAGACTCTTAGGGCGCCCTCCATCTTGCCTGACCTCACATACCCATCTAACATGGTGGTTGAGGACACAACATTATGATAAGGCATTGCATCATATACTAGACGGGCCGCGCCCAATTGGCCACACTTGGCATACATGCCCAATAAAGAGTTCGCGACATAATTGTCCTCGACGATGTCCGTGCCGGACTTTAGAATACATGCGTGAACTTGTTGGCCTTCGGAGAGTGCACCCAATGTGGCTGTGGCTTTGAGGATGACTGGGAGGGAGAAATTTGCGGGTGGTGTGCCTTGTTGGAGCATTTTTACATAAAGATGGAGTGCTTGAATACAAAGGCCTTGGTGGGTGTAGGCTTTGATGACAGTGTTCCAAACATAGACGTTTGGGTCATCCATTTGAGAAAGAGTGGGGAGTGAGTAGGATAAGAGGCCAAATGAGATGTAAGCATCGAGTAATCTTTTTATGATTGGGTTGTGGTTTTGGAAGTGGGTTTTGTAGATTTGGGCGTGAATTTGCTTGAGTTGGTGAGGGGTTCTGCATTTTTGGAGGAGATTAAGGAAATGGAGGGGGCTGAGATTGTTGTTGTTGGGGGTGTGGAAGGAAGAAGATGGGGGTGGAAATTGAGGGGAAGGTGATGTGGGGGGAATTCCTAGCATTGAATATGTTCCAAGTGTTTTGAGAGTTTGCAGAGATGGATGGAAGGTTTGCTAAGTCCTAGCATTGAATTTGTTCCAAGACATGATATCATCTGGAGTGCCAAAAGGGGCGAAATTGAGAAAAGCCTGAGAACACTGAAGTGGTCGTGGTGAAGTTTAAAAGCAAAAATCTAGGCTGCCTTTGTGTTTTCAAAAGGAAAAATTGCCAATGGAGACAACAAAATATGAGAATTGCCAACGGGGGACACAATTCTGGAAAATTGTTAAAGAGGGTTGATAACCCTCTTTGGAGAGTTTGATAATCCCCTTTTAGAAACTTGATAACCCCATTTGGGCAATTTTTCAAAAGTGTGCCCACCCTGTGGCAATTCTCGTATTTTGATGTCCCCAATTAGCAATTTTTCCTTTTAAAAAAGGTTGTTCACACTACTATATTTAGATAACGAGGCGAACTCTTCTTGTCTTTTGTTTTTTTAATCAGTTACAATTCCCAAAACGCCATTTAATCAATTGTTATTGGTAATTATAATTGCCCATAAAGCTATCACAGCCGATTAGAAATTTAGAATACAAATGACAGCAGCCAATTAAAGAGGAAAAGACAAGGTAAGTTCGCCTCAATATCAAAGCATAATAGTGCGAATATCAATGGCTCTCAGAAATTTACTTATCGAAATTCCCATGTATTTGGAAATGACCAAAATGCAGTACCTACCAAAATAAAATGACCAAAATGCACCTGGTGAACGATCTCCTTATCACTATATAAATGGTTCCTCACTAAATGTGGGCGGGTCGGCTTTTAGGGTTTCATAGTTTCTCAAACCCTTACTTCCGAGGAGCGGCGAAAGAAGGCTTCTCTGCATAAATGGTATCTAAAACCCTAGTTTTTCTTATAGTATTTATAGCGATAAGATTACAGGGAACCCTAGTTTTTAGAAATTTCCAGTACATTTGTTCTTACGTCCAGTTTGAAGGAGGGTTTAGTATTATTTGCCCCTCTTCGTTTTCTTCAAACCAATTTGTCAGAATTTTGATAAGATCTCCTTTTTGTTCTCTCTCTCAAGTTTAGATCTGTCGATTACATGGTTTAATTGCTGTAATTAGTCATGAAAATGACTGATCTTGTTTATTACGTTTGTTTTTTCTATTTTATGTTCAAATATTTCACTTTTCGTTTAAATGTTTTGTAATTTAAATTTGCAGGCTCCCAAAAGAGGTGGAAAAGCGCCTGTTCCAGTGGCCAAGAAGAAACCTGTAAATTTTTGCCATGGAAGATTGTTTTGTTCTCCATTTATAGATTCCAGTTTTGTTTACTATCCTATTGGTTGTGTTTGGGATTTCAGGAAAAAGTTGTGAATCCTTTGTTCGAGAAACGTCCGAAGCAGTTTGGAATCGGAGGGGCGTTGCCTCCAAAGAGGGATTTGCACCGCTTTGTGAAGTGGCCTAAAGTGGTTCGCATTCAAAGGCAGAGGAGGATTCTCAAGCAGCGGTTGAAGGTCCCACCGGCCTTGAACCAGTTTACGAAGACACTGGACAAGAATCTTGGTAACATAAAAAAAGTGCCTATTCCTGCTATTGCATTTTACATACATTCTTCTGGGTATTTTGATAACATGAAACACATGGTTGATGTTGTTGGAAGTTGGCTTTTATTAGATTAGAATTAGATTCAGTAATTATGAGCAATCGTCTACAATTTTAATTCTGTTTTATAAGTGGGTTGATTGAGAGGTGTTTGCGGTGGGGAGCACTTTGGTGCATGGGGTGGTTTAATGTTTTGTGCTGAATGTGAAAATTTGATTTGCTGGTAATCTATTTTAAGATATTTTGAATGATTAAATGTTCCAGAAACCTCACAAGTTTCAGAATGTTACCCATAGACTCACCTGCGTGATTGTGGATTCCCCCGAGTCGACTCCATTTTACGTTGGCCGGGTTCCGTGTTTTGTCGTTGCGTTCCGCGTTTTGCCATACAGATTCAATTAAAACTCCTTTGACTCTCCCGAATTATGACCTCGTCAATCGAGTACATAGCTGCGTCAACCGAATACTCTACCACGTCTTGCCGAGTCAACTAGGATTTTCGTTCTGCCGCATTCCGTGCCGCATCCATGTTCTTAAGCACTTTTTTTACCTACCGTGATTGTTGTAGTTATGAAACGCGATCATTGTGAAAATTTAAGTGAGAGGGGCCACATACAGAATCAATACCGTGTGTGTGCGCTTGCGTGCGTGTGTGCACTCAGCTTCTTTCACCGAGTGCATTAGAGTCCGTAAGAGGGGCCCTGATTGTGCGACTGTCTCACGTGCTATCTCTCTGTGTGTGTGTGTGTGTGTGAAAATGCACTTAGCTTCTTTCACCGAGTGCATTAGAGTCCGTAAGAGGGGCCAGGGGCGATGCCAGAAATTTTGCACAAGGGGGGCAAAAATTATAGTAATTTTTTTTCTATCTTAAAATTAAGATAGAAAAAATTTCTATCTGAAATTTTGCACGAGGGGGCAAAAATTATATTAAATTTTGCACAAGGAAGGGAGATAAAAATGGTAAAATTAAAATTTTATACTTATTTTCTATCTTAGGGATGATTGGAAAGGGGGGCATATTTTTTTAAAAAGGGGGTTAAGTATAAAAAAATATTAAAAAATAAAGGTATTTTTTTCTCCAAAAAATTAAAGGGGGCAACTGTCCCCCTTTCCTTTCAAGTGGCGTCGCCCATGAGAGGGGCCCTGGTCGCGCGACTGTCTCACTTGCTATCTGAGCATCCCAGTCAAACGCTCCCAGGTGCATTCGAGTCCGTATGAAGTCAACTATAGCTATTATTCAATAATCAAAGGTCCATTTTTGAATAGCTATAGTTGGCTTCATAGTTAGCTATAGTTGGATTTTAAGAACTGATTGGAGTCCAATCGGTTCTCAAATTCCAAAACAAACAGAGCCTAATCGGTTTTGGACGCTAAATCAGTTCTCAAAATCGAAAACAAACAAAGCAAAGGGTCAGCCTTATCTGTTTTGGATTTTAGGAACTGATTGGAGTCGAATCGATTCTCAAAATCCAAAACAAACAGAGCCTAATAATCAGTTTTGGACTCTAAGTCAGTTCTCAAAATCGAAAACAAACAGAGCCCTATTTGTTTTGGATTTTAAGAACTGATTGAATAATGGAAAATACAAAAAAATAAAAATAAAAATAAAAAATACCTTATTTGTGTATCTTCTTTTCTTCTATTCTCTTATTCTTTTACCTTGGATCGAATGGAGGAGCCGAGGAGGATTGAAATCCTAAGTCGACGGAAAGGGGAAAAATTGAGAGCCCTAAGTCGACGCAAAGAGAAAAAAAATCGAGAGAATGAAAAAAAAAAAAAAACCGTAACTTAACCCTTTAAATTTATTTGTGGGGCCCACTGATGTAAAGAAAAAGGCTTTGAAATGAATTGAACGATTTCCTCAAAAAATCATTCAGTGGAGCGATTTGAATCGTAAATCGTATGATTTTGACAACATTGGTATTGACACAATTTGATTATCCAATCAATCTGAGGAATGGAGTTTTTTCAGAATTTGGGCATGAGTTTTCATTTATCGTCTGGAAGCTCGCCTCTGGCTTAAATCTGCCTTTTGAACTATAGTTTCAAAATTCCCCGCTTCATCGTTGAATCAGCACCCTCTACCTTGGCCGCTTTCTTGTTCGATTCCGTGTTATGCCTTTTGAACTATAGTTTCAAAATTCCCCGCTTCATCGTTGACTCAACCGAATCAGCATCCTCTACCTTGGCCGCTTTCTTGTTCGATTCCGTGTTATGTCCTACAAAATCAATCAAAACTCCTTTCAATCCCAAGTTATGATAGCGTCAACCGAGTGCTCGATCACACCTCACTGAGCTGATTAGGATTTGTTTTGGCTGCAATTTGGCGTGCATTCACATTTTGAAACCCTGTTTTTAACTCTTTATGTCATTAACTAAAAAATTGTTCTCTCATCTTCTGAGCTGTTTTTATGATGACCAATCACTTGAATTGTATGTTATTGCTCAAGAGTTATATGATTTTGCAAAGATAACCTTTTCGTTGTGCTTGTAAGCATGTATAGCCAGTTCATGATTTATCATGTATGGAAGGAATACCCTTTCGTGGTCCTTGTAAGCATGTGTTACTATTTCTTATAGTGAAAGGATTCAGTTGCCACGATGTGCTTCTTACTTCTTAGGATGTTGGAACGGGCAATGCTTATTTAGGCACTGTTATTTTTATTTACAACAATAATCATGCAATTCCTGGACTCAAACAAGGAACCTGGTAATTAGCCATGCATTTCCTATGGTTTCTTGGATTCTTCCATTTTCTTTCGTTTCTTTCTTCCCACCTTTTGGAACGGGCAATGCTTATTTAGGCACTGTTATTTTTATTTACAACAATAATCATGCAATTCCTCGACTCAAACAAGGAACCTGGTAATTAGCCATGCATTTCCTATGGTTTCTTGGATGCTTCCATTTTCTTTTGTTTCTTTCTTCCCACCTTTTCTTTCTAAACTGGTTTGTTGGTCTCAATTGTGGGATTTCTTAGACAGATATTGTAATTTTTTTATTTTTATTTGTATTTTATTTTTTATTTTTTATTTTTTGAAATGGCGAGATTCATTAGAAACCACACTACTGTTATTCTTATTTACAATGATCATGAAATTCCTCGACTCAAACAAGGAACCTCATAATTAGCCGTGCATTTTCTATGGTTTCTTGGATGATTCCATTTTCTTTTGTTTGTTTGTTTCTACCTTTTATTTCTAAACAGTTTTCTAGGTCTCAATTGTGGACTTTCTTGGACTAATGTTGTATCCCCATTCTATTTGAGTTTCATAAACTTCTCTCCATAGAAAGAGTGTTAACGGCAACCGGTCAAGATGCTTGGGCCCTAACACTGCTTAAAAACTCCCTGCATCAATCGTCAACTCGTCTCCGTCGCCTCCCTACCTTGGCCATGCCTGACTTCTTGTTTTGTGCTACCAGGTCAATCTAAGATCTTTTGACTCATTCGAGGTGATGAAATTGACTGCATCAATCTTTGACTTGCCCAAGTTCACCCTTTTACCTTGGCCATGTTCTCATCCAAGTTTTGAAACATTGGGCTCTATCATTTTTCATCTCTTTTTGCTTTTATCTTTTTTCCCAGCCAAAAGTTTTTTTTTATGCATTCATATATGCATACAACACATATATAGAGAATACACATAATTTATTCTGTATTTTCATGGACTCTTAAATTTGCAACATGGGTTTACATGACTTGATGCTTCAACTTATAATGTAAATACCATACTGAGAAATAGCTGGGTAATATATGTTACAATGCAAAGATATTCAGGGCATGCATTTTGTTTCTTTATACAAAGAATATTTGATGTGATCCAAAGAGTAAGAGAAATAGAAGATAGAGCGGAAGAAGCAGGGGAAGATAAGAAGAATAGAGAAGCAGAAAGAGAAGAGTAGAGGGAAAGAGGGGAAGGAATGAGAAAGAGGGAAGGAAGAAGAAGAAGAGAAAGGGAAGAAGAGGAGAAATAAAGGAGAATCTGTATTCTCAATTGAGCAATATTTGCATTTCACTAAAAAATATGTACAGGTTCTATATGCAAACCGAACAAGAAAGAGGAGGCATGGTTCATTTGATTGGGTTTGATGTGAGGAGAGGATAGTCTGTTTTGCATCAAGAGATACAGTAGAGAAACTCAGAAAAGACTGCTGCTCACATTATTTTCTGAGATACCCTTGCATGTTTGGTTTGAGCGCATTTTTGAAGTCTTTTCCCTGAATGTCTCCTCTTTCTTTTCAGTAGATATTTTTAGTGTGCATTGCGCTGCCACCTGCTGGCAAGTGGCATTCTAATTTTCCATTGGCTTGGGCCTTATACTCTATTTCGCTGTGGGATTTTAGAGGGACTCTGTTATTTGGAGTTCAGAGACTGGTTGAGGACCTAGTTGGAGGCATCATGATTGTTTTTAAGTCATTAGGTTGAACTTTTTGCTTCGTAATCTGATACGTTTTTGGTTGAATGTATTCTTGTTTTTAGCAAAGCTTGGCCCAATCCGAATTATACATCCCTATATGCATATTTTAATTGCTCCTACAAATTTTGGCTCGTCACTTTTGTGTGAGATGGCTTAAGGTTTTAGGTATCTTGTGTTTTTGGGTCTCTGCAGATATTTGCTGGTTGTAATATTTATTTGCTTTTATTTTCTTGTTTACAGTTGAGCCTTTGGTTTTTAATGCATTTAATTTTAATTCACGAATGTAAAGTGAGGCTGGTCTTCAGCCTTAAATGATGGTCTTTTTCATGTTCCTTTTTTTATGCCTGACTTTTAAAATATACTAAAAACTGTCTTTTTTTTTGGAATGGTTACTAAAAACTGTCTTACATATAACTTTTCTGCAGCGACGAACCTTTTTAAGATGCTTCTCAAGTACAGGCCTGAAGACAGGGCTGCAAAGAAGGAGCGGCTTCTGAAAAGGGCCCAAGCTGACGCTGAAGGGAAGACTGTTGAAGTCAAGAAGCCTATTGTTGTGAAGTATGGGCTCAATCATATTACGTACCTCATTGAGCAGGTTTGGATAATGTCTTTACACATATTACCTGTTAGTGCTTCACACATTTACTTTTTCTTCATTTATAAATGATATAAATCTTGATGCCAAATATATTTACTGATCTGGGCATTGCAAAAGTAAAATAAAATTACCACTTGTTAGAAGTTGCCTTGTCTTTTAGTTTGGACGGCATATGACACTGGATTCAGGAAGTGTTTGATTGCTTTTAATCTTTTAATTTTTTTTTTGATCTTCACTCATTTTTACTGTTCCTAACCAATTCCAGATGAGCCATATTGAATGCATAATTCCTTTTTTATCTATACAGAACAAGGCCCAATTGGTAGTTATTGCTCATGACGTGGACCCAATCGAACTGGTTGTCTGGCTTCCGGCCTTGTGCAGAAAGATGGAGATTCCTTACTGTATTGTGAAAGGAAAAGCGCGCTTGGGTGCGGTAGGGACCCTTTTGTGATTTCTCATCATCAACCCAATTTTCGGACGAACATTCCTGTGCTAATCCATGACTTAATCTTTTTTTGCAATAGATTGTACATAAGAAAACTGCAACCGCTTTGTGTCTGACCACGGTGAAAAATGAGGATAAGCTGGAATTCAGCAAAATCCTGGAGGCAATCAAGGTGGAGAAACAAAACTCTACTTTCTCTGATCCTTCTTTTTTTCTGTTAGGTATCATCATTTTTTTGACTAACTATGGTTTCATCTCCAGGCCAACTTCAATGACAAGTATGAAGAGTATAGGAAGAAGTGGGGTGGTGGGATAATGGGCTCCAAATCCCAGGCCAAAACCAAGGCTAAGGAGAAGCTGCTGGCCAAGGAAGCTGCCCAGAGAATGAGCTAGGGTATATCTTCTCTATACAATCACATCGTTTTTGTTCCTGGATTCGTCTTTTTTATATCCTTTTACCATTTCGCGTATGATTTATTCACTATATTCAAAGTGGAATATACTTTTTACTAGTTAGAACTGTAGGACCTTTTGTTTTTGAAATGTTTGATTATCTTTTACATTGATAGGAAATGAGCCGGATTTTTTTTCATGAGAGTTCTGTTCCCACCTTGCATTCTCAAAACCAGAACCCTAAGCATAAACTGGCGGTTGCTTGGAACAGTTTTAACATTGTGTTGCTTCTGAGTGCATGAGTGAACTGATGGGTTTGAATATGTTAATTTCGCCATCAAGTGTTGCAGCCGATAATCAAAACTCTGCTTGAATCTCTTTCATCAGTTTTAACATTGTGTTGCTTCTGAGTGCATGAGTGAACTGATGGATTTGAATATGTTAATTTTGCCATCAATTGTTGCAGTCGATAATCAAATCTCTTTCATCTCAAGTTCAAGCATGTGCATGAGGAATTGATATTTCTCTCTCAAGAGGTCTATGCTAGAGGTTATTTTATTTTACGTTTTATATGGCTATCTTAGCGAACTGTGGTTAGTGATGAAAATAATGATAATGTCGTGCTCACACACACTGTTCATCTTTTATTTATATATCAGGCCCCTTATCTACTTAGGACAGCCCCTACTGTTTTTCACTAGAATGGGCTGTCCCAAGTAAGAAACAGGGGTGAATTTATTTAGTTAATTTTTGTGAAAAAAGTGGGCCGGCACGGCAGAACTCTATTGGGCCGCGTGAGGACCAATTTCTGTTACGCCAGGGAAAACCCTCTGTTAACTTACCTCTTGGAAGGCATAGGGCCCTGTCATGCTTGTTTACTTTTTGCATACTCGAGTGGTGGTGAATGTTTGCAGTGTGTACTGCAAAAATACGTGGTGGGTAAGGTGGGTACGAGCTTGAGCCATAATTTTTCGTTTGCCTGAACCCGTTGGCCCCACCATGCACATATTACTCATAGGTTTTCATGGAACGATCCCAAAGCCTTCGTTGAAAAATGTAATGGATTGGACCAAGTTTCACCACTACTAAAGCAGATTTAAATTTAGGGCGGTGGCAAATTCACCCCCTTATCCGATGAATTCACACCCTATTCACAACGTAAGTAGGTTGTACCCCAACTGTCCGGTCTATAGAAGTTTCCATAATGTAAGCCCCTCTTTAGATTGGAGGGTTAGAATCATCTTGTGGTAATGATTTTTGGGGCGCAATCTATTTTTGTTGTGCCCCATCAAATGGACGGTTTGGATCATCCTATGGTGTGGGCTGTACAATCCATTTTAAAAAATATGGGGTGAATTCATCATAGAAGAGGGTGAATTTATCACTGCCCCTTAAAGATACTTGTCATTTTAGCACCTACCAGAGGTACTTGGCATTTTAGCCTTTAGCTCTTCATTTTACTTTTCTTTAATTTTGCCGTTTGCTCTGTATTTGACTCTACTTTGATTTCTTCTCAATTCTAATTAGGGAAGTGATAAATTGACCCCCGTATATCTTAAATCGACCCCTTTTAACGTAAAACGTTAGGGCGTGAGTTGTACACTTTTACGGTGTTTATAGGCAGATGAAAACTTTATTCACCCGCCCAAACGTTTTAGGTTAAAAGGGTTTTATCACTGCCCTTCTAAGTTCTAATTATGCTTAATTCATTGCTTTACTTTTGCTTAACGGCAGTAATGTAATGGAACATATCACCTAATGTCCATGCAGGACCCACCTTCATTGGTTGGTGTAAGGCTTCCCTTGAGATTGGCCCCACTGAGGATTGTTTGTAGCCCCAAAATCTGTGTGGGCAATCCGAAATTTCTCAACCAAAAATCTCCCTGAACTGTAAATCTATTAAGGCCAGCTAAGTCAACATTTGAGGAATGCTAAACTAGAAGCCACCCTTGCAAAAACCAGCCGGAAGGGTCATCCTGATCATCTATAAAGTGGTCTCATTGTATCTTCTAGTAGAGCCGTTGGGTCCTGCAACGACCATTTTTGTTAGATGGTCTATCTATTGCCGAATGAATGGTGTAGATCTAATCCATCTAATTGCGTAATCCTTTTTTTGAAATGACCAAACTACCCTTTCCCTCACCTCAATTATTAAATGCCCAATAGGATGATCCAAACCATCCATAAGAAGGAACACAATGTAAATAGGGAATTGCTACATTTTGTCTCCGTTCACGAGTTGGGTGGTCTGACATGTGACAAACCAGCTGCGAAATGCCTTTTGCAATGGACCTTAGCAAATCCCAAATAGTAAATAGGTTGTTTCCAAAAAATCATTTCCATAGGATAATCCCAACCCTCCGATCTATAGAGGTTTCCATAATAGGTTGTGTAATATTTTAAATGACCAAACTATCCTCTCTCTCTCTCTCACCTCTATTATTAAATGCAACATAAAAGAAAAAAGATATAATCCATGGCAGGGAGACTGAAACCCCTGATTTCCATTTCAGTCTCAACCTCCCTTTATCATTTCTCTCCCCCATTTTCAGTACCTTCTAAATCCTTCTCCAAGAAGCTAAAGTTTCGATCCTTCGTAATTAAAATGTCAAAAGAGTCTGAAAAATCATCTCCTCCCGCCAAAATCATCGACTCGCATCTCCACGTCTGGGCTTCTCCCGAAGAGGCAAGCGAAATTCTCAGAAACCCTAATTTATATGCTAATGCAAATAAATACCCCTTCAAATCTCAGAATCTAGTCTCATTTTTTTCTTGAATTTTTCAGGCTGCTGATAAGTATCCTTATTTTCCTGGTTACGAACCAACAATCCCTGGAGATGTTGATTTCTTACTCAAGGTATCCACTTCAAGGACATTTTGGAGGTTTTTTATCTTTTTTTTTGAAAAAATTGCATTTTTTTTTTCAAATTAGATTAGTGGGTTTTTTTTTTTTTTTGGCAATTGGATATGTACTGCTGCATATAATGGCTTCATTCTGTCCATTTGGTGGATATTGATCGAATAATTAGGTTTGTTTGGTGTGAACAATTTTTGGGGATGGCAATCTGAGGTGGGGCTTTCCAGTGAACTGACTGGATCAATCAAAGTGGGACTCAAATGTCTGGTTCAGTGGACACTGCATCGTAATATGATGCAATGTGGTTTGGATTATTCCTCTGGAAGTGTTTTGTGATAAGCGTATGTGCATGCTATTACACTGCTAATGTAAATGTTTTCATTTAATGTTTAATTTGCACAAATGGTTGATTTGGTACTTCTGCATCAATGGAAGTTTTATGGATTGAAGGGGATGAATTTTAGGGGAATTTGTGTAGTTAGGCTCTATTTCTTTCAACGTAAAATGGGCGTAAAACAAATTTTATGCTCATTTTTAAGTGTAAAAATGGGTGTAGTAAAATTGTTTTTATGCCCATTTTACGTCGAAAGAAACGGAGCCTTATGCAACAGATGATAATAGGCTTTTCTTGTCTCTGTTTTTTTCTTTTATTTTGGTATAGTGCATGGGAGAAGCAGGGGTTGATGGAGCTCTAATTGTGCAGCCCATTAATCACATGTTTGATCATTCTTTAGTGACTAGGTATGTCAAAATTGCAACATTATTAATTCCATTTAAATTCATAACACATTATATTTTGGTTGGGTTTATTTTCTTTTCTGTGAGAATTGTGTGTTACAAATACAAAAACCCATTCTGAAATCTGGCATGAGAGATGCTTCGATTTATGTCCGATAATTATGATTTTTATTGATCTTTGCAATTTACTGGTACACTTTGTTGGATTTGGAAGTCAATTTGCAAATTTCCCGTTTTATCATCTATTGCAAATTGGACGTAAGCTTTTCCACTGATGCATTTTCCTCACTCACTTTTATGACTTAATAGTGTCTTGAAGAAGTATCCCTCCAAATTCTTTGGCTGTTGCCTTGCAAATCCCGCAGAAGATGGAACTGGGGTTGGTCAGCTTGAACGTCTCGTTTTGAAGGTCATTGAGAGAATTTGATACCGTCAGATTACAAATATTTTCATCTCATGAAATCCATTTGACACATACTTTTCTCTTGGTTAGGATGGATATCGTGCCGTTCGATTCAACCCATACTTATGGCCTTCTGGTCAAAGGGTATTAAGCATTCTTAACAGAAGTTTGCTAATTTAATTCTCATCACTTGTCTCCTTTGGGTTGATCTTACTATTTTTCAGTAGATCTATTTGTGGTTTGCTGCTCTTGGTGCAGAATTTATATCGTCACCTCATATTGACCTTTTTAAGAAAGATTCTATTGTTAACTTGAGTTAATTTTGTATGTGCAGATGACGAATGAAATTGGGAAGGCCCTGTTCTCTAAAGCAGGAGAACTTGGATTGCCAGTGGGCTTTATGTGTATGAAGGTATTTTGTTAAATAATTTTCAATAGATAATCTTTATTTTACTTTTCTCTTGTGTAGCACATAACAACGCATCATGCTTTCAAAAATCCAAGTTTAAAAACTGAAGCTCGACTTGGATTGACAAGGGCCCATGTCCAAGTTTGAAACTTGGTCAAGTAATTGACTGAGTCAATCAAGTTTTGTGAGCTTTTACTTTTAAGTTGTTGAAAAGGGGGAAAATTTGTTCTGAAGAGAGTTAATCTACAATAAAGTTAAAAAAAGAATATTATCCATCGACTTAGCTCTAGACTAAGAATGCAGTGTTAATAATCTGTACTGGTACTACTAATCAGTCTAAAACTTGAGAGCTAGTTTCCTATATTTATTCATTATCTTTAATAAAATTCACTAAATTATATGACGTGTGTGCCAAATGTAACAAACTCACTATTTACAACCAAATGATAATCGTCCACAAGGCTGTCTAGCAGCAAGAATCATGAAGTCACTAGACAAACTAGTATTGAACTCCAAAGTCATCTTATATTCTGACATGGGGCCGAAAACCCCATATGTAGTAGGTGGTAGAACTTAAAGCTATTACAAGCATTCAATGGAATACTATTTTAATAAAGAAAATTTTGCAATAGGTTAAGATACAAATCACTTTTGACTTGGCTATTCATCTTGTGTTTTTAAGCATTGTCAAAAAGTAGTCTGTTCATGCTTACACTGTCTTGCATGTCTTGCTAATTACCAATTCACTGGTAGCATACTGGTAAGTAGCATGTCTTTTACAAATTTTCATGGAATCAATCAAAAGATGAAACACATGAATGTTTCCTGAAATTAAGCTGGACCATGAAGTTTTTTTATCTCGTAATTTTTCATCAGTATTGTTACTCTCTTACCAAAGCACGAGAGTAATCATAAACACTATGTCCACCATCAGACCTCGCAACATATGCCTGTGTTCATATTATTCAGCTATGTCTATCTTTATCTTCCAGTGAACTAAACAACATATGCCTATGCTCATATTATTCAGTTATGTCTATCTTTATCTTACTTCCAACGAACTAAATGATTAGAGGTAGTTAAATGGATGCCAATATCATAAAATTTAATTGTTTTTGATGTTATAATGATAGTTATTCAGAAGATGAAACTTTGCAGGGACTTAATCTTCACATTTCAGAAATTGAGGAGCTGTGTGCAGAGTTTCCTTCAACTGTTGTATTAATCGATCACATGGGATTTTGCAAACCTCTAGTGTGAGCTGCTTGTCATGTTGGGACTTCATTCTCCGAAGCTTGTTGATATTTTAGGTGTGTTAGGGAAGACCATGTTTAGTTTTCTTATTATTATTTTTTATCTTCACAGAAATGATGCAGAAGGTGAAGCCTTTTCTGTACTTCTAAAGCTCTCTAGATTCCCACAGGTAATGCTCTAGATCTCATTTTTACCATCCATCAATATTTAAATGATTTTGTTTCTTTAAAATTCAAATGTTTCATATTTCATGCATTTTCTAAAAAAAAAAAAACGTTATTGTGGAGAGTGGTTAAACCATTTGTATAGCTGAAGGCTAAGGGCCCCAAGAGGCTATATTAGGGTCATTCTCTGTTTGTAACTTATTTTCAAGTTTCCTTAAGCATGTGTAAGTATGGTATGATTTGATTTGGGCAGGTTTACGTTAAATTCAGCGCCTTGTTTCGACTATCAAGAAAGTCATTTCCATATGAGGATACATGTCAGCTCCTTTCCCAAGTGGTATCCAGCTATGGTGCAAACCGTGTCATGTGGGGAAGGTAACACCGCTAAGTACTCAATACCCGCAAATCTCTAGTGCCTGTAGCTCATGTGAATTGTACCTAATATCAGCAATCTTGAGGTATTGATAGTAGCAGCAGGAGGAAACGAATTCTTATCTCTTGATATCTACTTCCCTTTTGATGCGTAGATTGGTTCATAATATTAAGGTTTTATCTGTTTCATGGAAAATTATAAATGAAAACAAATCTGGATATTTGGTATTGATAGTAGTAGCAGAAGTGTGTTTGAGTGAGGTATAACGTAGTCATGGATTCTAGTAGTTTGGACAGGGTTAACCCTGAACTTCTGAAGGCTCCACTTGACTATCCAGGTACAGATCGGTTTAGGTCAGGTAAGGACAGGAAGGGTCACGGTAATAAGGTAGGTTTGTATCTAAACATTGAACATAAGCACAAAGAAAACAGAGCTCATGATGCCTAATGTCACTGAAAACTTGTATATGTCATCAACAAAAGCTAGAACCCTATTTGCTGCTTATACCTGCACCTTTAAAGTTCCAGTCTACTTCTCAAATTCTCACCATTTCTATTTCATGGGTTTTTATCGCAGTGATTTCCCGTTTGTGGTTCCAGAATGTGGCTATAAAGAAGCAAAAGAAGCAGTGTCTGATGTTGCTGGTCTAGCTTCTTTATCACCATCTGATTTGGAGTGGATAATGGGAAGAACAGTGATGCAACTTTTCCAACACTCATGGAAGACTTCTTAACAAGCTCATCCATCAACTGTAAGCAAAATTCATGATGATTAGTTTGATTTATAGAATGATTTGTATATTTGATTGGAGGTTTTTGTCTGCAACATATAAGATATGTACTGTAAAAAGACAATTATCATACGACATGGACCCATTGGGGCACGATGATAAGTTCATCACAAATCTGGCCTATTGCCTTTGCCCCTCACCTGGTTATTTTAGACCTTTTGATAAAAATCAAGAAGTGGCATCCAGAAGGCCTTTTTAATTTTCGCAAGTCCCGTCTAACAACACCTCTATTTGTCTCCAATTTGGTGGTTGGCTTTTTACCCATCCAAAGCAAACTTAGGAAAAAGAAAAGGGCAAAATGGAGAGAGGTAAAGATTAGAATGACTGGAAGTTTGAATCCCATTATCTCCAATAAGAGGAGTTCTTCTCATTAACAAAACATGATAGTGTAAATATCATAAAAAAGGAAGAATGCTAAACTCAAGGGCACCCTTACATAAATAAGATAAAATAGCCTCCTCATTGGTTTTAAAGTCACCAAAGTGCATTTCTAATAGTACCCAAAAATGCAAAAGTCAAACAGAAAACTCCATCTTCGTATAGGAAGAGATAGAAGATAAGGAAGCTAATATTACTTATAAGAGAGTATATATGCCTTATATTATTTGAAAGGAAAATCACATAGTGAGAATCATGGTTTAAAATTTCGGTTTCGGTAACCGTTTCGGACATTCGGGAAACCAAAATTTCGACCGAAATTCTGAAATTTCAGTCGAAATTTGGTACTCCGGTTTGAAATTTCGGACCGAAATTACCGAAATTTAAACCATGGTGAGAAAACATTCAAAAAAATATTTCCAAAAAAATAAAATAAAAATTAATCGACAACGAGAATATTTCCAAAAAAAATATTGGTTATTATATTTCATTGGTTCTAAAACACGAGATTTATTGAGCATATATTCCCCAAGTACCATCAAAATATCGATAGGCGAGATGTTCAATTGATTGAACTTACATTTTTAGTTTTTTTAGTCACCAAGGTGCATTTATAATAGCACCCAAAAATGTAAAAGTCAAACGGAAAACTCCATCTTCCTACACAGGGACAGAGAAGAAGGAAGCTAATGTTACTTATAGAGTATATATACCTTCATATAAAATCGTATAGATAGTGAGAATATATTTTAAGAAATTTAGTTTAGTTTCTCTTAATCGACGACGATAATATTTCCAAAAAATAATATTGGTTATTATATTTCATTTGGTTCTAAAACACCATATCTATTGATCATCTATTCGCCAAGTACCATAAAAAAATATCGATTCGCGAGATATTCAATTGATTGAACTTACAATTTTAGTTTTTCAACATCTCAAGTTGCTCAACTAAAGTCTTAACATGCAATGCACCTGTAATCACAAACAAAATATAAGATTAGAAAGTTGTAAGTAATAGATATTGATTATTTAAGAAAATTAACTTTATAAAGACATAAAATTATACCTCAAAAGAAAGATTTAGAGCATATGATCCTTGACATGGAAAATAGTAACTTCAAATGACCTACTTATATTTGCCCCAGCTCCATTTCAGCTCATATGGCATGAAGAAAGAATAAAAAGAGAAAATATTATCATGTTTGATCAATCATACAATTTGTGTTGATTCTATCATGCTGAACTAAAGCATAGTTGTTGCCTCATTCTCTAATTGCTTAGCTATGTGATGCAATTGGGCCATATTATATATAGCCAATGGTAGCACACTAGCACGGGTCCCCACTATTTAAGCTTATCATTTACCTTATATGATCTTATCTTGAATCTCATTTGTATGACACATTATCACCCAATTGGCATTGTAGATCCAACTTATGGCCTCAAAGATGGACGGTCATAAATCAACCATATGTAGAGCCAACTATGTAATATCATGTGTTACTCATTGTATTGTAAGGAGGCAACCCTATTTGGATTGCAGGAATTTTCTGAAAAAAGCTTGGGTAGAAAAAATATTTCTAAAATGTAATAACCCCTATATGTTCTTTGATAGTGAGGACACAACCCTTACATAGGGAAAAGACCAAACCACCCTTTATAATTACTTAAAACAATAGCGAGTCTCAGCATACAAAATACATGGGCACTTTTGACTTTTCAAACAAGGTGATCTCATCACCTTAACAATACTAAAATCTCTCCACACCAGATCAAGGGTCCCAGTAGTCAAACTTCTTTCAGATCTGAACACATCATTCATGTAATGCTCTAATTTCCCCATATATGCGCCGAGCGTTTTGATAAACATGCGCTCCACTTGTTTGTCGTGTAGTATTTAAAGGGATGTGAGGATATTACTGTTCTCAAAAAGCACTTAAAACCCTTTAAATGCTATACGACAAACAAGAAGTGGAGCGCATGTTTATCCAAACACTTGACGCAGATATCATTTCCCTTTCGTAAAATAGAAAAACACTTTTCAAACTAGCATTATTGTTGTGAAGGAAAACAATCATGTAAGGAATGAACCTCACTGAAATGTGTCATGTTCGGATCCGTTGTTGATTGTTATTCGTTGGCAATCTCAAATACGGCCCAATTACCCTTAGTCCCACCCTCAGAAGGATTCTAGACCGTTCATCAAGCATGCTGAATAGATGCGTTTATCAAGCCGTTGTTTTTTCTCCCATGGGTTAAAGAACAAAAGAACCCCCTGGTTCTCTACTTCTCTGTCCTGTTAAGCGTAGGTCTCAGTAACGGTCGAAACCTTTGAAAACAGAAGAAAACATGAACAGTGTCGCAGCCAATCACAAAACCCATTTTCCCAATCACATCATATCGTCAGAAAACCCCACTTTTGAATTGTCTCAACGCCCATTTCTCAATGTTTCGTTGCTCAAAAGATGCACTCATTTGAACCAATTCAAGCAAATCCATACCCAGATTATAAAAAACCCACCTGAAAAGACCAATAATCTACTCCCCAAGCTCATCGAATCTTTGGTGGGTTCTACCCACATGGACTACGCGCGCAAAGTGTTTGAAGAAATGACTCACCAAACAACCTTTGTTTTCAACACCATGATTAGGGGCTATGCGCTATATGAAAGCAGCAAAGAAGGAATCAATCTCTATATCAGAATGCAGCACAACGGCCTCGAACCCGACAATTTCACCTTCCCATTTCTTCTTAAGGCGTGCAACACCCTCTCTGAAGGAAAAGGAGTGCATTCCCTCATCCTCAAAAGCCAAACTTTAAAGTCTGATGTCTATTCCCAAACTTCTTTGGTTACTTTCTATTCTAATTGTGGAGATCTCGAATCCGCGCAATTGGTATTTGATAAAATGCCTGAGAGAAATGTGGTTTCTTGGACTGCACTGATCACTGGTTATGTGAAACAAAAGAAGTACAATGATGGACTTGCACTGTTCCATCAAATGCAACTTGCAGAAATTGAGCCAAATGAATTAACACTGGTTAACATTCTTTCTGCCTGCGCCAATCTTGGTGCTTTCGAAATGGGTAAGTGGGTTCATGGCTATATTGACAAAAATCAAGTTTTTCTGAATCCAACTCTTGGTACTGCCCTTATAGACATGTATATGAAATGTGGGCACATCCATAAAGCCTCCCAAGTCTTTCAAAATCTGCCTGAGAGAAGTGTTTGTACATGGAATTCAATGATTGGGGGGCTTGCCATGCATGGTTATGGAGAGAAGGCGCTCGAGAGATTCGAACAGATGCAGATGAGTGAAACAAGACCCGATAATGTCACATTTATCGCAGTTCTATCTGCTTGCACTCATTCAGGACTTGTAGACAAGGGCAGAGAGTATTTCAGTTCAATGAGATGTTTTGGTATTGAACCTAACATCAAACATTATGGGTGCTTAGTAGATCTACTAGGAAGGGCGGGTTTTCTGCAAGAAGCTTATGAGACTGTGAAAAACATGCCAATTGAACCCAATGGAGTTCTATGGGGGGCATTGCTTAATGCTTGCAGTACACATGGTAATGTGGAACTTGGGGAGATTGTGATGGAACAGCTTGTTGAATTGGAGCCATTCAATGATGGGAACTATGTCCTTATGTCAAACATTTATGCTTCCAAGTTCCGATGGGACGATGTTGCGAGGGTGAGGAGATTCATGACAGATAGGGGGATTTCAAAGACGCCTGGTTCTAGTTCAATTGAGGTGGACAATGTCGTGTACGAATTCATGGTCGGAGAGAGTGGGCACCCTCGATCTAAGGAGACCTACTCGATGTTGGATGAGATTGCGTTGAGGTTGAAGGCGGAGGGCTATGCACCTAAAACTAATCAGGTGTTGCATGACATTGATGAGGAAGATAAGAGGAGGGCGCTCTGTTATCACAGTGAGAAGTTGGCTATTGCTTTTGGACTTGTGAGTACGAGTCCGAGGACTTCTATACGGGTGGTGAAGAATCTTCGAGCATGTATTGATTGTCATCTCGCGACGAAACTGATCTCAAAGATCTATGACAGAGAGATAATTGTCAGGGATCGAAACCGGTTTCACCATTTTAAGGATGGAGCTTGTTCTTGCAATGATTATTGGTGAAAGAATATAACCTTTGTCAAAGAGGATTGCATTTTGATTTTGATAGTGTAGTCGTAAAATCCCCAAGAAAATCAAGACAGCATCAAGAGAGCGTAATTGCAGGTTAAGACCACCCCACAATCCTCATCAAGGGTTTATGCCTTGTTTGTTTTGGATTTTGAGAACTGTTTGCGAGTCCAAAACAATTTATTAGACTTGAAATTACATTCAATTTTGAGCTCAATAATCAGTTTTGGACTCACAATTGGCTCTCAAAATCCAAAATAAACAGGGCCTTAGATAAATCAATCAACCTCTTGTAGCATTTCAGACTTTTTTCATTGTCTGATTGATTTCCTTTTAATTTCAACGGTTTGCATTAATTGGTGTGTTCAAAGTTCGATCTTTCTTATTTTGATAGAGAAAAAAGTTCATTGGCTCTTCAATACCTTTAGTCCAGGTCTAGTCATGTCCAAGCACTGATTCACTTCATTTTTCTAACCAAACGCAGAAATAAGGCAGAATCGGAATAGGTTATCTAGCACCTGATACGGACAATCCAAATGCACCCTTATTGGGCTGATTCTAAGTTGATCGTTCAAGAGTTAGGTTACTGGCCTTCATGAATTGTTTTTAATTTGCTCTTGATTGAATTCGACATGTGGCCTGTGGGGTTATACATCCGATTTGTAGCTTAGACGGGTGCCAATATCAAAACAAGAGTGCATATATCAACTCTCTTTAAAAAAGAATCATCCCAAAATATAAGCCATGATATAGAAAACTTTCACCAGCAGTTCCTGAACCAAATTTTCATTACAGAAAAAAAATAAAAAAATACAATACAAAACCTATGCAGACATCAAAGTCTCCTTCCCAAATTAAATCCTCTTCAGTAAAGAGTGCCCAAGACACCCTCGTCCTCCTCTTCACCCAAGAACACAAATCAGGCTTTTATGCGGATCACAAAGGAACCTGTTTATATCAATTTAAAGCAAAGAAAAGAAACAAAACATATGTTAGCTAGCATGTTAAGATAGTTTAAAGGTTCATGACTATGTATATAAACTATAAACAGTAACTTAGTGCATCCAAAACATCTCTGCCATCCAAGAGGTGCACCACGATCAAGACTGTCCAATCAGGACCATCTCAAAAAAAAAAAACACTGCAGCAATTAGTCTGGTCAGTACAAATATGGGTGAACTGCAATTAATTCTGGGCGTGAAAGTTGAGTTGCTCCACTAGATTCTCTTCCGCCCATTTCACCGTCTGATAAAAGGGGAATGAGAAGCATTAAAAAACACCCTCAAGGCTAAATGATCATAATTCCTAATCTGGTCAATACAAACTTTTGTGAACCCTTAGAATAACTTCCACAACTACCCTAATAGTGTATATACATATCATTGTACTCAATCAAAACTCTGTGAATTATGACACTGAAGTAGACACAGTATATAGTGTATTGTTAGCATATCACTGACACTTTCGTTAGTGACAATTCACAAATACTAAGAAGGGTGGTGGACCACATTGGCTGATGCAGGGTGATAAAGAGAGCTGGGTCCTTGAGGTCAAGCCAACAGGACCTACAGACCTTGCACTCTGCAGATTAGCAAACCTTTTTCCATTAAAAATACAGTTCCTATCATGGACCAACAATTCTGCATAACCATCAGTATAGGCCGCACTGTGAAATGCTATTTTAAACAAAGTTACGAATTATCAAGTCCTAAGTGTTGCAAAGCCTGTGAAACTTACACGCGGGAAGGCTGGAAATGTCAGCAGAAACAGCGCATGGGATTCCCAAATTAGTAAGTGCACCCCGTATGATTCCGCATGGAAAGTAGAGATGCATGCTTGTTGCTTGTGCTGCTTTGTTATCAGCTGTCGTCGCAGAAGGGCCCGCATTCTGAGATGATTCCGTGTCTGCTGGGGATGGATCGACTGACACGCGTCTAAGCCACCGGAACTGATTATCTTGGAGCACAAAAGTACCCTGCAAAATAACAATATAACACACATGGTCATTGCTATATAACTTGGAAGACATACCCATTAAGCCGACTGCTTCTTGGACTCACCCTATGATTGGTTTTCAGGTTGTCAATCTGCTTTTTGAAGAGCTCGGACCAGAAATCCTTGCAGATGAACTTGATCGCCTCTAAATGATCACTGAATCGAGGCCGCTCCATGGTATATCTGGCAAGAGCAAAAATGATAGGACGTAGCTCATACAAAATTAAAACTCCATTAAGCATCAATTCATTAAAGACTTTCAAAGATAATCAGATCAGGTATGGAAAGGCAGATTCAATCGGCTTACAGCAATAGTTACAAATTTATTTTTTTTTTGAAAATTGACGATTTCATTGACACTAGGAAAATTACATTGGGGACTAGAGGTCCCTACTTGCATTACATAGAATCAATTAAGGGTAGCCAGGAGCATACTCCTAGGCCAGTTAAAACCATAAGAAATGATCTTCTGGGTCATCCGCTACAGTGAGGTCCACACTTCCATGCGCTGCCATCATGCCGAGTAACTATTTCACTTCCCTGTCGAATTCTTCATCTTATACCACAGCCTATACAAAATTTGAATGCAGGGAAATTTTGGCAAGGCAAACATTTGAAAATTTTGGGAATTGTTTGGGAAATGCAGGGAAAAAGGCATGTGTTTTCCTATTAAAACATGTATATTTACTATACATATTTATTTATGTATAGGACAACTAAAAGACGGAAAGTGTTTTAAGTGGATGAGTTCACTAGAATAGGATGTTGGTTGTTGGTCCAATTCCCACTACAATGTCTTTTTCCATAATTTTGTTTTCCACAAGACGTGAACAATACAAGAGAAATGGACGAATTATTTAAAAAAACCATGTTTAATTTGTAAATTATATTTAATTTAGAAAATGCACCAACTTTTGAATCATTTGTGATTATGATTGCAGTTTTCAATGTATACTGATTAAGTTAAAAGGGCGAGGTACAATTCTCCGGCCAAAAAGACTAAGGCGCAAGTGTCACACAGCTAAGAATAATAGCAGACATAAGGAAAAAAAAAGGAAAAAAAAATACCAATAAACAGGAAAAAATTTAAACCATATTTCTTCAAAGTCCAACAACAGCAGCTATCTATAGCACTATTTCATTTAGAAATCCAATGCATAAGTTTCAGATGTTCAAAAAATAAAAGGGAAAAATACATTTACACCCCCTCTAGTTTCTGACACATTCAACTCTAACCCTGATTTTTTTTTTTTTTTTTTTTGAAATGGCAAGATGATTTCATTAAAGGAGGAAGCGGACCGAGATGGACCACCCCCAAATTACAGAGGATAGAAAAACAAAACAAAAACAAGAAAACACTCAAGGAGGAAGCAAATCGAACCACTCCAACTCCACCCCTAGCCAAAGAATCTGCCTCCCTATTTGCCGTTCTTCGCACATGGTTGAAGACAATAGACGACCCCGCAATTAAGTCATCAATTTCATAAAAAAAATGAGAAAATCTCCAAGGAGGCTCTCCCAAACCTTTCAACCAACGAATCACGTTTAGAGAATCACCCTCCACAATAGTACGATCCATTTTTTCTCTATCAAACTTTCTTATGCCTTGATATGCCGCCTTCACTTCGGCCTCAATGGTATCACATACTCTAAGGGGGCCGGAAAAAGCCCATACAACTACACCATTATCATCCCAATACAAGCCACCCCTCCCGGCTGGTCCTGAATTTCCAAGACTCGAGCCATCAAAATTAACTTTGAACATGCCAGAAGGCGGAGCTTCCCATCTCTGAACAACATTAGGGCGATCCTCCTGACTAAAGCATACAACCCTCCAACCCTCCCATAAGTCAAAAGCCGATACAAACCGAAATACCAGAAGACTCCTTGCCTAAGAAATAGAAAGAACAATAATTTTCATATACAACCAATACGGAGATTTTGCAACCCCCTCGAAGATTCTAGAATTTCTTTCTTTCCATATCACCCACCATGTAGCAAGAAGACAAATATTCCACAACATAATGCCTTTCTTTTTCCACGGCGCAAAGCTCCACTGATGCAACAACTCTAACCTTGACTTTCAAAACGTTACAAGTACATCCCCCGAGGTTTTTTTAACGTGACGGAGTAGACGGCGAGGCGAAAATGACCAAATGGATCTCGTGAAACTGAGTGTGAGATCCATGCCTCCATGGAACCTCAACCGAGAGAGCAATCATTAAATTCGCAGTGGTAGCCTAATTCGCAATCATTAAAAAGGCGCACCCCCCCGGGGGGCCACCCACCACAAAAAAAAAGAGGCAGACATGGCCCCTTGCTACACCAATAATTATTTCCAGTCATAAAGACAATGCCCCACAAGATTTGTCTTCCAAGACACAACCATAATGTGGGATATGTGTGACTAAAAAGTAATCTGTAAAGATTGGAAGAGATTGATTAGTGAATAGGGCTAGGCCAAATGGATAGTTAAGTATGGACCATGCACCATGCAATACTAGAAAAAGGTGTGGTGGCACCGGCAACATTTGATATGCATGAGAAGATGAATGGTAGGGACATAGATGAAGATCCTCTAGATTTTGAGTAAACTACAATGTCGGTTCTCTCTTGAATTTGGTGATTCGATAATCTGTTAGAATAGGGGGAAAAACAGATAAAGATCAATTCTAGCACAAACATTGAACCAAATTTAAGTACCCATCTGTGTGCTTGCCCAACCCAACAACCATAAAGACAATGGACCTCTTCCAGACTCTTCACTGTCAAGTCCTTCCACGAGCAGCATGCAATGATAGGAGGTAGGGTGTCCCCGTTGTAGAATTTGATTGATTCCTACACCTTGTGCAGTGCCATTTTTGTTGGACTGCTTGTCTTTATAAGATCTTCACTGTGACCAACACATTCACCGTTCTCATTTCATCATTAATCATCGTACAATGTGTTGCATCCTAAGTTATAAATTCCGTTTCGTTCGTCGTTTTTGGCGACCAGAGCGGAACATTTCGGTGTTTCGTCCGTTTCATTCGGCGTTTCGTTCGAAACTTTTCATTCTGCTACGACAAGGGAAATATTTTTTTAATAATAAAAAATATGAAAAAAAAAAAACAGAAATGGTTAGAAAAATATAAAAAACAATTAAATGAAGAAAATATGTAAAAGATCCAACATTTATTTAAAGGAAAATCTTAAGTGTGTAGACTAGTGCATGGCAAGATGTAAATTTTTTAGAGACCAAATTATGAGATTTTTTTTACAAGACTTTTGGGATTTAATAATGTTTGGACATTACTGAATTTATGAATTTTTATAATTAGAAAAAAAAACCCATTGTTTGGAAGTTAAGATTTTGACCCGACCAATTTTTTGCGAATTTTGTACTAAAACTAGAAAGTTGACTTTTTATCCTTTTAGATTTGGGTCTTGAAACTATTTTTAATAGATCTGGGGGGTATTCCCTTATTTACATGTAAATCTTAAGTAAATAGACAACAAAAATAGTAAAGAGAACCAAGACTTTAGATGTAAATCTTAAGTAAATGGACAGTAAAAAGAGAGAACCAATACTTTACATGTAAATCTTAAGAAGAAAGAGGAAGAAAGAAGGAGAACCAAGAAGCGAAAACAACAGGAGATGAAGAAACACAAAAAATGGGGAGTTCCGGACGAAACATGGCATTCTGCCTGTTCCGTCCGGAATTTCAGATTCCGACAGAATTCCGGCCGGAACGACTGAAATGGACTGGAATACGGAACGGAACGGAATATATGGTCGTTCCGTTCTGGATTCCAGACTGGAACCAGAATTCGGGTCCATTCTGGCCGGAACGGAACGGAATTTATAACTTAGGTTGCATGGATGGAGAACCGATTGATTGTCTGATGATTCAGTTATTGGTCATCAGGAGTGTATGGCATCTCATATGTTTCGCTTTTTGACATTCGATGGGTGTTGTCGCAATTAGCGGATTGCTTGGTGGGTGAGAGGTCTTCTTCCCTTGGTCTGCTAAGAGGAAATTTCATGGGGCCACAGGTCTTCCTGCCACGCTTTGGATGCTCCAGAAGGATAGAAATAATTGGATCTTCAATGGAAAGATGCGTCCAATGGGGTGAGCACTCAGGGGTAATATTTCTAGCCATGTAATCAACTGGGAAGCCATATCAAGTACTTTGCATGGCATATCCAGCTCTAATTTGAGGCATGTGTGAGACTATTACTGTTCAAGTGTAGTGGTGAAGGACACCACATCCCCTCGTTGGTCGTCGCTTCCAGTTTGTACGTTAAAAATGACTTTCAATGGCTCTAATATTGGCAATCTTGGCCTAGATGGAATTGGCAGGATTATTAGAGACCGGTCCGCTTCCTTCTTTAATGAAATCATCTTGCCATTTCAAAATAAAAATAAAAATTAGAGACCATGGTGGTAGAGTAAGACTTACTTTCTCAAGCATTAATTGGGTAAGGGACTCTAATGAGGTAAATGTTTTGGCTCTGAGAAGGAGGATTAGCCTTTGACTTTGACTTCATCTCAAGCCCTTAAATCTTGGGGGTGACTCTACCAACGTGATCAGGTCATATTTGATAAGTATTGGATCGGATTGTGGGCTAGAAGGTCTCCTTCCAACACATCTGTAGATCTGCTAACACTCTCGCAGAGGAGTATGTTTCTAGGGTTCTTCTTACAATGTCAAACTCATTTGTGTCGGTTGTTGACCCTTGATCGATCCAGTTGATTTTCCTTTTCTTTCTTGCATGGACGATCTCAAACAGAGGGCTTGTGTAGTAATGATCTATAGATGAATTATATGGTGCCTGCTCAAGCACGTACACTAACGGGGCATCTGCCCTTGATATTTGATCCAACAGCACCTCCTTAGAAAGTAGAAAAAGTGGGCTGCTGTTGGATCACATATGAAGGGTGGATGCGCCGCCAGTGTACGTGCCTGAGCGGGCACCGTATAAAATCTTTGAACAATATAGAACATCATGACTGATCAGCTTCAAAAAGCAGCGAGTCTTCTTCCATCCATCCCTTCAATCTTCAATTCATGTGATAAAGTTATATTGAAACCCTTTAAATTCATTGAACACTGCATTATACCATTGAAAAATACTATGATTTGCTTATGATTTGTCCAATGCAATACAAGCTGAATTAATCCAAAAAAGAAAATTCAAGATCTTAAAAAGGAAGAGTATCGTCATTTTTATGAGAGTTCAATAAAATCATAGCGAGCAAATAATAATTGCCTTTTTATCAACAAATATATGATTTTTTTAGCAGCAACAAGAGAAAGGTATATTAAGATGAAAAGAAGTAAAGAACCAGTGGGTAATTGTGGCAAACCAACAGTTAGGTCAAGCATCAGTTGATCGCCGGAGACGAGATTGGGCTCAGTTGTCGCCGGCCGTTGAGGTGGTTTCGTCGTCCGACGATGTCGCTAAGTAGAACATAGGTTCTGGAATTCCTGCGTCGCTGTTCGGACTCATCATCGGAGGAGGAGATGGGTTTTGCAAGGTTCTCAGAAAAGCTTCAAAGGAGGGATTGTCAGGAGTTGGGCTTCGCCTCCGGCGGGCCCTAACTGTCTCTTCTTCGTTGGGGGTTTCAATTTCCGTAGTCTCTCTGCCTTCTCCTTCCTCTTCTTCTTCTTCTTCATCTCCTCCTTCGTATATTTCGGTGGCAGCACTTTCTGATTCAGAGGTTGATTCTCCTACCGTGTATACTTCTGGTTCATCATACTCCGTTTCGGTATCTGTCGGGTTTCCCATTTCGAACTCTTCTTCTCCTTCCGTTTCCTCCTCGGACGTAGGAGGAGGGAGGGGTCTGCACATTGTGTCTTAGGTCAGGTTGGGATATTTCAACTGGTCGAATGGAGGAGTTCACGAAGAATATGCGCTCTAGTGGTTTGGAGTCGAACAGATTTCTCTCCCAATCTGATCTTGGAAATCGCAACTATGACGGCTGGGGGTCCTCATTTGTCCGGTGGCAGATTAAAAAAAGCCGCCGAGAGGAGAGACTGCAAAGGGTTATAGAGAGAAGAAAAGCAAGTAACCTGGGGGACTGGCGATGCTCCAAGTGCAGATTCTTAAACTTCAGACGACGTCCCGAATGTTACCGATGTAGGAAGGTGTGGTCGGGTTTTGACCGTAATATCCCAGTTGATTTCCAACGTCAGCTCCCGTCTACCTCAACCAGAACTGTAAAGAAGCTGCCTACCACGAATTTCCTGCAGAACCGTTTGGAGGGGATGCAATCTAGGGGACAGATAGAGCCCGAAGGGAGTCAGCAGGAGACAGAGGTTGTTGCGGTAGGCCCGGAGGTGATGGACAATCTGTCTCAGTGCCCGGAGGAAATATGGGCTGAATCCATTGAGTTGGGATCTAGATTCGACCTTCAACGAACTTTTTGGGGTAAAACTAGAACAGGATCGATGAAAGATTTTACGAAGTTAAAATGTTGGTTAGAAGAAGCTTCGGGAATTTCAGCCAAGTTCGAGATTTTTCCGATAGCCCAAGAGGAGGTTGCTATAACGTCTTCCCCGGATGCCTCGTACGTTGACTGCAGACTTCGGTGGGCTAATGCCAAGGATTGTCCTTTCGAAGAGCCACGTGAATGGAAGGATAAATTTTCTGGGAATTTCACGTCTTCATGGTGGTCGATTGTTGGGCTTCCTTCACATGAATGGGTGGTGGAAACTTTCAGGAAAATAGGTTGTCGTATTGGAAGGGTGCTAGCCACAGATGGATCATGTGATGAAGGTGATGGTTATGAGAAAGCGTTAATTCTTCTGATGACATCTTCAACCACCCCAGATTCTCTGAAATTACCGGTTTGCATCGACGAAACAGTGTACTGGGTGATGGGGTCAAGAAATGATAAACGTCCGGACGTCCACAAAGTTCGACACTCAGACGAATTCAAGCGAACTTGGTCGGAAATTCTTTGTAACTCCGGTAATGGGCGGTCGGAGAAGACAATGGCGCAAGATAGTAATTCTGCGGTGGTAGGTCTAACGAGCGCACCTCCCTATATTCTATTACCCTCCTACGTGTCCTATGCTGTGAGTGATAGCGTATGCAGAAATGGGAAGGGGACGGGTGTCAGGCATGTTGCGTCTGGTCTCCTCTGCCAGGATGAAGTGGCGATTGGAGCAAGCTCCTCCAGATGGCGGGAAACAGGCTTTACAAGTTCAACTTCCCAAGTTCTCCTATCTCCATTGATTCAACTTGAGTCTCCCCATCCGTCGGATCGGCGTATAAAGAAGATGTGGGCCCCTCCAACTCAGCCTAAAGTGTTGGGCCTGTCTGAAAAATATAATATAGGGCTTTCTCCTTTTTCATCTTTTAATCGGGTTATAGCCCATATTGACGGTTCTACCGCAAAGGACAAAAGCCCATCTTCACCTCTTCTCCAATTATCGGCTTTTGTTGACCACTCGCAGCTTTCGGAATCCCGTATTCTGCTTCTTGGTGATAAGGTAGCGGCTGGAAATTCTCGGCTAGTAGTCAATTTATCTGAGGCATTTACTGGAGTGTCCTATGATGAGCTTAATATTGAAGATACTCAAGAGGGTCACAGTATACAACAGGGGGGATGTTTGGATCATTACGATTCGGAATACTCAGATCTAGATACTCTATCTTGTGCGACCACTGCTTTGATTCCAAACGCTGGTGCGGCACTTGGGGGTTCGGTCTCCGGTAAAGAAATTTGCCATAGCCAAGTTCGGGTGGACTCTTCGGAGCGAGGCCTAATCGATTTCTGCTCTAGCCGAATGACGAACGATTTTTCTCACGCCGGTAGGAGGGAGTGTACGGTTGAGGCAGAGTATAGTGGAGGTGGTCTGGTTTCCCGAGAAGATACCGTGAAAGAAAGCCTAGCGTTAGTATTATGTGTGGAGGAAAATATTAGTCCTCTTTCCTGGGTCGATCCCAAATCCGAAATTCTGGAGATTTTTGTAAATCATATAATTTCCACCAGCAGAGTTTTGAGATTGACCTACTCCGGGCCGGAAGATCAATTGCGTTCCATGTTCAGAGTTGCGGAGCTTCGAGAAATGGATCATAGGACCTTTGAAGATCCTTCCAGTGTTGAAGGTGTCAGGAAGATGTTACGGGAGCTAACCAAACTGAAATCAGATGTAAATTATGAAAAATCTCCCGCTAGTAAGAAAGTGGTTCGTAATTCGCGAATGAATAGTAGAAATTGCCCCAGGGGAAGTGCACAGCGGTCGTCCGGTTCTAAAATGAAGATTTTATCTTGGAATGTAAATGGGTTGGGGTCCTTGGAAAAAAAGGCACAGGTCAAAGATATAGTGAAAAGTACTAAGCCGGTTGTAGTTTGTATACAAGAAACAAAAATAGGGGTAGCAAACAGAGCTCTGATCATGAGTTTAGGTGGCAATTCCAATTGGGATTGGCTCTCGCTGGCATCTGAAGGGGCTGCAGGAGGTATTTTAGTTATGTGGGATTAATCTAAATGGGAGATCCAAGATTCTTGGGTAGGTCAGTTTTCCGTCTCAATAGTTCTCAGTCAGGTGGGAAACAAACATGTGGTTACTTTTTCAGGCATCTATGGCCCTACAGATAGGTCGGCGAAGCGCCAGATGTGGGAGGAACTTACCATGATTAGGAGCAAATGGGGAAATTCGTGGTGCTTAGGGGGAGATTTCAATGAAATCAGAAGGATCGAAGAAAGATTGGGGTGTAGCAGAACTTCCCAGAATATGATTGAGTTTTCAGATTTCATTGCTGAAAATGAACTAATTGATATTCCGTTGATGGGGGCTAAATTTTCTTGGTCCAGAAACTCAAGGAAAAGTCGGTTAGATCGCTTTTTGTTCTGCCCTGGTTGGAATTCTATGTTCCCGGAAGTGTGTCAGAAGGCGATTGTGCATTCCGTTTCTGATCATTGCCCGCTGTTGTTGGATCCAAGATTGGATTCATGGGGTCCCTCACCTTTCAGATTCGAGATGGGGTGGTTAGAAATTCCTAACATGGTTGAGAGGCTGGGGGGGTGGTGGGAATCACATACAGTGGATGGTGCAGCTGACTGGATCATAGGGGCGAAACTCTGTTTTGTTAAAAAAAAGCTCAAAGAGTGGAATTCTCTCAGATTAGAGGCTCTCAATGAGCGTCAATTATGGCTAAAAAATCGAATTCGGGACATATCTTTGGCCGATGAGGAAAGGTTAGCTTCAGAGGATGATTTGAATGAACTAGGAAAAATAAAGGAGGAACATAGAGGCAGCCTCCTGTAGGCAGAAATCTCATGGAGGCAGAAGTCCCGAGTTAGTTGGTTAAAGGAAGGAGATAAAAATACTGCTTACTTTCATAACATGGCCAGTGCAAGGCGTCGGAATAATAGAATCGAGGTATTGGAAGTGTAGGGATCCTTATCTTGTAGCAAAGAGGCGATTACCATGAAAATTCTTGACTACTATCGGAAGTTATATTCAGCGGAAGGTATTGTTCGGCCCAGGCTGGATGAGGTGATCTTTAAATCTCTCGATGCTATTAGCATCTCGGGACTGGAAAGCCCTTTTTTGGAGGAGGAGGTGGAGAAAGGGGTATTCTCGATGAATCGTGATAAAGCTCCAGGGCCGGACGGTTTCTGCCTTGCTTTCTTTCAGGCTTGTTGGGAGTATGTAAAGGGAGATATTATGGCCTTTTTTCGAGCATTTCACGATGGGTTGGAGTTGGATCGAGGAACAGGAGCCACTTTTATTGCTCTCATTCCAAAAGTTAAAGGAGCAGTGAAAGTATCTGACTTTCGGCCTATTAGCTTGGTAGGTTGTCTATATAAGATCTTGTCCAAAGTTTTGGTGGACCGGCTAAAGAGGGTACTTCCAACTATCATTTCTGAGAATCAGAGTGCTTTTGTTGGCCAGAGACAAATCTTGGATTGCTCGCTGGTGGCTAATGAAATGGTGGATTGGATGGCAAAATCAGGTGAGCAAGGTGTTATTTGTAAGCTGGACATGGAAAAAAGCGTATGACAGAGTGGATTGGCAATGTTTGGACTACTTTCTACAAAGAATGGGTTTCGGTGGGAAGTGGCGAGGGTGGATCAGAAGTTGCTTATCTTCAGCCTATTTTTCCATTCTTATTAATGGCTCTGCAAAAGGTTTCTTTAAATCGTCTCGAGGCTTGCGTCAAGGGGATCCTCTATCTCCCTTTTTATTTGTTATTGTTGCGGAAGCCCTCAGCGTGCTGTTGATGAAAGGCCGATTAGAGAGTCTGATTTCAGGGGTTAAATGTAGCGAATCTGGGATTGAAGTCTCGCACTTGCAATTTGCGGATGACACCCTTCTCTTTTCCTCTCCCCTGGCCTCAAAGATCCTCAATCTTAAGGCAATTCTCAGGTGTTATGAATTAGTAACAGGGCTTCGATCAAATTTCTCAAAATCCAGACTTTACGCTGTTAATATAAACGAGGAAGGAGCTTCTAGTCTAGCCAATATTATGGGGTGTTCGCTGGAGAGTCTGCCTGCATCTTATTTGGGATTGCCCTTGGGAAGAGGGCGACCCCATAAAAGTGCATGGGATCCCATTGTGGAACGAATCGAACGACGACTTGATACATGGAAGAGGAACTTGGTATCTAAAGGAGGCAGATTAACCTTGATTAAGGCCGTATTGGCCAATATACCGATGTACCAGTTATCATTATTTAAATGCCCTGTGTCTGTTGTCCAGCGTATTGAACAGATTCAGAGAAGATTTTTGTGGGGGGATCTGAGCAGAAGCGGGTTATGGCCTTAGTGAATTGGAAATTGGTTTGCAAGCCAGTTCAAGGAGGAGGCCTCGGAATTCGAAGGATCAAGCAGGTAAATCAAGCACTGATGGGAAAATGGCTGTGGAGGTTTGGTGAAGAAAAATCAATACTATGGACTAAAGTAATATCAGGGAAATATGGTGCTGCTCAAGGTGATTGGGTTAATATGAATAGCTTTAGCAAATCTGGGGTGAAAATATGGAGGGATATCCTGTGCCTAACTCCTCTATTTGATCGAGGAGTTAGGTATAGAGTGTATTTCGGCGATAGGGTCTCTTTCTGGTCCATGAGGTGGTGTTCGAGTTCTCCTTTAAAAGTTTTATTCCCTGACCTCTTTTTAGTTGCCGCTGATAAGTCAGTTTTAGTGAAAGATTGCTATGAGCGACTCGCTGGCAAAGTTATCTGAAATCCTCTCTTTCGTCGAAATTTTTTTGATCGAGAATTGCCCTCGGTGACAAATCTATTTCAGACTCTTGATCAGATCTATATAAGTTCTTCAGGGGAAGACAGAAGGTTGTGGGTATTAAACTCTTCTGGATGTTTTTCGGTCAAGTCTTTCTATAATAGTCTGTTGCCTTATGAGGAAAATGTTCTGGTAGCAAGGGTATGAAAAATAAAGGCTCCTCCTAGAGTATGTTTCTTTGGATGGTCAACGTTAAGAAATAGAATCCCAACGGTGGACTTTCTGAGAAAGAGAAATATGCTGATTATTGATCACTGTGCTATGTGTATTGAATCAGGGGAGTCGGTAGACCATATTTTCATCCACTGTAGAGTAGCTCGGGAGGTCTGGGCGAGGATTTTAGAAAGGTTTGGTATTAATTGGGTGTTTCCATCCTCTCTTCTAGACTTGTTCGCAGGCTGGTCATGTACACCATGGGGCAAAAAAGGTAAGCGATTGTGGTGGCTTTCTCTAATGGCCTTCTTATGGGTTATATGGATCGAAAGGAACTCTCGAGTCTTTGAAGGGAAAGCTAAATCTCCTTACTTTCTATTTATTAAGGTCATTGCTCTTACTATTTCTTGGGATCGAGCTCTTCCGTTATTCCGATTCGTTTCGGCCTTCGAATTGTGGGAAGGGTGGGGAGTTGTTTGCAATAGCCAGGAGAATATTAATGTTTCCATCCAGCACTGGTGCCCTCCTCCTGAAGGGATAGTCAAATTAAATTTCGATGGCTCAAGCTTGGGTAACCCTGGCCCAGCAGGGATTGGTGGAGTATTAAGAGACAGTGATGGTGGGGTCTTTAAGGCTTTTTCTGGTCCAATCGGCATAGCAGATTCGAACGAGGCGGAGGTAAGAGCAGCGCATCAAGGTATCCTGTGCTTGGCAAGGGGCCGATTAGAAAGTTGTATTGTGGAGGGTGATTCGCTGAATGTTATCAGATGGCTTAGGGGCCCTAGGTGTTCTCCGTGGCGTTTTCTTCATTTCTTTGACGAAATTAAAGATATCTTACAAGGGCTTCAGGTATCTTTTCAGCATGTGAGGAGATCTGCTAATGATGTGGCCGATAAGTTGGCGAAAGATGGAGTTTCGAAGCAGGCTTTCGATCTTTATGATTTTCTTCCTCCCTAAATGTATCTCTCGGGATAGTTTAAATTCCTTGAGTGTTGTTTGTTTTTCTTGTATTGTTTGGGGGACTTCCTCAGTCTTCTTTTAATATATTCTGCTACCATTCAAAAAAAAAAAATTGTGGCAAACCATATAATTCTTAACATGAGCTATTGCCCTTGTTATCATACAAAGGGAAGGACCAGTGAATGAGAGCATGTATAACTAGAGAATGGGGTTAGGGCCTACTTAAAAATCTAACAGAGCATTACAGAACAATTAATTAATTAATGAAAATGACATGCATCAGAAGTTGATATACAAACCATTATGTTGAATGGATGATGATAATAGAAGTATAATTCCCATAAAAAAACAAGACTATGTTCTAACATGCAAAAGTCCATTCAATAGTTTCAATGTAATTGATAATGACACTAGTGAGGCTTATGAAGACAATCTTCTGCAATACATCAACAAAGATGGATCAAGTTGTAAGGCTAGGTGTCCACGGATTGAAACCCAATCTTTCATATATGTAAAAACAAGTACTTGCAAGCTTAAACTAAGGAGAATTTTTTTTTTTTTTTTTTTTTTAATGGAAAACTAAGGAGAAATTTACAAAGGGGAAGGTTGTTGATTCCCCATTAGGATGTGTTTCCCAAGATATTTTATCACATTAAATCAGCAGACCATATACTAAAAGTTGATGGATGGGCCATATGTTGCTGTGTTAGACAAACCTCTTTTCAGACCTGATATTTCATATATTGCTAGTGTTAGAATAAAATTAAATCGAAACAAAATAGAGGCTTTGAGGCGTGATTGATCACTATCTTAAAGAAGATATTTGCCCGGGCAATTCTCTTCCAGGATACAACAAAGCACTCTCAACTCTCTGTATGAAACTATAAGAACAGGGAGAAGGAAGGAAAAGATATATCTTTCATACACCTAACCGTTTCCTATTTATATTAAACCAACGGTCATAATCCAAAAGATATGACTCTTCTAACAGGTTTCTAATATGAAGAGTCATGTCTGTACAAAAAGATATCACTCTTCTAACAGTTTTAATTTGAAGAGTTTTGTACAATAACATATGACTCTTTCAACATGTTTTTTAATTTGAAGAGTGATGTATGTACAATAAAAGAAACTGTAAATGCCTAAAACCTTTTCCTTTTCGATGTGGGATTGAGTTCCCACACTATAGTCTACACTATGTTACAAACTACACCACCGGCTAGGAAATTGGAAACGTTCCCCATCTCTGCTAAGATTCTTAATACTCGTGAACTCTTCCAAGTCACTAAGTGATTGGAAAATGGAACTTAATACATAATAAGGTTGTGAAACCAACAAAGAGAAAAACTGAAAAAAAAAAAAAATTTAAAAAAAACTTGGAATATCGTTGAGAAGAAAAATCTGATCTCAATGGAAGACCGGCAATGACTTAAATGTAATTCCTAGGATTCTTACAGTGCAGTGGATGGAATTTACTTTTGGCAAGTGTCGTAAAAAAAGACATTTACACATATAGTTTACTCCAAATTTTACTTGATCTAATGAATTACGACTACAAATTAATCTGAAGTTCATAATAAAAAAAAACAAAAGTAATGCATTTACCACATTCTCTCAAATAATTTGATGCCACTTTTCATTTCAAACCTAGAAAGCACACACAATTTTCATCTTACTTTAACGATCTCAAAATCAAGAATTGCAGATAGTTTAATAATCAAAAGATCCAATATCAAAGAATTATAACATGAAAATGCATCTTCAACAATAACAACACACCAAAACCCTAATTACGGGTCTAGAAGAAATAAATCAGAAGAAATCGCGTTAGGGTTTTTGAGTTAGGGTTAGGGTTTTAGAGTTACCTTTCTGAGAGCTGAAGTCCGACTTGGTAACCGATGGCTTCGATTCGGCGAGCGGCGAGCTCCGGCTTGGAGGAGTAAAAACTGGAGCAGTAGGAGGAGACCATCTCTATGATCAGACTCTCCACGCAGCTCTCAGACACCTCTCTCCCCATTTCTCCCTTCTCTCTTCCTGTTATTTGTTTTCGAGCTCTCTTTCTTTGTGAAACCAGCGTGGGGTGAGTGAGGCAAGGAAAGGCCCTACAACTCAAAACTAAAATTGACGTTGAAAATTATTTTGATGGGAAATATTTCCCTTGAAAATATTTTCCAAGGAAAACGAGAACACCCCCTACTAATACCGTGTTTTGGTTTTTCAAGGGGTGCAACTTGGGTCGGGTTCAACCCGATTTTGGCTCGGGTTAGGTTGGCATTTTCTCAAGTTGGGTCGGGTTAGGATTAGGGTCGGGAAAAGCCAACCCAATTTAATTTCGGGTTGGATTAGGGTTGAGGCCTTGGCAACCCGACCTCCGACTTCGGACCTCCGACCTCCGACCTCCGACCTCCGTCCTTTGGTTTTCTCATGTTTTTCTAGGATTATGCTTTTTCTCCTCGTATTTTTCTATTTGACCCAAGATGAACCCAACCCAACCCGACCCGATTTGGAGGCGGGTTGGGTTAGGGTTGACCATCCTCAACCCAAAGCTCAGGTTGGGTTGGGTTAGGGTTGGCCTCAACCTGACCCAACCTACCCGAGTTGCACCCCTAATTTTCAGCAACGCATCATGTCATTTTTTTGGGCACAACCTATTTAAGTGGTGGCCCATCACATGGACGGTTTGGATCATCCAATAGTGTGGTCCATACAGTAATTTTTTTTAAAAATACGGGACGATAGGGGCTTACAACATATAAAAACTCATGTGTCCAATCATCGCGATTATCCGTACACCACACGGTCGAGATTAGCACTCACGCATCCTAGATTTTTACACGCGCAACTGTCCGTAGGAGTATTAGATAAATGCAAAAAATTGAAGCCCTCAGAGATCCAAAAACAGAGAGCTAGCTAGCTAGGGTTTCCGAGATCTTTTAGCCAGAGAGAGAGAGAGAGAGAGAGAGAGAGAGAGATTGCGGGGATAGAGCTAGGGTTTTCGAGATTAGGGTTTTGAGGGCTTCATGAAAGAGAGCTAGGGTTTCCGAGATTATGGTTTTTAGGCCTTCATAACAGAAAGCTAGGGTTTCCGAGATTAGGTTTTTGAGGGCTTATTAGCAGAGAGAGAGAGAGAGAGAGAGAGAGAGAGAGAGAGAGAGAGAGAGAGATGGAAGAAGGAAACGCCAACGCCATGGCTCAGCACCAGCAGCAGCTCCTGATGCAACAACACAAACAGCAGCAGCAACAGCAGCTCCTCCTCTTACAACAATACCAACAACAGCAACAACAGCAACAGCAACAGCAACAGCAACAACAACAGCAACAGCAACAGCAACAGCAACAACAACAAGCGATTTCTCGATTCCCTTCGAACATCGACGCCCATCTCCGCACGCCCGGTCTCCATCGCTCCATCCATCTGCAACAACAACTTCAACAGAACCAACAACAACAAAATCAAAACCAACAACAACAACAACAACAACAACAACAAAACCAACAGCAGAAGGTGAACGCTCGTCAAGGCCACGGGGCGGAGCTGGAGATGGCCCATCAGGACGCATGGCGTGTTTGCCATCCTGATATCAAACGCCCTTTCTCCTCCCTCGAAGATGCTTGTGAGAGGTATATATATATATATCTCTATATCTCTATATCTCTATTCTCTTACTGCTTTTTAGGGTTTTTGATATTTTGTGTTCATCTCCTCTTTCGACTTGTTAGAAACTTATAATTAGGGGTTTACACCAGAAATTGCGGGAATCCTTGATCTTGAGCGGTTTTCCTTCCTTCTTTCTTTCTTTCTTTTGTTTTCAATAATTAGCCCGAGAAGATTTTGATTTGGAATTCTCACATTTGCAGCCCTTTTTGCGTTGACATTTGGATCCGGATCAAATCCTTGAATTTCCAATTCAGCCACTGGCAGTGAAAAAAAATCAGATTTTCAAATAAGCTGTGGAAATAAGTAATTGGAAATCCACAGATGTGCCCTGTTTCTTTCACCCTCTTGGCTCCTCAATCTCCCCCCTGCAGTAGGAAGTATCCCCCTTCCCTCTCTGTCTCCCTCAACATGAGCTGCAAGATCTATTCATTTTGGACTCAAAACTCAATTCCAAATCCAAATACAAAATATGAGGTATCCAAATGGGCCCTTAGGATACCTCATGCATTTGTATTTTAATTTGGATTTGAGTTTTAGGCACAAACTACACCAATCATCTTCATGATCATGTTTTAAGAGAGAGAAAGAGAGAGATGGAGGGATGTCTCGCTGCTGCTGGAGCATCGTCGAGGAGCAGCAACGGTGAAGGAAGTTGCCACAAATATTGATTTCCAAATAATGTCTCGCAGAACAGATTTCAAAATCGGAATTTTTTGCACTGTCGTAGCTGATTTGGAAATCTAAAGGATCTGATCCAGTTCAAAATATGAACTATTTCCAAATCTTAATCTTGTGGGTATCCAAACGTGGCCTTAGGAAATTGTGGGATTCCTGTTTTGAGTAGTGCGTGCTCTTCAGGCTCGGTCTTTCAAAATTCTAATTCATAGACACATGGTTTTGTGTATATAGGATCATAAACACCTTCCTTAAAAACATTAGTTGATGCATATGAACACGAGAAGTACTCCACGAGGAAGGGGCAAACCTCAAATTAGGTTGAGATTTTGTGCCAGGACCTGACTTTTGCATATCTGTTAAAGGATTTGTGTGTTAAAACAGTTTCTTGAAAAGGGTTGCAGAAGAAATGGGCAAATGCCACTTTTATCATGCTTATTTCAAAGGAGGGCAGGGAGGTAACAGCCACATTAGTCTGATGTCGAGTCTTATTAAAAGTTATAGTAGAAATTATCTTAGGCTATGGACCCTTAAGGAGGTGATTTTGACTGCTTTGAGAGCCTTTGGCAAAGGGAAGGATATATACCCAATGGGGTTCTCTAACAAACAAGTGTCTCTATTCATGATTAATTGAAGAAAGCCAGGAATTTTCGTCTCGGTTTGCCTCTAGGTATTTACGTTGAATCTCTTTGTGATGATGATTTGGAAGGATGAAAAGAAAGTTTGCACTTTTGGAAGAAGAATTATCTTTCTTTTGGAGGGTGAATAGCTTTTATTGAAGCATCTTATCTAATCTATCGGTTTATTACATGTTGCACTTCATGATATTGGTGTTAAGGTAGCAGAAAAGTTGGAGAGGTTCCAAAGGATTTTCTTTCTCCTTTTTTTTTGAATGGTGTTCCAAAGGATTTTTCTCTTGAACAGAAAATGGGGATGCAATAGTTTTCATAGCCTAAGTAATAGGGAAGAGGTTAGCAAGCAGGAAAGAAAAAGTAATATTGCCTAGGATTAATAGCCTTATTAAGTTAGCAAGCCTGAAAGAAAATAAAAATATTGTCTTTAAGGAAATTACGAGTAATGAAAAAGATGCTTTTAAGAAAATGACTTTGGAGATCTGTATAGAATAATGTGGCCCTCCAGATAAAAATTATTGTGGAGAAATTGGGCAAGGGTTAGGAGTTGCAAATGTAGGTATTCAGCTTGAGTGTAGGGCCTATAGGCTTGTTTGTATTGGTTGTCCCTTTGGTATTAAATTTTGGGCGGGGTGAGGGGAGTGTATTAGGTTTTGGTGGACTCCTGGTTGTGTAATGGTTTGCTGTGCCATGCACCACCTACATTGGAATTGCTGATTAAAGATTTCAATGAGAGAGTGTGATGTAGGACATGCTATGGGAAGTGTCACAAAGAGAAAAAAACAATCCTAAAAATATAAACTAAGATGGATTGAGGATAAATTGTACAACTTAGACTCTCTCAAAAGTCATGTGAGAATTCTTCCTAATTGGACACGACAATTCCATTCATTCTTGGACTTCTATTCATAACATTCTAAACTTAGGTCTCTAACAAACAATCAAAACAAACTCTCCTAATCCCACTATGAAGCTTCTTTTATTAACTTACGGAGTCTTCATAACGTTCTATAACTATACAAAAATAAAGAAACCTATCTTGTGAGTTGCGATTAACACAAGTGGACCCCATTGAGAGCAACAACTTTTGGCGTGGCTGATGGTCCCCATCAAAGTGGGGAATGGAGGACAGTTTGGAAGTTAGTCTTCAGGAAGAATATTAAAAATGTGGATATGAGTATTTTATTGACTTGCTTAGATCACTAGAAGAATCCTATGACTCTCGGCTGATGGTCCCCATTAAAGTGGGGAATGGAGGACAGTTTGGAAGTTAGTCTTCAGGAAGAATATTAAAAATGTGGATATGAGTATTTTATTGACTTGCTTAGATCACTAGAAGAATCCTACGACTCTCCTGTAGTTTCAGAAAAGAGAGTTAATTGTGTACGACCCATGTCTTTTCTCAATCAAGTCTTCTTGTAGAGTCCTTTTGGTGGATGATGGTGCCTCTTCACCTATTGCCTAAGGGATGGGGCACACCTATCCTCCTAAAGTAGAAGCCTTTTGTCGGAATGTACTTGCAAACAAGAACAAAACATGGATTGCCTTTGAACGATAAAATTTTTATTTAGAACAACATGTATTTGTTGTGTGCAAAAGTGAGAGAATCATCCCCTAGCATATCTTCAATTATTTTCTTGAATGCTTTTGGTATAAATTGGGTGTTCCCAAACATGGTGATCAATCTCTTACCTATTGGATGAGTGTGCCCTTTGGTCATAAAGAGACACATATGGTGGAACATCTCTCATTCTATGCTTTTTAAGGGATTAGGAAATTAAAGAAATTAGTTGATCTTTGAGAAGATAATCATTCCTAGTTGAAAAGCAGCGTAGGCTATCTAGAACTTTAACATCAATTGACTTTTTTTTTGGGAAAGGGATTATTAGAAACAGCCAACATTTCTTTTCTAGAGTGTGATTATACATGTTTGAACATTGGAACTATAGAATTTGAAATCAATGATTGCAGAGAGCCTTTCAAATTTTGAACAAGAAGTATAACTTGAATGGTGTAGATATTACCTTAGAAGATGAAGGAAAGAAGTATAACTTGTTTGCATGAGCACGTGCTTAACGTGGGGATCACAAATGACAGTCATGATGGTTAATCAATCATTGTAATGATTTATATTTCATGCAGCTGTATGAGTTTGATGTGTTCATGCATTGTTTTCATGATCTCAATGATTTTTCGTTTATCGTGGTTCTGTTATCTCTGAAGGGTGTGTATGGAACTTAAAGGAGTTATTGTGGATGGACTGTTGAGTGGGGATTGCATTTTTCTTACCACTTTTACAATCTGTTTTTTGTGACATGTGAAAATATATACGAGTAGATGTGATAATGGGAGTTGATAGCTTTATTCTCACTAACAGTGTTCCATTCCTAGACTCATTGGGTTAACCTTTTTATTAGGTGATCTTACATGGTGCTTTTCCGCATGATATAAGAACTGTGATGAGATGGTTGGATCATTGAAGTTCGCTTCCTTGGAGATTTGCTATTGCTATCGAAGGAATCTGAGACATATTGAGAGGGCACGATATCATTTTTCAGCACGTTAGGAGATCGGCCAATTGTGATACCGATCGGTTAGCTCGAGTAGGAGTCAAGAAAACTTACTTATTGTTAGATTTTCTTCCGCCTTGACTTCTCACGTTCTGGTTTCTTTGTTCTGTTTGTGTTTTGTCTTCATTTTCTTGCATTTGACCATCTTTGTCTCGGGGCTTCCCCGTCTTTTAATAAATTTCTTCACCATTAAAATAAATACTCCTATTCAACATATCTGAGAGTATCTAACATCAGCATCTGTGTTTACTAGAGGAATTTATAGGCTATCTTTCCAACTGAAAAGGTTTGCTTGATTACAGATGTCATGACTCGTGCCTAATGGTTAATTAATATTCTAAAGCTGATGTGTCAATGTGCTGCCCCACCAGTTATATTGTTTATTGACCATGCGACTGTATGAGATAGATGTTCCCTACCAAATTCTGCAGTCCAATAGAATTTTTTGTTTTCCTGATGTTGCCACTTGCAAGTTTGAAAAGAGTTATTGTTTAGGATATATGGTAAGTCCTAAGGATACACAATGAAATGTGGAGTGGGGAGCACCATTGGATTATTTTAAGATGATGTGACTAATTTAATGTCCCCTTCCCAGATGGAATCTAATCTGAATAGTGAATAGCTATTTAATCCATTTTAAGAAAACTGTCTGCTAGATGGCTTATATTCCATTAGGTCAAACTCTTAGAAGTTATGTGGTTGTCTTGGAAACATTCTTTGGCTTAAGACAGAAGGCCTTCCTGATGTTGTAAACCAGAGTAAGTGGATGAATCTTTTCTTGATAAATCTTCTTTTTCCTTAATAAACTTCCATATTGCCTCTATAGAAAGGAAAAAAAGGAAAAATAAAATGTATATCCTGCATGTTCCTCCACTCCATCTCTAAGAAGACAACATTCTTTCAACCATACGACAAACTTGTATAGCCTTTTCTATCAATTTGGTCAACCTAAGTAGTGTTGAAAAATCCAGACTTGGACGAGAACTCGGTCAATGTAAACAGTAGTTGAATGAACCAATGATTGAGGCTTTCAATTTTTCATTAACTTGGGCGAGACGAAGGATTTTCGATTGACATGGTAGGGCAAAACTTGGGTGAGTTGTATTTGTGTAAAGGTTGGGTTTGCATGGCTGTGTTGACGCTTACAAGATGGGAGGGATGTTTGTGTTTATTTGCATAGTTGTCACTACTCTCAAGTCTCAATTACATAGTTGATACTGCCAATTTCGTAGCACTTTTTTTTATGACATAGGGTATCCCTACGCCAATTTCCCAGCACTTGATTTAGAAATGCTGAAAACACTCGCCGTTCTCATCTTCTCATTATTATGGAATGGTTTGGACCCCATTTCTACTTTTGATGCCAATGCAACAGCAACATTGTAGTATGAACCGCTTATCTACTCTATCTATATTTTATACCAGTTCAACAGCACAGTTTGTGTAATGAGTGAAAAGATGTTTCCTTATATTGGATTTTACACTCCTTGAAAGGGAACATGTTATTGTATAGCAGTCAAGTATTCTTTAACTTTGATTTGGTGGTGTTCAGAAGGTGCAGTTTGTCTGGATATGAATATCCTAATTGGTCATATGTGATGCTTGGACAACATTGGAAGCTCCACCTGCCTACCAATTTAAGCAAATAGTCAGAGTATGAAATTTAAGCTGTACAAGCTTGCGTGTTTGTTATCAAGTTACGTTGTAAACAGCTTCTTAAGTACTTTGAAAGAGTTGCAAATAAATAGAGATTTTGTCACAGAATAACTGAGAGTTCATTTTATGCTTTGATATGGCAGCAAGTATCTAGGTTCTCATCTTTTAGAGGAATCTTTAGACTACTTCATATTACTGGTCTTATGTACTTGTGCATGGTGCTGGTTGCTGTAAACTTTATGGGCAATATATCTAAGCTATTCTTCACAACACCTAATTAGTAAATTCCTGCGTAAGTTTGTTGGCTCTTCCGTAACTGAAAATATGGCGTCTTCAATACCTATTTTAAAGTAGGATTCTTGAATGTAAAAGGTGGAATAAGGTTTGAAGTTGAGCAACTGCTCAGAAACTCTCTCTCTCTCTCTCTCTCTCTCTCTCTCTCTCTCATTCAAAAGCTTGATCTCCCTTCGGATCCCACTATTTGTTTCCAGTGGAACATATTTGATGGACATTTGAGATTTTATTGTCACTAAATGGTGGTCGTGCTTTAGTTCAGGGAATTGAAGACTGCAAGATCATTTTGCTGTTGATGTATAGCATAAACCACACTTTTCTGACAGCGTCAAGATTACATATCTTAGCAATGATGCAGTGTCCATCTTTTGATTTCTAGTAACCATAAGATGATAATATGCAATGTTTTTTAGTGGTTTGCTTGAAGTTAATTGCATACAAGGAACTTAGAAATGAAGTGAACCCATCTCTTTTTATTAGTTCTTTATAACAGGGTTGAAAACCTACAAATATCAAAGCACTCTCCTCCTGAATTGCCATCCTATTTCATGTTTCTGTTGGTTTGTTCTCCCTATCACTTCCTTATGTCTTTGTCATGAGATAATGCAGGCTACTGCCTTATCACGTGGTTGCTGATTACGAAGCAGAAGAGGATGACAAAATCCTTGATTCAGATACAACAGGTCAGATGCCCTCACGCTCTCAGCAATGGGATCACACAATTGCCGCCAAGGTTGCAGAGTTCACTGCCACTTTCGAAAAACAAGTTCTTGCCTTCAATATAATATCTCGCAAGCGAGCCCAAGGTGAATTCCGCTCAGAGGAGAGGTTAATGATTGAGCAAGCTCTCCTCCAAGAGGAGAAACAGGCCATTTTAGAACTAAGAGCCGAGATTGAATCCAGAGAGAAGGCGGGTCGAGAAGCCGCAGAGGCTAAGATGAGGATGGCAATGGCTCAGGCAGAGAAGGCACGTGCTGAGGCGGCCCATGCTGAGATGATTGCTCGTGCACCGATTAGGGGGAGTACTGTTGGGTCTCAGGGCGATGAGAGTTCAGGGCATGATATGGGAGTACAAGAACAGGGAGTGAACATGGAGGAGATTCTTCATGGTTGGGGAAGTGCTCAGAGGGAAGATGAAGAGCCGTCCGAGGATTTTTTGAACGACGAGAATGAGCCTGAAAATGAGGAGACAACGGGGATGCAAGACGAGTGGCGAGAAGTCGGGGAGCTCGATTTGAACACTAGGTGATGGCTATTTGGTGTTTGTTTTGTATGGTGTGGTTATGTCAATGGGTTCGAGACGAATCCAACCAGAAGGTGAGGTGGATTATTGTATCCTTTCTTCATGCACTATGATACTAACATGGGCCTTGATCATATCAGAATTTGGGGAGGTGGGCCGCCATGTAAGTGGTCCATGGCGCAAATTTCATTACAATTATACTTTTCTTACCATCTTATTTTTGTGATTTTGATGCCTGTTTTTTTTTTTATGCCTGGTAGGCTCGAATTTCTCTTAACCCCACCTGTTTGGATGATCTAAACAATTCATTTATTGGTCATTGCCGTAGATATAAAATGCCGGAAAATGCCCAAAAAATCTTATTCTTCCGCGGATCCTAACCCTTTGATTTGTTAAAGTTTCTAAAATGTTGTCTTCTGAACATTCTTAGCTGTCGGTTTTATGCAAAATATAATGAAGGGTAAGGATCATTTTAGGGAGAATTTTTAGGGCACAGCCTATCTATTTCTGGGGCCACCAAATGAATGATATAGATCATCCAAATGAGTGGATTTACATTACTTTTATATGCACCCATTTATCATATAAAATCATTCAACGTTAGCCCAAACTTTTGCATATTTGGCCAAAGGGTGATGCCAGTTGACTCATTTGCAACTCGGGGCAGGCTGCTGGATGCCCCGACCATCCATGGATCAGAAGGCAAAGATCACACCAATCGGACAATCCTAACAGTCCATTAGTGATCCACAATCATTCAATAAAGGGGCCATTTGCATTTTGCAAATCAAAGCATGGCCGGTTAACACAATCCTGTTGGTGTAATTATTCCTCTATAGTTTCACCCACAGTTGGAGGCAAGTTTTCTTTATAAAAAAACAAGTTTTCAAGGATTTAAATAATTTATTTGGTGGTCCAACCATTCCCAAAAGCCTTCAATTTTCCTGGTAAGCAGTAAAATTTTGGAACAATTACCAATAGGGGACAGACATTAGGCAAAATTATCAACATGACCCATGCTTTTGAAAAATTACCAATGAGGGACAAAAGAGGTTTTGTCAGTAAAAGCTGGATGAAAATGCCCTTTGGCATTTACAACACATTTTGACCTTGTTTTTTCCTTCTTCCCTTTTCTTTTACTTTTCCATTATCACCTTTTTTATATTTTACTCTACTAGTTATCTTCCTCTTTGTTCAGCCACAATTGTTGCTGGCAAATCTTGAAAACTTGAATATTGAGTTCTTACCATCTATCTCTTTGTATTTAGGTTTTTTTTTTTTTTTTTTTAAAGGGTTTTGTACTATTTTGCATTCCTCTATTTCTGATTTATCTTGTTTAGGGTTTAAGCGATTTGTATTTTAGGGTGAGTTCTAGAGATAATGCATGGATGGCTTCACTCACTTTTTTGGAAGACAAGTGGTTGTATAAGAAAAAGTTGATGTAATAGATGAATGGATGGCTACACATTTTTTTGATTTCCTTAATTATTATTTTTTGTAATACACAAATTTGGATGTAATACATGAAGCACATTTAATGAAAACAACATCAATTTCTTTTGTTATTTCTATCATGAGCAGAATTGTAATGCCATTAGAAGAGTAGCTATAGGTAGGGGGTTTTGTAGCAGAAGGGGTTTATCAACTCTTTGGAAGGGGGTTAGTAACTCTCAAAAGTAGGGTTACCAATTTTCGAATGGGCTTATCAAGTGCTTGAAAATTGGCCGACGGTACTTGAGTTTTGAAAGGGGGTTATCTAGTATAAAAAATGGGGTTACTAATTTCCGAATGGGGTGATCAAGTCCTTGAAAATTGGTCAATGGTACTAGAGTTTTGGAAGGGGGTTTTCAAGTCTCTGGGATTGGGGTTATCTAGTATAAAAAATGGGATTACCAATTTCTGAATGGGCTTATCAAGTCCTTGAAAATTGGCCGAGGGTACTAGAGTTTTGGAAGGAGGTTTTCAAGTCTCTGGGATTGAGGTTATCAAGTATCAAAATGGGGTTATGAATTTCCAAATGGGCTTATCAAGTCCCTAAAAATTGGTGGAGGGTACTAGAGTTTTGGAAGGAGGTTTTCATGTATTTGGGATTGGGGTTATCTAGTATCAAAATGGGGTTACCAATTTATGAATGGGCTTATCAAGTCCCTTAAAATTGCCCAAGGGCACTGGAGTTTTGGAATGGGGTTTTCAAGTCTCTGGGGTTGGGGTTATCCAGTATCAAAATGAGGTTACCAAATTCCGAATGGGCTTATCAAGTCCCTTATGAATACGTTTTTACTTCATGTTTTTTTTCACTCGTTCATTTTCACTTTTTTTTTCTTTCTACCCTACGATTCATCTTCCTTATCCTCCATTGAAAATGAGAAGGAGAAATGCAAAACGCTAAAACAAATGAAAAACAAAATCTAGATATTGAGAGATAGATGGGAATGAACTTACGTTTCAAATTTTCGAGTTTTCCCGCCTCCAGTGGTGGCTAAATGATATAGAAGATGACTGGTAAGGTAGAAAAAAACAAAATTGAAAATGAAAAAGTTAAAAAAAGAGAGGGAAAGAAGAGAGAAGAGGGAAAAGTGGAAAAGTAAAACGTGTTGCTTAAGAAAATGATATTTTCGTCCAGCTTTTAATGACAAGACCTATTTTGTCCCTCGTTGATAATTTCTGAAAAGCATGGGTCCTCTTGATAATTCCACCTAAATTTTGTCCCCCATTGGTAATTGAATTTTTAGTACGCCAACGAGAGAACGAATATTCATTTATTTTTTCTACAGCAGAATTAGAGAAATTCTGGGTTGCTCCAAATACTGCTTGCTGCTATAATCATCTCCTAGGCTAAGTTTAAGTTTTGCAAGCTGTGATTAGTTCAATAGAAGAACAGCTTGAGATCAAGCAACAAAATATTAAATTGAAACATAGAACAATTTCGAACCAAGCAACAAAATCTTAGATTGTAGAAGCTCTCAAGGGTTGTCTTAGAAAATCACTGTTTGCTACCTTAGAGGAGAACTACAAGACTGCTTTTCCATAGAGAATCCATTCAAGCAGACATGACCATTTTTATTTATTACTGAGAAATTCGAATTAGAATAAATTATTCCTCATCTTGATGATTTTTCTTTGAAGATTAAGAGGAAGAACACCTAATCGTGCGGCTGACATCCAAAATTCCAAACAGAAAATGAGCAAAATATGAGAAAAATCCCCAAAATATTAACACATCAGTCCGACTTAGTGTAAACTGTAAACACCTAAAATTTCATATTATTGGGAAAATCACCTTTTAAAGAAAGCATATGCTTCACAAAATTTTAGTGAAATATTATTTTAATATCTTCCCCATTTCAATTTGTCTCACCTTTTTTTTACTAACTCAAGATTCTCCTAATTGCCATATGATGAAAGGCCTTAGAGTCCATTATTTTTCAAAAAGTATCGTACGGCCAACACCATAGGATGATCTATACCGTCCATTAGATGGGCCACAACCTAAATAGGGAGCGCCCCGAAAATCGTTCATATAAAAACTCCTCCTAAATGAGATTTCCCTTTTGAAAACTGAGGCGAGCACAGCGGCACGTACCTGAGAAACTACATCGCAGGCACGCAATGCAACCATTCAAATAATCACATGTATGCAGAGCTACGATGTTTACATAAATCAAATCATAATGATTCCAAGAAAAAAAAAAAACTTTCATGGCTGCCAAACAGTCTTTTTTTCCAAGAAAAATCATATTAAGCTATTGCATGATATTGGATAGCCTCATTAGCATACTAAACTCAAAAAACACTCATCTATCTTCTTTATTCAAATCAGCCCAACTACAAACATGGGCTTTGGCCATTTTTTAGACTTTGTTATCTCCCCAATAAAATTCAAGAGCAAAAGATCTGAGATTTAGCCGGAGACAAGTCAAATTGAGTCATTGATGCGTATTTGAATTTGATTTCAGACATTCCATATACAGGTTGGCCGTCGTTGACGAGGCAATCCTGGTCGTCCACTTGTTTGAAGACGGCAGGATCTACTTGTTCGGAGCTATTGAATCCTGCACAATGGAGTTGGACGTTCAATTGGGTACATATGCAGTTGTTGGTTATCAAAACTTCATACTCCGAGTTCCCTCCAATTATGTTTCCGGTTTTCGATTGGCTTACGATAATGTTAGAAAGGTCGCATTGATCTGCCCAGCCTGCAATGGAGAAGAGAAAGAAAGAGAGAAGTAGTATGTATTAATGAAGTGTCTTCTTTTAAAACTACACAAACTCTGCGCCAAAACTTAGGAAATCGATTTTGAGCCCAATAATAGGCCCAGGGTTCACAATCAGTTGTCACAATCCAAAACGAACATGGCCTCGTTGTAGATTGTGACGACCGATTGTGGAGTCCATAGCCATTCATCATTGGACTCAAATTTAGTGCAATTTCTGGTCCAATAATCGGTTTGGGTCTCCACAATTGGTTGTCATGAATTAAACCAAGCGGGGCCTAAGGCTTGTTAGTTTTGGATTTTGAGAATTGATTTTTCCAAAATGGACAGGGTCTTAAATTGGGTATAAATAGAGCCTTTCAAAATGATCAGGCACTAATTTTTAGGTTTCAAAACGATTGGGCACTAAATTTTAGGTATAATAATCATTTTTGGACTCAAAATCCGACACGAACTGGCCTAATTTTACGTCCAATAATCAATTTTGGACTCAAAATCAATTCTCAAAATTCGAAATCTCAAAATTCGAAATTAACAGGCCTAAAAAGTAAGAGACGGTTTGTTTATGTCTATTATAAACAGATGAGAGGCCAAAAGAACAAGCGGAGGATATACTTGTTCAATGATCCAAACAATTTATCTACTAGGCTTTGCTATGGATGAAGAACACAAAAAATACTTACACATTGGGAAATGATATCTTCAGTACCTTGTTTTGATAATGGCACTCTTCACTCTATTAAAACATGTTCCGGATTAACTGACTAATTATATCTTTTTAGGAATTAAAACAGCCTATAATAGTTCATTAGAAGACTTAAATAAAGGAGTGCCATTATATTAAAAAAGAGGGTGCCTATATCAAATTCCTTCTGTCACCTTTTGCTATTTCCCCAGTAGAAAACTAAAATTTACTACTGACCTCTCTGGAAGATGCAGAGAACGAGGAGAACAGACAAGAGCTTGAATGTGGTCGCCATGCTTAGCTTTCAACAGAAACCCTTATTTTCTGTATTTCTTTTATTTCTTTTCTGAAGATAGGGGAAGAGGGGAGTAAGGTCAATATATAGGAAAATATAGCCTTGTTATAGGGGGCCCCACTTTTATTGAACAAATTTTTGAAGATGTATCTAAAGATTTTTGGAGATTTTTTAGGAAAATACAGTACAGCTTGTGTTCTTCAATACTTTACATGTATAGCCTTTTGCCTTAAGATCTCTTGCACCACTTATGATCCTGCCAAATGAAGATGTCATGTCAATCTCTCACCCATAGTTCGATCATAGCCATCCTAACCGTCCATTTGTTGGGCCATAATGTAAATAGGTTAAATCTTTTACCCATAGTTCGATCATAGCCATCCAAACTGTTCATTTGTTGGGCCATAATGTTAATAGGTTGTATCCCATATATCATTTCCATAGGATGATCCTAACCCTCTGATCTGGACCATATAAAGCCCCCTCCGAGACGTTTGAAAATGGTTTTAAAAAGTGCACAAGTTTTTTCGTCCTATTTACAACATGAAAAGAGTTTCCCAGCACATTTTTTTCCATTTACAACATGTACATGGATGTCTTATCTATTGTATGGGATCTGCTAGGGAGCATCTCAAAAGGCATTTTGCAGACAGGCTGTTGCATGAGAGTGCAGCCACATAGGATGAGTTAAATGAATAAGACAAATAGTTAGTATATGTGGTTGCTCTCGATCTCATGCAACAGCCGGTCTGCGAAATGCCTTCTGGGGTGATCCCTAGCAAAAAATATGGAAAGATGGGTAAGCGGATGCATTTGCTGGAATAAAATGAGTTAGTTTTAAAAACCATGGCTTTTTTAATAATTTTGAATTTTCTTAGATATACAAATAATAACCGGTTAGTTTTAAAAACCATGGCCATTTTAAAAACCATCTGATATCCGCACTACCATATTTTGATAATGACACTACCCAGTTTGTTTTACATTTTTGTGGCTAGCTTTTCACAACAATTACAGTAGGGAAGATGCTATCATCATCCAATTAGAAAAGTGTAGAACAAAATGATTATTGTAAGGGATTTGAATTATCAAAATATATACATTTTATATGAGTTTTTCTAAACTGAAGGGCGCCCCCATTGGCTGCAAGGGTGGTTATGCATTTGGTAATTGTTGAAAGTCAAAATGCATTAAATGCTAACCGCCCCTGGCCTCCTGCAGCCAATGGGGTCGCCCTTTCACCCCATTTCTACAAGGGTGCCCTTCAGTTTAGAACACCTCTTTATATATATATATATATATATATATATATATATATATATATGAGAAAACGGTTCCTACACACATGTGTAGATAAGTTATCTACACACTAGCTTAAAATACAGTGGGGGGCCACATTGTTTGGGTGATCCAAACCATTCATTTTTAAGGCCCTCACATAGATAGGGTGTCCACAAAAAATCAGATCCATAGGATCGTCCTAACCATTCGAACTGTGGAGGCAAAAGATGGACTAATTTGTGAAGGTTTAAAGACATCCATGTTACATCCACAAATCGTAGGGTTGGGATGATCATATGGATCTGATTTTTTGTAGACACCCTATCTATATGAGGGCCTTTAAAATGGATGGCTTGGATCACCCAAACAATGTGGGCCCCCACTGTATTTTAAGCTAGTGTGTAGAGAACTTTCTACACATATGTGTAGGAACCGTTCTCTCTCTCTCTCTCTCTCTCTCTCCCTCTCTCTCTCTCTCTCTCTCTCTCTCTCTCTCTATATATATATATATAGTGTGTAGCCCGTATAATCCAGTATTTTTCAAAAAGTACGCCCACACCGTAGGATGATCCAAACTGTCCATTTTTTGGGCCACATTGTAAATAGGTTGTGCCCCAGATATTATTTTCATAGGATGATCCTAACCCTCCTACTTATACTTGACTATATAATACTATGGATATTAGCCCCCAAGACGTTTGAAAATAGTTAAATAAAAAGTGCACAGTTCTTTTTCTATTTACAACTCGAAAAGAGTTTCCAGGCACATGTTTTTCCATTTCCAGGGCATTATAATCATTTTCAGCTCTCCGTCCGTCACGTTAAAAATACCCGCCAAACCTCAGGGTGTCGTTGGTGACTTCGAAACTGTAGAGTTAGAGGTGAAAATGTCAGATAGTTGAAGGGATCTATCAAGGGAGGTGATAAATTCGCACCCCATGTAGGATGATTCGAACCCGTTGTAACATGAATTGTGGCAGACGTTATAATTGGTGCGAATTATCCCACATGGGTGCGAATATATCATCACAGTATCAATTTACCAAGCGTTGGAAATTTCATTTTTCTATAGATCCATCTATTATAATTTTTTTAAATATCCATTTACAACCTATTGGTTTGCATCCGGAAGGTAAATATGTTAACTCACATGTTATTTGACAAAATGAAATCTATTTCGGTTATATAGTTTTTCTTAAAAGTTTGCATCCATAGAAGACATGGCTTTCTTAAAAGTAGAAGGCCCATCCTCTACTAAGAAGGTGTAAAAGTCAAAGCCATAATCCGTCACATTCCTTGCTCTTGAACTTCTTCTAGGTTCTTGATATAGTTTAGTTTCATTTCTCTCTTGTTTCTTCCCTTTAGGTTCTTGGGTTTCCATGAGAGGAATACCATGACTACTCGATGCAACTTCAGGTTTTCGTGCAGATTGGGTAAAATCTACACCACAGTTTCGGAAGTAAGGAATCTCGGATTATACCTCTGTGGACCCCGATCCGAGAGAGGTGAGGGAATGGGTCCCCGACACCTTCCGGATCATCCACGTGTGAAGGAGAGCTCTGCTAAGGAACTCTCGAAACGGATGCCACCCTCATAGCATAGCACGAGTGGCGATATAAAAAGAAAGAGATATGTCTTGATCCGGAGCCAAGGCTCGAAACCGAGACATACCTAAAATAAACTCAGAGTCGTCATCCATGGATATGCCATTGAACCCTAAAATCAAATCCTCTGTGCAATGGATAACCAGAAATATATATGGGTTCATGCCTTGTTACGAATGGAGAAGGTCTGAGAGCACCCCCAATTCGTCCAAGTGCAAGCACTTGGTCTCTTATGCCATTTATTATTAATTCCAAAGAAATTTGGGTAAAAATCATGTGAAATGGGAACAATCCTCAGGAATCGTCTACCTAAGCATGCATTTTCTGAGGATAAAGATAATAAACACATATTAAATAAAATGAAAGATGTGTCACCTAAGCATAGCTAGGTTATGAGTGACAAGCCTAATGTGTGTCTAAGTTCTGATGTGCAAACGCATGCAAGCTATAGCTAAAAGGTATATGATCAGTATGAGAAAGTAAGAAAACACATCAAAACATATAATAACAATACTACAAATCCTAAGACTCTAAATTATTAGCCCGAATCCTCGGATGGTCTGGTATTCATCCAAAGAAGCCTACGTATCCCCACCTCCACGAGAATCAAGGCAACGTAGTTTTTCGCGCCTATTATAAGCTAGGATGCTTAAGACACCTAGACCTCTATCCTAGACTCGATCTAAAAGACCGGACTAGTTATTAAAGTTTATTGTACGATTATTTAAATTCCAGTGAACTGTGGATTTTAGGACACCCTATATGCCCTAACTAAATGCAGATTAGCCCTAAGCTAATGCAGGTGATTCCTACAACCTATGTGTAACTAGGCTGTATTTCCTAAGGAAAATAAAAGGTGGACTAGCGTATCCTACTCTAGTCATCACTCGGCGATGTGGATCGCCGACTGACAGGACGGAGGCGCTCCTATAACTCTAGGACAAACCCCTAACTCTAAAACAATCACAAAACAAGCAATCAATCAAACAACCTATCAAAAGAAAAACCCTAACTCTAAAACTCTCTATCTAGGAGAAACTCGTAACTCTAGAGGAAGATCTTTTGAAAACAAGATTTTAAAGGTTGCTTATTCAAAAGATTTAAAAAAATGCTATTTACAAAAGTTTGGTTGGACTTGGGATATAAATCCCAAGCTGCACTACGTACCTCGGAAGAGGATCAAGCCAACGTAGTTCGAAACGAACTCTCCTAATTAAAACCTAACAATCCAAAAGATTTAAGGTTTTTAATGTTTTTCAAATGTTTTTGACATTTTTAAAGTTTTCAATGTTTTTGACATTTTTAAAGTTTTCAAATGTTTTTGGATTTTAAAATATTCCAATGCTTTTGGATTCTTAAATATTTTTACCCTTCAAGGGGACACGCAATCATAACCACAAACTAGGGCAAAGCCATAAATCAAAAGGGGAAACCCCGAACAAACAACAAGCGTCTCAAAGAGATGAACCACAACACGTAAAGAAGTGTCCCAAGAACAGAGAAAACGAATATAAGATCTCAAACAAGCAAAGCTTTGATAAGACTGAGTTAGTCTCTAATCAAAGTGGAATAATGACAACTCTAAAGGAGAAACTCCTAACTGAAAACACTAAAGAGGGGTGTAAATGAGTCAGGGACTCTTTAATAACACCACGAAAAGATGAATGAGTCAAAGACTCTTCGATAATACTGCTAAGCAAGATAACCGAGTTAAAGACTCCCTACTAAGGACAAATGAGTCAGAGACTCTCTAATAACCACATAAAGATAACTGAGTCAAAGACTCTCCAACAATACTACCTGAAGGACGAGGGAGTCAACGACTCTCTAACAATACCACTAACGAAGATAAATGAGCCAAAGGCTCTCTAATACTACAACTTAAAGGAGGAATGAGTCCATGACTCTCTAAAAAGAGCTGCTCTAATATAAGGCTGGACTAGCCTCCCAAAAGAGAAACCCCCTAAACGGGACAAGGCTTATCCCCAAATAGGGGCTCTACAAATGAGGCAAGGCATGCCTCCTATGGGCAAAGGTTGTAAACGAAGGATCTAACAAGACTGGGCTAGTCTCCTAGTCACAAAGGACACAAACAAATGATCTAATGAGACTGGGCAAGTCTCCTAGTAACTCTCAAATTGGTACTTATATGCAGATACACATTAAAGCACAACGACATGAATTTTTAATTGTATAGTTTTAGGCAAGACAAAATAAAACATAAAAAATCAAAGCTCAAAGAATCACGGTTCCAATGATTGATCCTCAATCTGATCCTAACAGGCCATAAGAATAATAATCTCCAAGGCATATACTTAGACACATATATGGGAGAACATTTCGATTACAAAAAAAAATCAACCATTGAACCATCACTTCCTTATTGAGAACCAATCAAAGAACTTATGGACTTTGAACCTTGTATTTGACTTGCAATTTCTTACTCAAATTCAGCACAAACTCAAGAAAAATCAAAGCAACAACATGTACATTAAAGGAGTACAGACCAAAAGGAAGGCATAAAGAATTGGACGAAAACATTTACATCTACAGTGGGTTAATGCCCTGAAACAAGAGAGGAAATTACCTACTTACAGTGGTGAAGATGAACATAGTTGCAAGTACCGTCGAATTTCTCTTCAGATTCTGGATAAATCTTCCCCAAACCCCAATCGAAGCTCTCCTTCTCTCTCTTTTTGTTTGCTAAACCAAAACCCTAACTCTCCTCTTAGATCTGCTAGAAAGACCACCAAAGATGAAGATTTGCAGCCATGGCAATATGCACAGACGAGAACGCGGCTGGCCGGAGCTTGGTGGGAGCTTCGGTGAGGATGATCGGAGAAAACGATCAGAAAAGAAAAGAAAAAATGAGAGTTTAGGAAAATAAATGGCTGAAAATGATGGTTGAATCCAAAGAAAAGAAAAATAGATGAAGAGGGTGATGTATCTTGCGTTGAAGAGGAGGTTAGAATCAAATGGAAATGGGGGAATCAACAACAGATCTCCGATCAGTCAAACAGAGAAGATGATCGGAAGATCATCCCTTTCTCTCTGGTTTTCAAAAAATGGGGGAAAACCTTAACCCAAACGAGCTCTCCTCTCTCTCCTCTCTCTCTCTCTCTCTCTCTCTCTCTCTCTCTCTCTCTCTCTCTCTCTCTCTCTCTCTCTCTCTTTCTGTCTGTCTGTCTCAGATCTCTCTCTCTCTCTCTCTGTTGGAAATGAGATGATGGGGGATCGTCTGGCTTGGGTTTGGGAATAGAGAAGAAGAAGGTGAAATGGGTTTGGATTTCAAATAGAATAGGGTTTGGATTTGGTCATGGTGACCGTAGAGTGGAGGTTGATGGTGGAGAAAATAGAAGAAGAAGAAGAAGTGGAGGTGGCCGATCGGATTGGGGGTTTGATAAGGGGCGGCTGGCCGGAGATGGGGATGGTGGTTGGAGGTAGAAGTAGGGATGGGTTTGGGTATTTAGAAAATGGGTTTACTGTTTGAAATGAAGGTGGGGGTTGCAGAGATGGTGGTTGTAGTGCAGATGGATGGCCAAGATGATGGTGATCGGAGGTGGCTGGCCGGAGGAGAGTGAAGAAGAAAGGAAAATCGCCGAGCCTCTCCCTCTCCCTCCGTGATTTCTCTATGCAAAAATGGGTTTTTCTCCTCCTCTCCCTGCTCTTTTTTTTTTTTTGAAAAATCAAGAAAAACCATCTCTAATTTCCGAAAATCTCAGATCCAGATCTGAGATTTTCTCTCAAAATCTCCTTCTCTCTGCTTTTGCTCTCGAAAACTCTTTCACGAAAAAATCCTCCTTTTCTAAAAAAAAAATGATATATTTGCCTCCCTTTTTACATGGACAACCCCCGACTTGACTAATCCATCCCCCTTCCGGATTCGCATCACACTCATTGTTTCGGTTTGCTGGCTAAGTGAATGAGCTTGGATCTCGACGAAATTTTGTGAGGATCTGGATGGGACCATAATCTACGCTGGGGTTAAATTTGGGGTACCCATTAACTCTTTGGACGGGGTTTTGCACAATCAACATGAACTTGGGTCCGGTCAAAATGGGGTGTCTACAACCTCTGATAAATATGAATCTAATAATTGTGTAAAGTCTAATGTGTAGAAATAAAAAATAGTAACAATATAAGCAGTGGCGAGAAACTTAGCAATGAGTTGAGGCAATAATTTTAATTCAATTCCTTGAGACAAGTATCGCCCCACATACGCCGAGTCGTGGTGCAGATTGGGTATTTCGGCGTATTTCTCTAGGTTCAACAACTTCGCTCCAGGGGTTGTGAACTCACATTACTCGGATACATAGTAAACACGCTTATGCAGCCTTGATCAGAGAAGGGAAAATGACAAGAAACTTTGCAAGAGGAAGAATAGAAACATAAGGTAAAAAACTCTGGGGAGAAGGCAATGTATCTGGTTGGATACCTCTCTCTTTCCCAAACATCTCTTAAATAGACGCTCAACATACACGTCCTTAATCCCTTATCGTCGTTAATTTAACGTCGACATAGAAACAATGCGCCCACACATCCGCCTTAACGTCGACGTCATTCACCGATAACATCGACGTCGTTCACCGATAACGTCGACGTCGTTCACCGATAACGGAGAAGTTATTCACCGATAACGGTGAAAGTAAGGGATAGATTAGCATGTATAGAACAAAAATAAGAAATAAAATAAGTGGAAAAGAAAAAAGCTTTAGGAGGCAGGCTGAGAGGCACGCCTGTGTGGTATAGCCAAAAGCCAGCCGGATCTACTCGGCCAGCCATACATATAGGCCCCTTTTCTCCTATTCTCACTCACAAAGCAAGAGAAGTGAAAAACAATATATACCCATTGTCCTTTCCTCCACTTTCCAATGTAGGATTAAATGTCTCCACAAAGCAAAAGGAGAATGGAGGCAAATTCAAATTTTGCTTTGAAAAGACCACAAAAGCTTAAAGTGAAGAAGTAAAACACTAAAAGACAAAAGAAACATAAAGGCAAAATAGGTAAGTATTGAAGAATTTTGGAGATTTTCACTAATTCTTGGATGATTTACAATAGAGCTCAAGGTGTGCTTATATTGAGCACATACATGATAAACATAGAAAGAGATCAAGCAAACTATGGAAAGAGATAATGATGAAATATTCTAATCTAATATACTTACTAATTAAATCTAGCTGCCTATTCTAGTGGGTTGCCTCATTAATCAACTTGCCTAATCTCCCACAAGAAGATCTAACGAAGATCTAACGGTGAGATCTACACCTAATCCAACGGTGGATCTCACATATTCTAACATGCCCCCTCAAACGTATATAGATTGAAAATCGATATACGTTTGATTACAATAAAAATTCCCAATAAAAATGTAAATTTTTTTGATGCACAGTCCTACGATTGATGTCCCTGTTGTTGATATTGCCGAAGATGAATTGCCGAAGATGAATTGCCGCATGTTGTTGAAGAATGTGTCACATGAAAGATGAGTCGCACAAAGCCTCAAAGAAGTGAAGTGGACTCAAGCCGGAATGGGCCAGTCTTTAGGCCGGTTTTGAATACCGAACCGTCTGAAAATGGGTCACTGTGGACCAAAGCCTCGATGTGCAAGAATGGGCCTCAATGGGCCAGACACATAGGTCGGCAAGTACCGATCCTCATGGAATTTGGCTCTCTCAGGCACAAACCTCAAAGAATCGAGGCCCCTCAACTGAGTAGAGCGATCAATTTCAAGCGCGCACCTCAAAGAGAAGAGGTACCTCAACTGAAATAAACGAAAGATAAGAAAAGTTTTGAGATGGAAAAAGAGAAATTGAGAGAGAACGAAAAATGGAGTGCGACACTAGCAATTGAGAATAATGACGGAAACAAAAATAAGAATCATCGAAACTTTGGATGGGGAGTAAAAAAAGAGAGTGCATGTAACAAATATGGAGAGGATTATCAAATTTGGAATGGGGTGCATGTTACCTAAGATTGAGATGGGTAAAGGAGGGTGCCTTTATCAAGTACGAAGGTATTCAATATTAGACTAATGAAAGGAGTTTTTGAAACAGAAGAGAGGTATTAGTTTTCACATGATGTGACTTGTCTTTGAAAGATCATCATTGCTAGACTTGATGCTACCTCATTTTGAAAATACAAATACCTTTGCCCTTTGGAATGGAAAAGGGTGCAAGATGCCGAGATCATCCGAGTGAGATAGTCAAAGAAGGTTATTCTCCTTTTCAAATGGCCGTGGGAAGTCAACAAAATGGTGTTGGGTATGATTGGCAAGAGGGAAGTCTTGTTTGTGACCCGAACGCAATAGGACGGGTATAGCCTCCGGCAATGGTGGCAAGACCAAACATGGTGATGAGACAAACAATCCAAACATGGCCAACGGCATTGGGAAGAAAATCCTCCATACGAGATTCTGATATGTAAGCAGAAGTCATCATACATGATTTTGGATATAAAAAAAAAAGAGAACAAATCGAGAGGAACAATGGAGAAAAATCCGAAACAGAGTTGCAAGCGGATGGCTAGCTTGTGATGGAGATTGATGGCTGTAGTGCCCGGCGGACGGCCGACGTAGCCGTCCGCCGGAAATCAGAATTGCAGAAATTTTAATCAAGGCCGGATCGGCTGCTCTGATACCATGAAGAATTTTGGAGATTTTCACTAATTCTTGGATGATTTACAATAGAGCTCAAGGTGTGCTTATGTTGAGCACATACATGATAAACATAGAAAGAGATCAAGCAAACTATGGAAAGAGATAATGATGAAATATTCTAATCTAATATACTTACTAATTAAATCTAGTTGCCTATTCTAGCGGGTTGTCTCATTAACCAACTTGCCTAATCTCCCACAAGAAGATCTAACGAAGATCTAACGGTGAGATCTACACCTAATCCAACGGTGGATCTCACATATTCTAACAAGTATTACAATTTCGAATTGATTTATAATAAATATAATTTCTCCTTTTCATAAAAGAAAAAGTCAACAGCAGATGGGCTCTTGCATGAGAGAGCAACCACATAGGCTCTTTTAAACAGGTTTTGTCTTAATTCTCCAAGGTGGTTGCGCTCTCATGCAACAACCGGTCTGCGAAATGCCTTCTGTGTAGTCCCTAGCAAATCCCTAATTTGTATGGCTGTATTGCCTGGAATCAGCCCTTTCATTTTTCAGTGAAAAGAATATTCTAATAAAAATTTTCAAGAATCCAAACAACATCTTCGATTTTGGAAAAGAAATTATAAAAAATGAGTTAGCCAAACACTGCAAACTAATTTCTACGGAAAATGTCTTTTCAAGATAAACTTTCCGTGCATCCAAACAGAAAATGGGAAACATACGAGAAAAATACGAACATCATCGATGCAACTTTGATCATCCGATGGCTGTGATATCTGGTGACGACACATCTATGCCGTAGATCAATGTTCCCCAACATTTTATCTATCGGAGGGGGGAAATATCATTTCCCAAAAAGAAACTCTATTTTGAATAGAGTTTTGCTTTTCCTTATTTTTAGCAACTTCACGCCCTCTCAAGTCTTGTCGTCTCCCACCCTCCTTGGCCCTTGCCCTTTCCCACTACTTGATAAACTAATATTCCATGGAAAAAAATTTCATAGCTGCCAAACATAGACTTTTTTCCAAGAAAAATCATAGTAAGCTATTGGATGATATTTTGTAGCCTCATTAACATACTAAACTCCAGAAACACGAATCAAGTCCTCTTTATTCAAATCAAACCAACTAGAAACATGGTCTTTGGTCATTATATTTTACACAGGGCTTTCTCCCCTCTAAAATTTTAAGAACAATCGATCTTAGACTTGACCGGACTCAAGTTAAATGAATGGAACCATGTGTATTTGAATTTGACCGGAGTCCCCTGATATATAGCTCGGCCGCTGTTGACAATGCATGGCCCTCTCCCTCTTCCCCGTCCAAAGAGTTTGTCCCAATCAAAATCACCTCCGACGCTGTTGAATCCATTACATCAGACATAGATGTCGTATTGGGGACATGTGCAGTTGTTGCTTACCACAGCCTCGAACTCAGGGAGGGGTCCGGGGCTGGTTTTCGTTTGGGTGACGATAATGTTGGAAAGGCTGCATTGATCTGCTGCCCAACCTGTAATTAATAAAGAAAGAAAGATAGTATTAATCAAGTGTTTGGTGTAGTATAAATGATTAAAGGGCTTTGCTAACGGGGTGCCTTAAGGGCATTAGTTATGGGGCATTTTAATCTCGTTTGGATGATGAATTTACACATGTTTTGACAATAAAATCTCAAAACATGTGTAAAAATCTCAAAATGTAGACACCCAATTTTGTCAAGGGGTACTAATGATAGATTGTCCGCCCACAAACGTGGCGCCCAGGAGCCGGGATCATGATTAAATAACACCAATTCTAACATCTTGAGTTTTTGGGATTTGCTAGCGTCCATCGTCCGTATGGTTTGTTGCAGGTGACAGCAGCCACAAAGGCTCACTTTTCAGCAGTGTTTGTCCTCATTCACGAGGTGGCTGCTGTCGCATGCAACAGACCATCCGCGAAATGCCTTCTGCGATGGACGATAGCAAATCCAAAAGTTTTTTCAGTGTAACTGGTTGTTTCACATTGTATCACAGTTATTGCCACATGCCAGGTCCTCGGTTCAACACATGAGTGGGAGTGTGTGGAAGTATAAATGATTAAATAACACCAACTGTAACAGCTTAAGCTTTTAGAGTAATTGGTTAATTGTTTCACAATGTCTTCTTTTAATAATACACAAACTCCACGCCAAAACTTAGGAAATCAACTTTATTAGCACCCTCTAAGGCCTTGTTCGTTTTAGATTGTGATAACCGATTGTGAGCCCCAAACCAATTAAATGTAATTTTGGACCTTAATTTTGAGTCCAAAAATTGGTTTTGGACTCACAATCAGCCGTCGCAATCTTAAATCTTAAAATGAAGTGAGCCTAAGGCTTGTTCGTTTTGGATTTTGAGAATTGATTCAAAATTTTCAAAATTGATTACTAGACCTAAAATTAAGGCCCTGTTCCTTTTGGGTTTTGAAAGTTGATTTTGAGCCCAAAAACGGCCTTAATTTTAAGTCCAATAATCAGTTTTGGGCTCAAAATCCAAAATGAACCGGTCTTAAATTTAGCTCAGACAATTGATTTTGGACTCAAAATCAATTCTCAAAATCCAAAACGAATAGGGCCTTAATTTTAGGTCCAATAATCGATTATGGACTCAAAATCAATTCTCAAAATTCAAAACTAACAAGCTTCAAAAGTAAATACATAATCTTGGCTCCGCAACGGTGCGGAGGAACTCCCTTTAAAAGCAGCAGTAACAATTATTGCCACATCCCTATGCTTTTAGAGGGTTGTGGAGGAAGTTCCTCCGCACCATTAAAGGGATTTGCTAGGCAATTTTGCGGATAGCATTTCGCAGCTGACTTTTGAATTTTCCATTCAGATTATTATTATTATTATTTGAACGATTATTTCTCTTGTCACAATCCCATTCAGATCTGATTGGATCAGAAAGGTGGCCCAAGTTGGTCTAGCAAAACCCTTAAATTAGATTTGAACTTTGGAGAAATGGCTGTCAAGTCCCTTGTGGGCAGTACTTCAAAAGTACTGCCCTTATATTTGATCCAACAGCAGATTTTGAAAAAGTGGTCTGCTGTTGGATCAAATATCAAGGGTGGTACCGCTAGCAAAGTACTTGACGATCTGGCACCATATAAAAACTCTTGAACATTGATTAGTTCAAAGATCTATTATATATCCAAAAACTCTTGAACTTTGATTAAGGACACGTCTATTGAGCGTCAATTTAAGACATGTTTGGGAAACAGAGAGGTATCCAACCGGATACAGTGCCTTCTTCTCAAAGTTTTTCACCTTCTGTTTCTATTCTTCCTCTTGCAAGTTCTTAGTCATTTTCCCTTCCCTGATCAAAGTTGCATAAGCGTGTTCACTAGGTATCTGAGTAGTGTGAGTTCACAACCCTCGGAGCAAAGTTGTTGAATCCTGGAGACATACGCCAGAATACCTAATCTGCACCACGACTTGTCGTATGTGGGGCGATACTTGTCTCAAGGACATCAAATTAAGATTATTGCCTCAACTCATCGATATAAGTTTCTTGCCACTGTCGGTTGGTTTTGGATAATAGGGTTTTGGATACTTCTCTGTTTCCCAAACATCTCTTAAATAAGCGCTCAACAGACGTGTCCTTAATCCCTTGATTAAAGGACACGCTAAGGAAACATTTTTGAACGTTGTCCAACGGGAAGAAAAGATAAAGCCACACTTATTGGGCGGTTACAAAACTGAATCGACATAAATTATCGACGCCGTTAATTCAATGTCGACATAGAAATAATGTGTCCACACTTCCACCTTAACGTCGACGTTATTCATCAATAACGGTGAAGTTAAGGGATGGATTAGCATATACAAAACAAAAACAAGAAATAAAATAAGTGGAAAAGAGCCAGGCTAGGCAGTGCGCGCGTGTGGTATAGCCAAAAGCCCACTGGATCCTCTCAACCACTCATGCGTGTAGGCCCCTTTTCTCTTCTTCTCATTCACAAAACAAGAGAAGTTAAAAATAATATATACCCGTGATCGTTTCCTGCACTTTCCAATGTGTGACAAAATTTCTCTACAAAGCAGAAAGACAACGGAGGGAAATTCAAATTTTGCTTTGAAGGATCATAAAAGCTTAAAGTGCACCAGTGAAACACTGAAAGACAAAAGAAACATAAGGGAAAATAGGTAAGAGGGATGCTGGAATTGTTACGTCAAGCAAGGTTGCTTGAAGCATTACACCCTAGGTATCCAGTTTGGAATACCTAGATTGCTGCCTCCAGCCCCGATATATAGAGATACACTAGGGTTATTGACTGGTTAATGGACTCTAGCCTATGTAGCCCACTACATAGGTCCATTATCTTATTGGGCTTATATTAGAACATAATTAGGGTTATACTATATTCCCAACAATCTCCTCCTATGTTCTACATATAGCACAATCCAATAGATAGATAATGTGATGTCCAAACAAAATATTGAATCATTCATATCATCATATCAAAAAATATTCATAATCTAACAGAAAACAAGAATACTTTTAAGAATAACCAAGAGTTTTAAAAATAATCTAGACTTAAACAAAAAGCAGTTTCACATGTAAGTGAACTATTTTTTCAACTAAACAGAAAATAATAGTCCCCACTGCTCTATAAGGATTCACTCATCATCCTCGTCAAAATCCAGATCGAGGCAAGCTCCTCCATCTTCGCCAATTTCTGTAATTTACCACACAAGCGGCCATTTGGCCGCTTGAGCCTAAGCGGGCTGTGATTGGGCAACGTGTCATTCTTGCTTCTTTTTTGCGAGGTTGCGTAATTTAACGGAAGGAAATCTCTCTCTCTCTCTCTCTCTCTCCCTCCCTGTAATACACCGATTTTTGTAGCAAATAAATAGCTTCTGTAAACAACCTCTGATTTCTATCCATTTCGTTTTTGCACCAGATAAAATAAGATTAAATCACAACCGTCATGTCCAGCATTTAGAATTTTGTATCCATGGTTGGTGATTAAAGGCTTTTCTAAATGTACACGGACCCAGCCAGATCTAACCAATATTCAATCATTTGGCATAATGTAAGAACACAAGACTATCTTAGACATACAGGACATCCAGATGAAAATTTAGGTAACTAAAAACTACAATCTGTGATATTTTCCTCTTCAAGAGACAGGCCAATCTAAGCATCCGATTCAACCCCTTGAAGAGCAAAACACAGAACCATAAACCCCTTAACCACGTCAAAAGCCTGCACGAAAATTTTCATTTATTTTTGCCTTTAAAACCTAACGAATAACGTCATCAGATTGAAAAATATCATTTCCCAAAATGAAGCTCTATTTTGAATATAGTTTTGCTTTGCCGCAACTTCACTCCTTCTCAAGTCTTTTCGTCTCCCACCCCTTGCCTTTCTCCCACTACTTAATAAACTAATATTCCATGGAAAAAAAAATTCATAGCTGCCAAACATAGCCTTTTTTTTCCAAGAAAAATCATAGTGAGCTACTGCATGACATTTTATAGCCTCATTAACATACTAAACTCAAGAAACACGCATCAAGTCCTTTTTATTCAAATCAACCCAACTAGAAACATGGTCTTCGGTCATTATTTTTTAGACAGGGCTATCTCCCCTCTCAAATTTAAGAACAATCGATCTTAGACTTGACCGGACTCAAGGCAAATGAATGGAACCATGTGTATTTGAATTTGACCGGAGTCCCCTGATAGATAGCTCGGCCGCTGTTGACAATGCATGGCCCTCTCCCTTTCCCCCGTCCAAAGAGTTTGTCCCAATCAAAATCTCCGACGAAATGGAATCCATTACATCCGACATAGATGTCGTATTGGGGACATGTGCAGTTGTTGCTTACCACAACCTCGAACTCAGACAAGGGTCCTTGGCCGTGTTGCGTTGTTGTGACGATAAAGGCTGCATTGCTCTGCTGCTCAACCTGTAATTAATAGAGAAAGAAAGAGAGTATTAATCAAGTGTTTGGTGAAGTATAAATGATTAAAGGGTTTTCTAACGAGTGCCTTAAGGGTACTAGTTATGGGGCATTTTAATCTCGTTTGGGATCATGAATTTACACATGTTTTGACAATAAAATCTCAATACATGTGTAAATATCTCAAAATGTAGACACCCAAAATGTAGATGTCCTGAATAGGCGAAGTGGAAGGGTCAAAAGGTCTGGCTAAACAGTAGCCCATCTGGTACAGTGAGTAGAATTGGTTTGGAATAGAAGGTTGCCCTCATTTATGGCTTGAGTGATCATGGTCGTTCGTCTATTGAGCATCTGGTAGTGCTTTTGCAACCTCATCATAGGATTGACTTGATGAAGTTTAGATCCTTAATCGTGCAGATTTGTGTAATAGGGAGTGGATGTGAGTGTTGGGATACTGATGAAGAATCTTGAATAGATAGGTATCACTGGAATAGTATGACGCAGGAAAAATGTATTCTTTGGTTGTGTATTTGTTCTGTTAACCTGACCCCGTCTGGTTCTGGGCATGCCCGGTCTAGTATTATTGATATTTTATAACGCATGACGGGACTCCTGGTCCCCAATGCTTTTCTAATATCAATGAAATTGTCATCTTTCAATAAAACGTTTTGTTAAGAGGTACTAATGATAGATTGTCCGCCCACGAACGTCAGAACGTGGCGCCCGGGAGCCGGGATCCACACAATGTAAGTGTAAATTCATGTTCTCAAGAGCAATTAAATGCCCTTTAACGGGTGCCCTTTCCCGTTAGCAAAACTCATGATTAAATAACACCAATTCTAACATCTTGAGATTTTGGGATTTGCTAGCGTCCATCACACGGATGGTCTGTTGCATGTGACAACAGCCACACAGGCTCACTTTTCAGCAGTGTTTGTCCTTATTCACGAGGTGGCTGCTGTTACACGCAACAGACCATCCACCAAATGCCTTCTGCGACCGACGCTTGCAAACCCAAAAGTTTTTTTAGTGTAACTGGTTGTTTCACATTGTATCAGAGTTCTTGCCCCACGCCAGGTCCTCGGTTCAAAACAAATTTTATGCTCATTTTTTAGTTTAAAAATGGAGGTAAAATTTGTTTTTACGCCCATTTTACGTCGAAAGAAACAGACCTCAAACCTCAAAGAAAAAATAGAATGTAATTAACTCAATAAATAAAATCATGAAAAGAAATAAAAATGGCAGAACTGACCACTTTGCAAGATGGATAGAATGAGGAGAGTCCCTGAGTTTCTGATAATCTTTGATCATCAATGAAACATTTGAAGTCGCCAATCATATTCTTCTTGTGATTAATGGTTAAATTCATCCTTATTCATTGTCTATTCCAAGTTATTCTCCATTCCCTAATTATCCCATTCTATTCTTTGTATTTAGGTCAAATCATGGCGAATAATATGTTGAAAGGCTGGATAAGCGAGACTATTAGGACTCTTCCGCGAGAATCTTCGGAAAGGAATATGGCTGATAAGTTCATCTGTACCTTCAATCATTTGAGTGTATCTGATATAAATTGGAAGTTTCTCCAAGCAGCCGCTGGATTTTGGGATCCTAATCTGCATGTTTTTCGATTTGGATCCTTCGAGCTTTGTCTTATATTCGAGGATTGGTGTGCTTTATTAGAACTTCCAACAGAGGGATTTTGGATACGATCTTCGAATATAGATTCCCCTCATTCTCTTTTTTGCAAGCTATTCAGAAATCAAACCGTTGATGCTCTTCCATGCTTAACGGATTCATGTGTGGAAGTTCAAAACCTCATTACACTTTTTTCTGAAAACATCGATCCTACTAACTCCCATTTTCAGAGTTGTCGACGCAATGCTTTGATTTTTAGTGTCTTTGCGCGATATGTCATTCGGAAAAACCCTCGTGTTGCTCCGTTAACCTTGCTAACCGTGGTAGACCAAATTAACGAAGGGAGGAATCCAATCCCTACCATGTTAGCAGAGACCTTCTTGGGACTAGATCTCATTGCTTCCCAAGAGATCAAAGACAATTTCTGTGGGTGTGTCAAGTTGTTGTACGTCTGGCTTGGTGAAAAACTTCAAATTCTTCAGCGACAAAACCAAAATCCGTATACCCTGAAGAATTTTCATATATGGAAACCAATAGCCAATCGACCCCAGTCCATACAGAAGTGAGAATTTTAAGGGAAGCTATTCTGTGGATGATTTTAAGTAAGATATCACTTGGATGGCAATGTTAATCATGGAACTGATTATTTTAAGTTAGATATCGCTTGGTTGGCAATGTTAATCATGGAACTGATGCATGGACAGAAGCAGAGACTATGCTTCTGTTAGAGGCTGTTTTGAACCATGGAGATGACTGGGACCTTATTACACAACAAGTTTGTACCAAAAGGTTCAAAACCAAACTTGATTGTATTTCAAGTCTATTTTGAATAGAGTTTTGCTTTTCCTTATTTTCATCCACTTCTCGCCCTCTCCTCACTCATGCAGTACTCTCAATTCTCTTTATCTTCCACCCTCCTTGCCCTTCTACCACTACTTGATAAACTATTCAATGGAAAAAACTTTCAAGGCTGCCAAACATGGCATTTTTTTCCAAGAAAAATCATACTAAGCTATCGCATGATATTTTATAGCCTCATTAACATACTAAACTCAAATAACACTCATCAATCTCTTTTATTCAAATCAAACCAACTAGAAACAAGGTCTTTGGTCTTTATTTTTTAGACTGGGCTATCTCCCGTCTAAAATTCAAGGACAACTGATCTGAGACTTGGCCGGAGGCAATTTACATGTAAACAACCTTGCATATTTGAATTTGATTTCAGTCCCGTGATATATGGGTCGGCCGCCGTTGACAAGGCATGGCCCGCTGGACGTTCCTCTGAAAATCTCAGGATCTACTTCTTCGGCGCTGGCGAATCCATTACATCTGAGGTGGACGTTGGATTGGGTACATATGCAGTTATTGGTTATCACAACCTCGAACTCGGTGTACGGTCCCACCATTTTGCCGGTTTTCGATTGGGTGACGACAATGTTGGAAAGGCTGCATTGTTGATCTGCCCAAACTGATATAGAGAAGAGAAAGAAAGAGAGAATCAGTCTCTATTAATGAAGTGTTTGTTAAAGTATAAATGATTAAATAAACACCAACTCTAACATCTTAATGCCCTGTTTGTTTCAGATTATGACAACCGATTGTAAGTCCAAAACACCAACTCTAAAAGCTTAAGCTTTTAGAGTAATCGGTTTTACCTAGGAAATCAATTTTATTATAAGCAAATTTTACCTCTTAACAGCTTGGGCAAATTTTATGCTCATTTTTAGTGTAAAAGTGGACGTAAAATTTGCATAAAATGCCCATTTTATGTTGAAAGAAACAGACCTAAAAAGAAAATTAGAATGTAACCCAATAAATAAAAACATGAAAAGAAAAGAAAATGGCAGAACTGACCCCTTTGGAAGATGCAGATAATGAGAACAGACAAGAGCTTGAAGGTGGATGCCATGGTTAGCTTTTTACCTAAAACCCCTATTTTCTGTATTTCTTTTCTGAGGTTGGTAAGGAGAAGAGTTGGGTCAATATATAGCCTTGTTATAGAGTGGGCTCGCTCTGATTTAACTAGTTTTTACGAAAATACAGCTCGTATTCTTCAATACTTTCCATGTATAACCTTGTTAGCATTAACTAGTTTTCAGAAGAAATAATATTGGATATTTCTCAACTTTTTTTGGAAAGTTAATTACGTATGGGTGGTAATGACACTACTTTCCATACTATCCATACTATCCATACTTAGACCTGGCAAAAAGTGACCCGGACCCGCGGGTCCACCCGGCCCGCCTGTAAATTACGGGTCCAGTCACCCGTTTGAAATTGACCTGCGGGTCCACCTGGCCCGTCAAAACTGGGCCGGGCCGGGTGGACCCATGGGTGCCCGTGGAGAGGTGGAAAAAGGTTTTATTTTACCCTTTTTCGGTAATTGACATATTTTTCTCATTTTCTGTGTAGTTTTTTCCATAATTGTTATATTTTGTGACATTTTTGGGTATTTCTTTTCGTATTTTTTCTACTTTGGTGCCATTTTGCCGTAATTATTTTATAAAGTTTTAGTACCGCATGATTTTTATTTATTGCTAGCCACCTTTGCACAAATCGTACTTCCTCCTTTTGCACATAAGACAACTCTCAAAAAGTCAACATGAATGGGCTAACAGCGCATGATCACATGCAATTGGAGAAGGTAGCGTTGGAGAAGGTGGCTAGCAAATCCCTTTATAAATTAAAAAAAATATTAAAAACTTATGTCAAAAATCCGGTCCGGGTGGCCCGCGGATTGACCTGGCCCGTACGGGCCGTGTGCGGGTCCAAGTTTAGTGACCAGTAAAATTTCCCGGGTCATTTTGACCCGGACCGGCCCGCCCGTTTGCCAGGTCTATCCATACTTTCCTCGTATAGCTCGTGTTCTTCAATACTTTCCATTTATAGCCTTAATATTTTATGGCCATCCGTTTGTACTCTAATCGAGTGGTCATGATCACCTTATGAGTGGTACTTAGGCTATCAGTGTAGTGGGGTCCATCAATTAGGCAATCTTAACCATTGAGATCGCCTTAATTTCAGGGAAAGGTATTGGACGAGAGAACAGCCGCCTTTCCGCCAAATTAACTAGTTTGGATTTGAAAGCTTAACTAATATGGCAAGATCTGATATCCTCACTACCCTATTTTGATAATGACACTACCCTGTTTGTTTAACATTTTTTTGGCTAGCTTTTCACTACTATTACAGTAGGGAAGATGCTATCATCAACCAATTAGAAAAGTGTAGAACAAAATCATGAGGGAAATGATATTTACACCCCTTTTGATCACCAGGGACACCCAGCGCTAATGTACGGGACAATCAAACCCACTAGATTTTTCTGACGTGAAGTACATTAGCACCCATTTAGTCATTGATACACTGGCGCTGGGTGTCCCTAGTGATCAAAAGAGGCGTAAATTATCAAAATATAGACATTTTATATAGTGTGTGGCCCATATAGTCCAGCATTTTTCCAAAAGTATGCCCGCCCACACTATAGGACGATCCAAACTGTTCATTTTTTGGGCCACAACGTAAATAGGTTATGCCGCAAATATCATTTTCATAGGATGATCCTAACCCTCCGATCTATACTTGACTATATTATACAATGGATATTAGCCCCCAAGATGTTTGAAAATAGTTAAAAAAAAGTGCCCGGTTCTTTCTCTATTTACAACTCGAAAAGAGTTTCCAGGCATATGTTTTTTCCATTTACAACATGGATATCTTATCTATTATTATACATACTTATTTTCCTCAATAAAATCCAACAAAAAATATGGAAGGATGGGTAAGAGGGTGCATTTGCTGGATTAGAATGTGTTAGTTTTAAAAACCATGTATTTTTTTTATAATTTTGATTTTTCTTAAGATTTACAAATAATATATGAGAATCGATGAATCATTTTTCCAACTAATGTTTAATTAAAAACCAGGTTTTAATTCAAAAGGTATTATAAATTTTCGAGAATATTTAAACAATTTTGCGCTACGCCGTTTAGTAGAACCTCTTTTGCAAGAGAGAAGAGCCACCTTAGAGCTAAATTTATCTTATTCATTCATTAATATGAGGTGGCACTTGTGAAAAAGATGAGCTCTAAAACTACTTGTTCGAAAATGCCTAGACAATCACTATTTTTTGAATATTACTCTAATTTTTAACTATGGATGTAACCTCGCCATATCTTAAATTTTGGACGTATAAACTGAAGAGGAGTGCTAGTTAGACGTCCAAGGAGATGTCAGAGAGCCAGGACGACTACTCCTAGCCATGGTTTTAAATTTAGACGGAAATCCAAAATTTCGGATCTGGGTAGAGACCAAAACCGAAATGTCCGACATTTACTTCTGAAATTTCGGAAATTTCAGCTATTTTGTCTAAATTTTCAAAAGATAATTATTTTTTATTTGGTTACAAAATTTCAGCGGAAATTACCGAAATTTCAGCCCTTAAAATCCGGAATTTGACGCTATCTACCAAATTTCGGTAGAAATTTCAGTTTCGGAAACAACCGAAATTTATGTTGAAACTGAAATTTAAAACCATGCTCCTAACACACCACATGATAGCTAAGTTGTCAACAAGGTTTTTTAAAAATATCTTAAAAGGACTCTAGTGGGTTTTTTCCTTTTATGTGAGTGAAGTTGGTTTTTGTCAGGATTTTTGTTGAAATTTGTTGTCTTTTAATCTTAAAAGTTGCATGTTTAGCGACCGAAATATTAATGAAATCCAATAATTTTGGGAAAATTTTGGAATTTCAGATCAAATCTTTTATTTTTGTGAATCAATACAAATTTTCTCCCGGCATAAACGAAATGTTTCAGCTAAAATTACCATTCAAAAAAATGTTTTAGCTGAAATTGAAAACCATCTTTGTCTAGCCCACTTGTAAGATTTTGAAAAAAGAAAAGGAAAAAATACAAATAGACATTTTCCCTTCTAACCCTATAGTTTCGAAGTCACCGATGACACCCACTGAATTTTATGACATAGATCCCCTCCATTGAAGGTCCGTCACTTTAACCTAATGGATTGACTTAAACTAACCCGGGTTAATATTTTGAGGACAGAAATACCTTCCTCACTGCTTTTAAGCCATTTGCAAAAGGATTAGGGTTATGCTATTTCCTTCCAAGCTTGTTTATTCCTAGTTGAAAGTTCCTCCTCCTCAATGGCAACAAGTGGCCCTCCTTCAAGACTTCCCCCACTATAGACAATGAAACCTCACTCTATGGCCACATCAAACTGCACATTTCAAGAAAAAAATACCGATAACGACAAAAAAAAAAAACCCTATAATATTCAAGATTATGTGCAAAGCATGATAATATGTGAATGAAGAGAAATAAAACCCATAAATTGAGGGTTTGTGTCGATAAATGAACAAGGGTTTAATAAAACCTTAATTTTCAGTTTTCAAGTATGAAAATCATAAATTTTTAGTAGGGGAGACGAGGGCATTATAGTCATTTTCAACTCCGTCGCGATAAAAAAAAATTCCCAATTTTTTATCCTTACATCTATCTAAACATCCTACGACTGAACGCTTACCACTTTTCACTTCCTCGGAAAATCTCTCTCTCTCTCTCTCTCTCTCTCTCTCTCACAGACGAGAGATGCAGAATAACGAAGACGATAAGAGCTTGCAACCCATTACACCGGACCACGACCTCTACACGATCCCTCACTATTCAAGTAAGTTTTTCTTTCTCTTCCTTTCTCGAATAAACCCTATACCCTAAACCCTAATAAACCCCATATCCCTCTTTCTAGATCTTATCCTTTCTTTTTTAAAAACCCTAACCACACTTTTCTTTCCAGGTTGGTTCTCTTGGGACGAAATCCACGACACAGAAAAAACCTCCCTAACCGAATTCTTCGACGGAACTTCCTTCTCAAAAACCCCCAAAATCTATAAAGAGTACAGAGATTTCATCATCAATAAATACCGAGAAGACCCTTTAAGAAGACTCTCTTTCACCGAGATTCGTAAATCGCTTATCGGAGATGTTTTCTCAATTCATAAGGTCTTTCTTTTATTGGAGGATTGGGGTTTGATCAATTTTAGGGTATTGTCATCTTCCTCAAATGAGGATAATCATAGAGGGCGCGTTGATGTTGTATCTGAGGATGGGCCTCCGAATGGGATTAGGGTTACTGCGGATCCGAATTCGTTGAAACCCTTATCTGGTTCATCATCTTTGTTGGTTGGGAATGAGATTGATGGAACAGATGATAGGGGCGGATTCAGATTGCCGCCATTGACGTCTTATTCTGATGTATTTGGGGAGATATCGCGGAAGAGGGGATTAGTTTGTGGGAATTGTGGGGAAGAATGTGGTTCTGGACACTATGAATCAGCAAAGGTATTCCTTCTCTCTCTCTCTCTCTCTCTCTCTCTCTCTCTCTCTCTCTGTTACTTTTCTTTAATATGTATGATGGGATGATTATTTGATTTCATTTCATTTCATTTCATTTAACTTGAAATGTTCTACTTTCATAAACTTCGAATTAATGTTTACTGTAGTGTCCTCGTACCACACAAATTTTGCACATTTATAATAAAAATCTTTTATCTGTCAAAATTAACTTTAGATCGAAACCCCAGCGGAAGACAAATTTCTAAAACGCAACATAGAAATACAAGGAAATTGTAAGTTTCTTCCCCAAAGTTGGCATATTAAAAACACCACTATGAGCCTCCAAAATTTCAATTATAAACTATTGTAGTTCTCCATATACCAAGACAGTAAGGGGCCGTTTGGATACGCGGATTTTAGAATCCGGGATTTCTTCAAAATTGTAGCTAAGAGACGAGAAGAAGCTGACTAGCTGTCGTTTTTGACTTCTCGCCCTTCTTTTCGTCAGCATGAGAGTAGCAGACCCTCCCATATTTCCATGTTTTAGAAATCTCAGGATGCATGAGAGATTTTTAAAACCTGAATTTCTCACTTAAAATCCAAGAAACGCTATTAGGATCATGGTTGCCAGAGCGGGAATCGAAAGCGGGAATCAAAGGCTCCCAGTGAAGAATCCTACTCAAGGTTGCCAGAGCGGGAATCGAAAGCGGGAATCGAAACTGGGATTGAAGCGGGAATCGAAGGCTCCCAGGGAAGAATCGTGCTTCCTTGGTTAGGACAGCATACAGCAACTTGATCATGAACCCTCTTTTACTGTTTTCAAACTAAAAACCTGGATTCTAAAATCCGCGTATCCAAACGGCCCCTAAGATCCCTCTAATTCTATTGTGGGCTATCTGCTAATGTCAGCACAATGTCATAATGACATCACACTAAGAGTCTGTTTCTCCCCCTTTTCTTCTTCTTTCAGGCTACAAGATTTGTGCATGGTTCAACTTGGGTTGCATCATGAAGATGGATAGTGTTTTAGGGACAAAGTCTCATCAGAAGTTCCTAAAACTTAATGATGATGGGTGTTCTATTGTCAATTCAGGGCTGGACAGGATGTTGGGAAGAGGAGAAGGGGGGAAGGGGATGTTGGTTTAGGTACCACGATGGAGAGATTAGATTGGCAGTTTCTAGCCCATTAGGTGTTAAGAGTTTCTAGGCCAAGGACTTCTGTGAAGCTTTAGCTCTCCTTGAAGGGGCTAATGCTTTTCCTTCTCATTTCCTGGGCCCTCGTGAAGCGGAGGGTGCTTTTTTTTAATGTGTTTATCTTGATAATTAGATGGAAAGTTTTCTTGAGGCCTGTAGGTACTGTCGAGATTCTTGACATACTTGAGGAGCTACAAATTTCTTTTCACCATGTTGCAAAACAAATGACAAGATCGCTGATGTCTTAGCAAATGACTGTCTAGGTCAGAGCTCTTTGGGGCTCTCAGCTTTTTCTTTCATTTTTTATGAGCTACTATGCATATTTTGGGATTGAAAGTTGTATAGAATTAGATTCACCTGTATATAATGATTAAAATTAAATAAAATAAGATATTATGAGATCCCATAATCAGAGAACTTCACAAATTTCTTGCACTTGACCAACCATTAATGGCAGCTTTATGACTACTGCCACTGGCATTCTTTTACCACGCGAGGAAAAAATTGATGACGACTTGCAACAAAGAACAACTGCAACAAGCAGTCACCCCAAGTGTCCAAGGAATTGGGCTTTATCAACAACCTCCATAATGCTGTACTAGAATTTTTTAGGGTTGTTTGTGACCTTATCTGCTAGGTTGTCTTTTTCAGATCTTCGGTTGCTCACTTCACCGAATCCATCCACCACCAACCTATCTGTTAACCTTTATTCAACATATGACATCTTATACCTTTCTTGTACCAATATAATTGCACATTGATTTTAGCAAAACAGGTGCTCAATTACATAGATGCTAGTCTTTTCTGGATTAGTTTTTGTTTGGCAACTTTTTATTTGCATATTGATTGTTCTTTAATAGTGTCTTACTGGAAACATGACCATAATAATTTGTTAGTCTCTGCAATTTGAATGTAAGCTGTGTCTTGTTGCAAGGCCTTCTGGGATATGTGAAAGACTTGTCGATTTTGGATGCGGATCTCTTTATCTTTAATCTTTTATAATGGTATTTTCTGTAACCATCTCATTTTTTATTTTCAGCAGGAAAACTTTATAATTTGCATAAAATGCTACAGAAGTGAGAATTTTAAGGGAAGCCATTCTGCAGATGATTTTAAGTTTGATGATCTCTTAGATGGCAGTGTTAATCATGGATCTGATACATGGGCAGAAGCAGAGACTATGCTTCTGTTAGAGGCTGTTCTGAAGCATGGAGATGACTGGGACCTTATTGCACAGCAAGTTGGTACCAAAACCAAAGTTGATTGTATTTCAAGGCTCATACAGCTACCTTTTGGTGAGCATATGTTGGGATCGGCCAATAGTAATGGTGATAATAAGAACTCAAGTATGCAAACAAGTAATATTAAACCAATGGAAGCTACAAGCGATGTTAAACCAATGGAAGCCCCTTCAGTTGACCCTCATGAGCCCACCAAAATTGATGATCAACATTATGAGTATACTTGTGAGACTGAGGAGATTGAGAAGGGTGATATGCTATGCCCTCCTCTAAAACGAAGATGTATTATTTCATTTGCAGATGCTGGTAGTTCACTAATGAAACAGGTAAGGGATATTTTGCCATTCAAGGATGTAAATGTCGGTTTGAGTGTCGGAATTCCTGCAAAAAATCTATATAATTTCAGTTTATAAAATTTTTCCACCGAAATTTCTAATTTTTTGGTGGGAATTTCTGTGATTTCTGTGGGAATATCCAAATTTTCAATGGAAATTTCTACGGTGAAAATTTTGTAAAAAGGGAAAAAATGAAATTTCACTGAAATTGATTTTCAAATTTTGTAATTTCAGGATTACATGCGAATTTCGTGTCGATCCCGACCGAAATCTGAAATTTCGGCCGAAAATTTAAAACCATGCTGCCATCATGCTTCTCATTTTGATCCGCCCCAAAAGCTGACATTGTTTATGTTAGGTAGCTCTCTTGTCTACAGTAGCTGGTCCACACATTGCAGCTGCCGCTGCTGAGGCAGCTGTTGCAGCATTGTGCAACGAGAACCCATGTGCTAGAAAGATCTTTGACGCTGAAGAGGATAATATTACCTGCGACTTTGGATATCGTACTTTGGATAAGGAGTCAGAGAGGTAGTTAGCATTTGATCATGTTTGTTATACACACTGTACCATATTTTAAAATATCTAATGAAGTAAATGGACTCCATTTTGTCTAAGTATGATCTCATCCTGGATATTACAGAGTCGCTAAGGTTGAGGATTCAGAGACAGAAGAGGTACATAAACAATCAGGTAACTTTCTACTTAAATCCTGTTAAATAGCAAAGTTTGGCCATCACGCTCTATTTAATTCTTAGATAATATAGATTGAAATATTAAAAAAAAAAGATAACATAGATTGAGTCCGCTCTTGGTCATATGGCACATTTCGCTTCTCTAATTTTTAATGCTTAGTTTTAATTTTCATTTTGCTTCATCAAAATATCTACTGCCATTCTCAAATGTTTTGGATGTAGTTCTTCCCAGAGACTTCACTAGACATACTCGCAAACTTCAAGTACAAATATCCTCATGTCATGTACAATGAGACATATTCAATGCTTTGTTTTAATTTTCATTTTTTTTAAAAGTAACGGATTTTATTAAAAACAATCGCAACCATATTATAAAAACAGGGATGAGTCATCCCACAATTATAACTATAGTTACAACAGGGATGAGTCATCCCACAATTATAACTATAGTTACAACAGCCCACAAAGGGAGGACTGCTACTTCGCAATGCAGCAGGAGACCGATCATATGCCCGCTTGACCCACAGTGCTCGCTATCGGAAAGAGGTTCAGCTGTCTCCATTGCATCCTTCTCCACCCCCCTTTAGCCAGCTGATCTGCATCCCTGTTTGCTGACGGCAGCTTATGATTGAATACTGGGTGCACAATCGAACACATATCCCTGATTTCTGTTAATGTGCCAGCCAATTTCCATGGGCCAGGGGCATTGTTTGTAGCCCACGTCACTACATTAGCGGAATCTCCTTCAATGACTAATTAATGACAATGATCTCACGTACCATCTCAAGCCCCAAAGAAGGGCTTGCTTCCGCCTCGTTTGAGTCACATATCCCAGTCAGTCCCAAGGATGATAGAATTATTCTTTCCCTCATTGTCACAAAAGAGTCATCCAATTAGTGATCGTCCTGGATTACCTTTAGAGATGCAACTCAAGTTGAACTTCACTGACCCTATAGGAGTAGGGATCCACTCAGGAATAGTCTAGCCATTGCACCTTTTTTCTAAAATGACTGTCCTCCAATTTCTTAAAATATCTCCCATGGTGTAGGAAGATAATATTTTGTTGTGTCTTCCCCATGAAACGGGTCGACTATGATATCAATAAGCATTCTTCTCACCCGATGTCTTTTTCTTCAAGGATATGGGCATTCCTTTATTTCCATACATGCCATATAGTTGCGAATGGCACCAGCCTCCAAAAGATCTGTCCTGCCTTACCAAAGGGTCCACTATTTCAGTATACAATGATCCTCTTGATTGATGAGGGGAACACCCAAGAAGAAGACCAAAGCTTTTTAATATGGCACTCCAAATGCATTAAACGAACTGGCAATGTAATAAAGCATGATAAGGACTCCTCTTCTGTCTATCCAAAGACACACAGGTGTAATAGTTTTAATTTTCATTTTGCTTCAAGTCAAATTATCTACTTCTGTTCTCGTTAGGTTTCAGTTATAATTCTTACCTGATACTTCATTGGAGCCATACTAGCAAACTTCAAGTACAAATATTCTCATGCCATGGACAGTGAGAAATACACAGCCCATGAAACTGCATCTACCGTCACTTTTCAAGTTAGACCCTGGGACTATTTCGAGGATTTTGAGGATTCGACTGAGATTTTAGCCGAGGAAATACTGAAGGAGTGAAAATCCACCTGGTTTGTCAGCGATTTATGGCAGATTATTAGTTGAAAATCCACCTGGTTTGTCAACGATCTATGGCAGATTATTATACTGCCTTTGGAAAACGGCCCTGAAAGAAGCCTGTAAAAGAAATCGGCAGCCTGCTGCTGCTAGTCAATCTGCTTAAGTCAAAACTCTGTTAGTCAATCGGCTTAAGTCGAAACTCCTTACTTTTACCTTAAACATTTGGGGTGCGTTTGGATTGCCAGAATCAAGAATTGGCTTCAGTCACCCATGTGGATCCGTGGCCCGAAATGGGGTGTCTACAAGCCTACAACCCATTACATACCAATCCTGATTCTCCTATTAATCTGAATTTTCCATTCCGATTCTGGTGTTTGGTAACCAATGGTTTTCAAACATCTCTTCTTTTCTGGAAGGTGGGAATGATTGTGTTCCTCAGGTTCAATAAAGTCATGACCATGGTTTTAAATTTCGACCGAAATCGGTGGAGACCGACACCGAAATTGGGGTTTTCCGAATCAGTAGTTTATTTCGGTCGAAATTTCGTTTTTACCGAAATTTAAGTTAAAAAACTATTTTTTATTATTAATTTAATATTTTATTGAAATTTCGGAAATTTCGCCCTAAATTTCGCATTAAAACTAATTTATTTAATTCAATGTTTTATTCAAACCTTTTAAATTCGAGTAAGAAATTTCGGGCGAAAATTAATACCAATTTTCGGGTCTAGTAAGTGATTTCGTCGAAATTTCGGTTTTTTGTGGGCCCGAAACCGGTACCGAAACCGAAATTTAAAACCTTGGTCATGACTCATCCGGCAGTCTCCAATCCAAGGCCAGGGAGAGGGGTGACCTCCACGTTCTTCACATTGGAACCCAAATAGGCTTTTGCAGTCACAAGTAGTTTGTTTTATGAAGAAATGGGTTCTGGAAATATGGGGTTTTTTGCAAAGTTTTTTTTTTTTTAAAGGGAGATTTTACCATTGGGGTTCTTGTCAGGGAGGATGAAGACGAGGGAGGGTGTTTTTGCAAACTGGTTTTTTTCCTTAAAAAGGGTTTTGCTATAGGGATCTTGGTGAGAGAGAGAGAGAGAGAGAGAGAGAGAGAGAGAGAGAGAGAGAGAGATTTTTGGGATTTAGATTTTCAGATTTTTGGAGAGTAGAATCTAGAATACCACCTCTTTGGGTGCTATCATATTCCGCCTGAAAATCCGGCGCCTTTTCTGCTCAAGCATTCCGTTTACGCCAATAAAGTTTTACCCAAAGGTCGGAATCTCCGGAGAGAATCAGGCACCGATTCTTATTTCTATTTCCGGCGATCCAAACACTCCCTTGGCGAAAAGAATTATAGAAAAATTGAGGAATTTTGTTATGACAAGCATGAGAAAAATTGTAGCATATGAAGAAGAAAGGAAGGATACAGTGTTGGAATATTTGTGGAACAAAGGCATTCAAAACATAGTAGAAGCCTGCAATTATATGGGATGGATGGAAATTAAACCGGGGAATCAACTATTGGTGTGGAGGCTCACGGTACAAACTCCCATGAGTGTTTGGAAAACATTTGTGATGGGCCATGAGCGGAAGCCGGTCTGCAGGGAAACCAATGGACAGTTCCTTATGCATTGAGAGATATGGAGGGAGGAACGATCATAATGAATGGTATTATGGAAAAAGAATCTAGTTTGATAGTAACGCAACGGATCAAGCGGGAATCTTACTTGAAGAGTACGATTCAAAAATTATCGTAGAATCCACTAGGAAGAAGAACCCTAGAATCCACTAGGAATGAAGAGGGAGAAGAAGAGAAGAACCCTAGAATCCACTAGGAAACAAGAGAGAAGAAGGGGAGAAGAAGTAGGAGAGAGAGAGAGAAAAGCTTTTGCTTTATTCAATATTCTATTAATTGTCTTTTTACATGTACAAGCTCTCATATTTATAGAAAAAACAAGAAAATAAAAAAAGAAACTAAAACCTACTGAATCAACAATATAACTCATGCCAATTAAAAACCTCTATCAAAAGAATGAAATAAAGAAAAATACTAATCCTGCTAGAAATAAAAGAAAGAAAATTCAAATACTAATCCTAGTGTCCTACGTCAGTCTCTCCCACTTGAATGAAACTCGCCCTCGAGTTTAGACAAAAATAAAGAGAATATGCTGAAATTTAGACCCGTTGTGAAACATATCTGTGAGTATGAACGGCTCGTCTCGATTTCAAATTGAAGTCCTTTCCATCGAATTATATACTTTCATTTGCTTGGTAATCCGGCGTTGGACTTGATTCGATTAGAAATCCAAGGCCTCAATAAACTCTTTAATCCTGGGCGGTTGAGGTAGAACGTAGCCTTTATTGTGCTCAGTATGAACAACGTCGTCATAGACATAGGGTAAATCTCCGTGCGCTGCAACTAAGAATTTTATCGTGATTCTTCGCCAAGTGATATAGGCTCTCCAAACTTTCTAAATGATGTTGGCGGCATATTTTATGCATAAGTAATCAACTTGAGTGATTGTTTCTCGCCACCAACTCTGAATCTTGATTGCAGAACTGATGTACCCCTTAAAGTTGTTTCTGGCCCAATACATGTGCCATGTCTTTTGGATTAGAAGGCACTTTTTTCTTTGCACGTACTTTGGCTTTTTGAGCTTTCTCTTGTCTCAATATAGCTTGGATTTTTAAGCTCTCGTGATAGGTAACTGGCGCGAATTCTTTTTTAAACTCATCAAGTAATTCATACCAACGATTAAATGTTGATTGTCCTGATCGATATTGCTCACGTTCCATCTATATCAATAATGATTTGGCATGAAGGCCAACGGTCGCTTTGGCACACTTAATTGTCTCTGCGTGGCTCAGGCCATATTTATCTATGTAATCCTCAATTGCATCAATCCATGCTAAACATGCGGACTCGCATTCGCTGTATCCAAAAAATGACGTGACTAACCGTAGATCCACGAGGTTAAGTAAAAATGAAGAAAAAGTAGTAAAAGTGAAGGTAAAGGGTCGTTGGATGGTAAAAAAGGAGGTTAAAGAACCAAAAATTGGATGTTGGGTTTGGTGGCAAAAGGAAAATAAGAAAAGGAATTTGGTTAATAGGAAAATCAAGGTAGGTTATGGGTTTTGAATGGGTAAAGAAGAAGAAAATGTATTGGTTAACAAGATAAAAGGACCAGGAGGTGGCATAATTATGGGTAAGTGACTGCTAGCTATGTGATGGAGAGTGCAAGGGGTTGGGTCGACTAGAGTATCGAAATGGGAATCCAATATGCGGCTGAAAATTAGGGACTTCAAGGGCCATTTTTTGGTGAATTAGAAAACTGGGTTAGACAGCTAAAAATAAGAGGAGTTTTGCTATTCTTTATTAGATTATAGTGGGCTGTTAATAAGCCACAAATAAGGAAACTTTTATTAAGCTAGCTCGGCATCTAACTTTAGGTTCTTTGAATGAAATTGCAACCATTCATAAAAAAAGGGTTAAGCATATCATGAGCTGGAAGAAGATGGGCAAACTAGAGAGTCACGGGTCTTGGAATTGGAAGAATAAGATTGAGAAACAAAGCATTATTGGGCAAATGGCTACGGAGATATGGCGATTAGAAAGAAGCTCTATGCCATAAAATCATTGTGGATAAGTATGGGAGGGCTTGGGGGATTGAGGGGAAAGAAACCACTTGTAGGTAAAGGTTCGGGTGCATGAAAGTCTATCTGTGGTCCTAGGTTACTTTTTGAGTCTTTTGTTAGATTTTGGGTAGTTGGCTAGGAGGGTCTTTGTTGTGCCGTGTATTCCCGAACCAATATCTCTTAGCGATCAATAGAGGGTTTAGACTTTAGAGTGTGCGACTCTTAAGGAGAGGAGAGGAGAGAGAGAAAGAGGGGGTGTTCATTAGGCTTAGGCATGACCTAAAAGATAATGTAACAGAGTCTCAAATCGTTATTAGGTGTGCTTTCTTATTTCTCACCTCGTTCTCTTGACAAAAGAGTGGATTCCAATTACTCGAGGCTCATTTTTAATGTATTCGTTTTTCCAAAGTTTGACTAAGCAGGAAGGAAAGGCTCCCACCTCTTAAGTTTTTTGAAATCATGTGCTCCCCCATGAGTGTCGGCCTTTGCTTGTTTGGTGACAAAAGAAAAGATTAATACCTCGTCAGCCGTTGTATTCTTTGCAAGAAAGCGGGGCTGTACATTGATCATCTTATGTTACACTGCCCTTTTTTTCTTGAAATGGCAGGATAATTTCATTAAAAAGGAAGAGGGCCGAGATGGACCCCAACCAAAAATACAATAGAGAAAAACAACAAAAAACCAAAAAGAAAAAATACACAATACAATTCTCAAGGAGGAAGGAAGTCAAACCACTCCAACTCCAACCTCCTAACCCCACTCCTAGCCAAAGAGTCTGCCTCCCCATTAGCGGACCTCCAAACATGATTGAAAACAATAGATGAGCCCTCAATTAAATCTTCTATTTCATCAAAATAGAAGAAAATCTCCAAGGAGGCGACACCAACCCCTTCAACCATCTAATCACATTCCAGGAGTCTCCCTCCACAATAGTGTTACACTGCCCTTTTGCTCACTTATTTTGGCGTTCTATCATCAGAGATTTTGGGCTTGCTTGGGTGTTCCTACAATCAATCAAGAAGATCAACTTGCATTAGGGAGGTGGGCCTTTTGGTAGATCTGGAAGAGTACTTTGGGGCCCGGTACCATATGTTGTGATATGACATATATGGAAGGACAGGGATGACCGCATTTTCAAGGATAAGAAGAGGTGACTGGGAAGGATAATTTTAGAAATCAAGATAGACCTCATCCATTAGGAAAGAAATGACAAAAATTTCACCAACTACGGCATGGGATATTTTGAGAAATCGGAGGGCTATAATATGAGAAAAAGCTTTGAAAACCCAGTGGTTGGATTAAGCTTAATTTTGACAGAGCTCTTAAGGGAATCGTGGTTGTGCGGTATTGGAGGTATATTCCGGCCCAATGGTTGGATTAAGCTTAATTTTGACAGGAGCTCCAAATGTAATCATGGTCATGTGGTATTGGCGGTATATTTTCGGGATTCAATTGGAGATACTCTACTAACCTTTTCTGGTCTGGTGGGTGTTTGTGATTCCAATAACGCGGAAGCAAGATCCCTTTTATGTGGTTTGAGAATGCATACGAGTCTCTGAAAGGTCCTGTAGTTATTAAAGGTGTTTCTTCAAATGCCATTGCATGGGCAACCAAAAGAGCAGTTGGTCCTTGGAAAGTAGCAGGTATCATTGCTGAAATCAGAGATTTGTGCTTCAATCTAAACCCATAATTTCAGCATTGAGAGCTACTAATGAACGGGTGAAAAAACTAGCCAAAGATGGAGCTGAGAAGGCATAGAGAAGGCAAAACTGATCATCAGCAAGCTCTGTCCAATAGAAGAAATAGGGTTGGATTCCTTTATAGTTTAGGTGGGATTACTAATGGGGTATCTGCTGTAATACTTCTTGGGACACCTCATCCCATTTGTGGCATTTGCAGGCACGTACATAATATTTTTTTTCTTTTTTGAAATGGCACTTACATAATATTTTTTGCATCGTTAAATCCTGTTATCTTTCAAAAACAATACATAGGGACCAAAGTTGATGGGTTTTTTTTAAAATATTATTATTGATCACTGATGGTTTTAAAAAAAATATTATTGTTGATCTCTGCTGTCACTTCCTTTCAATTTCAAGATGTTCATGATATTCTCCACAATTAGGATTTACAAGGTAAACCAAGAAGCCAAAAGTACTTTTTTCTCTGTCCTTTTTCAAGAAATTTTATGTTCTCCCTAATAATACAAACATTTGCTAGGTTTTGCCGATAGATATATTCATGAAACTATTCTTTTGTAAATGCCAAGAAACTCTTGGCACTCAAGAGTTTGAAAATGCAATGAGAATTGACTTTTTCCTGAACATCAAGTTCCGATCGTTTTATGATGGTGGAATCTGGTTGCTGCAATTCTTTTCCACAGAAACACTGGAGACCACCACTCCAGAGAAAAAATCTGGCCTTTCGACATTGCAAATTCGAGCTGCCATTGCAACAGCTGTTGGGGCAGCTGCTGCTCATGCCAAGTTACTTGCGGACCAGGAAGACCGGGAAATTGAACTTTTAATGGCTACCATGATCGATACACAGGTTCGGTGCTCTTCTTCTTCTTGATCTGGTCTTTGATTCCATAACCCCATGCTTTGAACTGTAGGGCTCATGATCCATGCTATGGGCAACTCTTTTTCATGCCTTTTTTTCTCTTTTGGGTCCTAAAAACAGCTCCATGTACTGAGTTTCTATTTACTTTTTTCTGTATGATTCATAGATGAGGAAGATACAATACAAAATCAAGCATTTTGAGGAGCTGGAGTTGATCATGGAAAAGGAATACAGCGAAATACAGAAGGTGAAAGAGTCTATTCTGGGGGATCGGATTGACCTTTTACAAAGGGCTTTTAAAGCAGGGATTTCAAGATGGAGAGGGATCCCAGTTTTGTGAAATGTTTGACAGGTACCATACTGTAATGGAGTTATGCTACTGATTTGTACTCTTTCTATGGCTAAAAGAAAAAAAGAAAGAAATTATGCATGAAGATATTTAAGCTTCTTTTCAATTTGTATGTCGTCTCTGTCTTTGAAGTGGACATTGGAACAGACCCCCATTTTTCATGGGGCAGTGAGTTCTTGGAATATATGAACTTTTAATCTAGTGACCAATTTGGCTAACAGCGTGCCGTTTTCCTTCCTTTTACCATACTTATCCTGAAATTTTGAAAATATTAAACTGCAAAAGTATGGTGATAAATTCACAATATTACCAAACCAAATTTTGAGACAAGGTTAAAGTGCGAAATGAAAGATAATTTTAAGGTTAATCTCATTCTCTTTCAAAACCAAACAGGTGTTTCTCCTTATGCGAAATTTAATTTACTTTGGGGTATTCTCCATGGATATCAAGCAGGGGTTTATGTTATCATTGGATAGGGTAGACTATACAGTCAGGGTTGTCAGTCCCAGAGCTTCATTCAACATAATTATCCAAGAGGGTTGGCAACCCCAGAAACTACTTATCCCATGGAGAACAGCTCCAGTTTATTTGAGATTCTAACCCTGTTTTCGATCTTCTTTTTGAAGAGGTAAAGACTTTCACAACATCCAAAGGGAAGAATAGAATTTGTTAAACCATTACTCCAAAGGGTTGTTATACAGTGAAGCTCAAATAAGGAAACTTGTTCAATGGTTCCCATCTGTTGCAAGTGCTAACAAATAAAAATAAATGGTTTGGATTATCGATAAGCAATATCTGAACGGCTAGGCTTTGAGAAATATGCTCTGTAGGTGTGTTCTTCCAATTGGTCTTCACGTGGCGGTTGTGAGGAATAGATCGGAAGTTGATATTAATGGAGGTGAGACGAAGATGCTCAGCCTTTTGCAGGACTGGTCTTCACCTTCTACAGCAATTAAAATTGAGTTTCTTCTTAGTATTCCAATTGGTCTTCTCGTCCTTCTAATTAATTTGTTTCTTCTTCTAGCAAATGGCCTTGACCTATTGCAGCACTTACAATTGGGTCTTCTTCTACCAAACTTTACAACCTCTCTCTTTCTCTCTCTCTCACACACACACTGGCATGCCATGGATTAGGATTTCCAAACATACAAAACACAGATGTTCTTTCTTTTTTGCTTATTTTTCCTACTGTTAATTGCTGCAGGAAAAGACCCCCATTACTTCCCCTAATGCCCGTGATTTCTACATAAATTTGGAGGATTTCTGCATAAATTTGGGAGCCATTGGATATAAGAATTTTTTTTATACATATGTCCCAAGTAATCAAAAGGGGCAGATATACCACTTCCCTTAATTAAATAGCTATTTAGACGCCGTTTGGATACGCGGATTTTAGAATCAAGGTTTTTAGTTTGAAAACAGTGTAAAAGAGGGTTCATGATCAAGCTGCTCAGCATTTCTTGGATTTTAAGTGAGAAATTCAGGTTTTAAAAATATCTCATCCATCCGAAGATTTCTAAAACCTGGAAATATGGGAGGATCTGCGACTCTCTTGTTGACGGAAAGAAGGGCGAGAAGTAAAAAATGAGTAAAAAACGACGGCTGGTCTGCTTCTTCTCTTGTCTCTTAGCTACAATTTTGAAGAAATCTTGGATTCTAAAATCCGTATATCGAAATGGCCCCAGGTCCGCTTCTTCTCTTTTCTCTTAGCTACAATTTTGAAGAAGTCTTGGATTCTAAAATCCGCGTATCGAAATGGCCCCTTAATTTTCATGGTATTTTTTAGATTTGTTTGTCCTAAAGGCTTCATGATTCATTTGTTTTAAGTGTGGGACCTGCATGATCTGAATGGCTAGGCTTTGAGAAACATTTTCCCATGATATTTAGAAACTCCACCTGATGAGTTTCATGAAAATAAAACACAAAATTGGGTATTCGCATAAAGGAAACTCCATGAAATTGGGGCAATTTCCCTTGGTTGTTTATTTAGTTTCATTCCAACACACTTGGGCTTCTCTTCATTGTCGTTATCCCACACTCAATCTTTTCTTATATGTAGTTTTACACATTTGATCCTTCCTCTATTGGAGGTTTTCTATGCCTAGTCATTTTCATAATTGGCTATCATTTCCGTGCCTATACAAAACAAGTTTTGACACATTTTGAGTAGTTTATATTTGTTGAACTCGATGATGAGCTCCCTAATTTAGCCAAGCACTATTATTTCAATCAAATAACCATGTTCTAAGAAGCTAATACAGATTCCTATTCTTCTATTTTCCATACATGAAAATGGCCTGCATCTACAAAATGTATCTTACTGTTGTATTGAGAAATGTGAGATACAAAGTTGGGCCCATTCAGTGCTAACAGAATCGTATTGTCTGTGCCAAAACTATGCTTATTCCATAATAATTAAGTATTCCCCATGCCTCAAACTTTTCTAACTGCTTCATATGGATTATGCATGCTTAATATTCTAGGACAGCACATGTGCTTTGCATGGAAAAACTACTAATAGAGTGTCTATGGTGTGATAGAGCGCCAAAATAAACCAACCTAACATTTTGGCATGAGTAACCCTTATAAAAGGTTATATGTTCATTCAAAGTGATCTTAAATCAAATCAGAAAAGAATGCAAGTACTTGTTGACTTAATCATGTTAAATGATCGATTGAGATATCGGAAGAAACCAATAGAAATCTCGGCCACTTCAAAAATAGAATCGAAATAATAGAAAAGGAGCATCCTACCAATTGCAACGTTTTTAACCTCCTCCCATCAATACCATTGCAGCCGTGTTTCCCAATAAGACGATGTTCTGCAGAAAACGTTCGCTGCACAGTACCTGATCTCGAATGTAGTGTGACAAGATCCATTCCCGAAATTCTGGTCGAAATTCGGTAAAGATGCTCGAAATTTCAAATTTTTGCACCAAATTTGGTAATTTCGGCCGAAATTTGGGAAATGAATAAAAAATTAATATATATTTTTTAAAATTTTACCAAAATTGATGAAATTTCGGCCAAATTTTCCAAAATTTCTACTGAAATTTGGTACGTTTCACCAATTTCGGATTTCGGTCGTTTTGGTTTTGGTGTTTACCGGAATCCGAAATTTCGAATATCAGATGAAATTTAAAACCTTGCTCAATCAAAATTTGATGTCGACCCTGCCGGCTTCCAAAGTGAAGGTTAGGAGTAGAAGTGGTGGCTGATGGTTGTTGAACAATTTGTTCTTGAACAACTTCGAGGTATTGCATCGTGTTCATCCAAACAGGAGAGAGTACAATTGTATTCCAAACAATATATGTGATTGTACATATTCCTATGGAAATTCCATGTCTATTGTTTTTCAACTTTTAAATTCCCAATAATGATATTTTTAGTATAAATCATTACTAGCAGGATTGGAGTATACAATGGTTTAGAAAATTTTTTGTTAGGGATTTTTTTGGTTTCCAACATTTAGAAGGAAATGATATATTTATGGCTTATTTAGAGGATTATCAGTATAAACCCTTTTAGGCATAACCCGATTAGATATTCCAAGCATATCAAGACTTCTAATTGCACAATTGATAAATTGTTAAAGTATGTATTTCAAATCTCATTTTAAATGGTTAGGACCCTGAGAAATTATAGTGTCCTAGAGTCAAATCCCGTGAAGGGGTACGATAAAAGTATCGCCCTCGATATTTGATCCCGCCTTCACAGGACTTAGGCTTGGGCACAGTATAAAACCCAGGATCCTTAAGTGTGATTTAGAGCTAGGATCATTCAGTTGGATCCACTAGATGAATGGCCTGTATCACATCATGAGAACACGTACAGGGTAGAACAATAGAAATCTCTTGAATAATTGAGAGAAAAAGTATCGGTCCTCCGTCCATGTTTGCTCCATCTTTTCCCACTGCCTACCAATTTCAAATTCAAACTCGAATCGAAGGTTTTTGAAGAAGGGAAAAAGATTAACGACTTTGTAGTGCGGTACCCATTTAGGGTCAATGTTCAGATTAATAATAAAATGGCTGAGATGTATACCAAATGTTTGATCGAATGACCGAACGGAATTTGGATCCTTGGAATTTGATGATAAGTGGGTTTGGGTCAAATGGGCAGAGAGAGGATGGGCTGCTATTATTGTTTGAATATATGAGTAAGTGGTTGCAACCCAATGAACAGTTCCATCTGTAACTTGAGAACATCGTGAATCTTCCTCTCAGATCAGTAAACAAACAGCTCAATTCACGCAAGACACAGAAACGAGCTTTACTCTTGACATATAGAAAACTGGTTGCTTTAAAGAGGGGCTTCTAATGATTCTGGACTCTATGGCCTCAGTTCCCACTAAAATCCAAAGCTTAAGAAAAGGGTATAGTCACCACCTCTTTCTATTGAGAACCACAAAACTGTAGTTCACTATAGCAGAATTCTGCTATAGTGCTTTAGGTTGTGGATTAAAATAAACCAAGGTGATTCTCATCTCCTTCAACAAGGAGAAGCAAAAGGCATTTACTACAACAGGTTCTTTAAAAAAAAAACGTCTGATTTGCAATTCAGTAATGACCACAAGAGAGCTTGAAATAACACCCTTGCCATTGAAATTGCATAAATGAGAAGAGGCTTTCTATGTGGTTTTAGGGAGCCTGCCACAACACAGAAGAAATGAATGCGAATCAATATGCTGAGGGGAAGAACATGGTTGGGTGAATATTGGGCTGCCACAAATGCAAACAAGGTTTGGGGATCGCTACCAAGATGAAGGAATTGAGTGGGCAGATGAAGGAAGCAGGTTATGTTCCATACACAAGATATGTGCTTCACAATATTGATCATATTTCCTTTCCAAATAACATGCATCCAAACGGTAACATGCATCCAAACGAAATGAATTACTTTCTAGGAAAAAGCTTTCTATTTAAGCTGTGTTATACCAAACGACAAAAAGGAGTTCCTTGGAGAGGAAAGGAAGAAAAAGATTTCCCTGGAAAGACTTTCCAAGGTGGAAAGACCTTTCCTACAAACCAAACAGGCCCTTAGTGTTAAAGTCTCCACTTTCTCATACCTACTACCACGTACCAAAAGCCATTACCTCTCTACTTTCCTTAGAGTAGTCCTATTCTTATAAACTCCATTTTGTAGAGATTCTCCACCATCTAGCAAGACCTCCATTGAACCTTCATTGAAGCTTTCTTGTCTCCAAGCTAGTGTCTGAAGCAAGGCTAACTTTTTCCATATTTTCTCGATGTTTTGAAGCTTTCTTGTTGAAGGATTCTTCTCTCTTTTTATTTTGTCTTGTATTGTTGTTCTATCAAATATTGAAGTTGATCTTTTGGGATTGTTCTTCTTCTCTTTTTGTTATGGATCTCGGGCTAGTGTAAACCTCAGTTTCACTATTTGAGAAGCGGATATTCCGGTGTTGAGAAATCCGTCCTTCCTCTATAGATAACGCTTGTTCAATGACCCAGACCATTTATTTGCTACATAAACCCCGGCTTGCTATCGATGGACAATACTCCAAAGTAAAATGAATTCCGCATAAGGAAAAACACCCTTTTTGGTTTTGAAAGAGAATGAGATTATCCTTAATTTGGGACTTCACCTTGTCACAAAATTTGGTTTTTGAGAAATTATGGAATTTGATCTCACCCACTGTAACTCCCATGTATCATGCATGTTTTGTGCAACCTATTCATCAGTGTATCAGTGCATCGCATGAACCGTGCGCTTTTTTTCCCAAATTTTTTTTTTTGGGGGGCCTTCACAATAAAAAATTGTTATTTTGAATTAGGAGAAACTACTGACACTTCAATAAGACTCATCACCCATCAACAGTTTCTAAACACATTTCATATAATTCACCTTTCATACAGTAGTAAATCAAGTGCTATGAGCTGTTTTTTAGGATGGAATTTTATTTACATGGTTTCCAGCATAGGGGTAGGAGGTTTATTATCATTGATTATAAATACCAGCTCACAAATTCAAAAAAAGTTTCTTGTCAAACTCAACCTAAAGGCATCCATCCAAACAGTGATGCTACACAAGAAAAAAAAATCTAATCACTTTGTAATCTGTACAATTTATATACAAACCAGGTAATGTCTCTGTGCACAATCTATTCACAATAATGAGGTGAATACAAACCATGCAGAAATTACAGTATGCTGTGTCATTCTGAATTTCTATCTTGTATTAGGATGCAACACTAATCGCTTTGTTAGAAGAAGAGCCACTATTCGCAATGTGTTATCCTGCGTGTATCATGGCAACTGAACATTTGAGCTTTTTGTATGTTTTTTTTCTTCTTTATGTTAATTGGGTATATCAGGAGTAAGACCTGATTAAACTGAAATTCTGGAATGAACGGGCTTTAAAGAAGTTCCCGAAGAGGAATCGGGTAGTGGTTTCTTGAGAAGGTTTGGGAGAGAAAAATGGGTTCTGTTTAACTCGCAGGATGGTCTGACCTAACTGTTGGCGGATTGAGTCGATGGTCTTCGGATCGATGGGGTTACCAGACACATCTGTAACATAGAAAGTGTCTATTGCTTTGCCACCCTTTGTTGAGATTTCTGCTCTTCTGATGGTAAAACCATTTTCACGGAATATCCTAGTAATGTCGGAAAGAAGCCCAACTCGATCGTCTGTGTGCAATTCTAGTTCCAGCCCCTGTAGGATCAAGCAATAACAATGAGAAAATCAATAATATTATATATAGGGAAATAATATCAGCACAACCATGTTTTGAGATTTTCACTAACACATATAGACTTTTAGTATTTAAAGAGCTGTCAAAAGGTTATTACCGTTCCCAAAAAGCTCTCAAAAGGCAATTAAAAAAGAAAAGACAAGCTGGGTCTGTGCAATTACTAAAGCATGGTTGTGCTGATATCATTTCCCTATCTGATGGAAATCTTTTGAGCATTCAAATCGATATATACCTCCGATGCTCGTCTTTCAATGGCTGCTTCGAGGCACTGGGCCACACGTTGTCGCTCAGCTTCTGATCTTATGGGGTGCCCATCCACATGTCTGATATAGTATTCCTACAATAAAACAAGATCCTTGGATGATAATGATATGGAACTCAAAAGGGTGGAGTAAAATAAGACTGTAAGAAGGGAAGAGAAGGTTAGTAGTAATCTATCCTTCCCTTGCCAACTGTTGATGGAGAAACATGTAACCTTCCACCATGTCATAAGGTCGGCTAACTTAGAGCCTGATAGACTAGCAAGGGATGGTGTTGTTAGGGAGGGTCTTCAGTTCTCTGATTTCCTTCCCTCTTAAAGGGTTGTTTATTTATTGTATGTTCTCTTATTGTCTCCTCCATTCTCGACCTTCTCGGTCGTGGGGGATGCTGTCCTTTCCTTTTCTCTATAATATATTTTTTCATCATTCAAAAAAAAAAGAAGTAGAACTAAAGAAAAAGCTTACTTGATAGGCTTCCATCCGCCCTGTGTTGACCGTTCCATGAAAGACCACATATTGCATGTCTGTTAGAGTACAAACAGTATCAAACAAAAGCTTTGGTCTATCCTTAGATCGCATTGTAACCACAGTGTAATCCTTTTCAAAGCAATCGAATAGAGTGACTTGAGTTCTAGAGCTCTTATCTTCGACTTTCCCCGACCCAAAATTTTCGTAATCCCTATCTGCAAACATCAACTGATGCAACCTTCTCTCTTTGTGAGTGACCCCACGTGAAACTGTCATTTTTGCTGTCTTCATATCATTGTTACCTCTTAGCACATTGCACAAAAGTTCCTTGATCATGGAAAGGCGTTTTGGGTCTTCAATTGCACACCCTGTGGACTCGTCTGTAACATGAACTACTGCCGCGGCTCTATCATTATGCGTCCAAACCTCGGCACTCACCACATTACATCTCAGGTCTGTGAGTACAGCGCTTACTTCGGAGAGTAGACCGGGCCTATCCATGCCTATTAGTTCAATTGAAGTATGCTCTTTGGAAGGCATCAAGCCGACGGAACTTCTCAATGGGGGAAAGAAGCAAGGTTCTGTTTCAAGAGACTGCATAATTGTGAAAACCCATTCAAAAGGTCAGGTGGCGCCAGGGGAAAATTTTCTGCAAATAGTGTGAGGAGTTCTAACAGAGAAAAAAAGCACAAGACATTTGTTTCTTAAGATTGCATTAGTAGGCCAATGTATTGAAAAATACAGTGGCAAAGAGCCAAAGACAACTATAATAGTAGTAATAGTCCTTAAAATTAATAGAAAATGGGTAAAGTATGTGAAGACATGCATCTGTTTTAGAAATTGTTTAAAATTGAAAAAGGGTAAGGTGGTTAAAGAAAGACCTTTCCACCTCCAAACACTGTAGAACACAGGTGGATATCTCAGAGACTGTAGAAACATGGATCTGTTTCATGGGATTTCTTCAAAAATTATTTAAAATTGGATGGGAAGGCAGAAAAGGATGTTCAAGGCATTTGAGTGATCTCCAAGCCATTTTAATCATTCAAAAAAAAAGATCACTAGATTGACTTCATGAGGATTAATCACATGTATATGCATGAAAATTTCAGTTGGGCAAACAGAACGAGAGTATTCAACTTGTGAATCCCCTTAAAACTAGAAAGAAATAGTGATTTTAGAACCAGGATGAGCAAGAATAAACTAAGTGATTACCTTTTTTATATAGTTGAGAAGCTCTTCATCTTTGAGTTTCATCCCATCAAGGTCGATTACATTAAACACTGAACGTTTGGACCGAGAAGAAAAATAATTCAGTTGGTGAAATTACTAGTTAAATGCTTCAAGAACTGAGAATCAATTCAAGCAGCTAGAGAATGCCTACCATCCATGAACCATCCCCCATCAGAAGATATGTATGCTTTTGTTATGACAAGGTTCAGATCTGTAAGGAATTGAACAACTTCCAGAAGAATTCCATGTTTGTTTACACAGTCAACCTGAAATCAAAAGCATCCCATTATTCACTAATTTCTGAGAATATTCTTGATTACTCCAAAACATGAAAACTTAAATCTAGAGAACCATAAAACAGAACAAATACAAATCCCACAAAGGTAATTAATGAAGGAAAGGGACTTAAGCTTAAAGCTTACCTTAATAACAGTTGCATTCTCACAAGCATTATTGTCAATGACAACCCTGCAAAAACAAAGCTAAATTTGATGAAGAAACAAATAACAAAAGAGGGAAGACCTAAAATAAAGTTGATTCCACAGAGTTCCAAGCTGAACCCTGTAAATGGAACATCAAAATAAGAAAGGAGAAAAAAAAAAACCAAAAGTGAAGAAGAAAATACTGGAAAACATGAAACCTAAGCAGGTTTTGCAAATGCATATATTTCAATGAAAACCCTGAAACCAAATGCATATATTTCAATGAAAACCCTGAAACCAAATGCATATATTTCAATGAAAACCCTGAAACCAAAAAAATAAAATAAACAAAAACATATTTTCAGAATAAAAGGGAAAAAACCCAAAAGAGGCCTAATTAGGTCAATTCCACAGAATACCAAGCTGAATGGAAGATCTAAATAAAAAGATAAAAAAAAAACCCAAAAAAAGCAGAAAATACAGGAAAACATGAAACCTAAGCAGGTTTTTGCAAATGCATATATTTCAATGAAAACCATGAAATAATAAAATAAAAAAAAACAAATAAAAACATACTTTTTAGAACAAAAGAAAAAAAACCTAAAAAGAGGCCTAATTCAAATGATAAATTTCGAAAAATTACAAATCTTACCCAAAGAAACAAAAAGAGTAAGAAAACCCCCTAAATAGGTAGATTCCACAGAATTCCAAGCTGAACCTTGTAAATCGGATTAAAATAAAAAACAAAAAAAAACCCCAAAAAGAAGAAAATACTGGAAAACATGAAACCTAAGCAGATTTTGCAAATGCATATGTTTCATTGAAAACCCTGATACTACAAAAAAATCTCAGAAAAAAAGGAAAAAAAACCCAAAAGAGGCCTAATTCAACTTATAAATTTCGGCAAATTACAAAAAAATCTTACCCAAAAAAAAAAAAAAAGTAGTTAAAAAGAAAAAAACCAAAACAGGGGAGATTCAACAGACCCTTAACAGAAATCTCCTAAAGGCTGCAATTTCTCATTGAAAACACAAAAACCCAGAAAGGAAATCACTCAAGAGGAAAGAAAAGAAGAAAAGGAGAAAAAAGAAAAAAGAAAAAAAGTATGAAAAAATAAAGAGAAACATACCTTGGTGGATTCATCCTTCTGATGAACTTTGCATACTCATCATCCATTTCTAGAATTACAAACAACCCAACCAAGAATTAAAAAAAGAGACCCAGAAATTAAATATCAAGACAAATAAAAAACTGTTCTGTTTACAAAGAAAAAGAGCTAAAAATCTGTCCAATGTCTTAGGAAGAACAGATCAGAGAGACTTGAGACTTTCGGCTACAACTAAACTTCATCTAATAAAAACGGTCAAGCTGCCCGGGCTGAGACGTGTCGATCTTGTATTGGCTCTGAGTAACAGTTACTGGTCTGCCCGGGGCAATCAATTCAAAGCTGCCCAAAAAACGTTATTTTATTTTTATTACACTCGTTTTCTGATTGGACCGTTTTAGGAGTAATTCAACTGTAACTAAGACACTAGAAGATGACGTGTAATGCGTTGAATGCCACGTGGACAATGCCAGATTTGCCGGTTGTTTTGGCGGCAACCCCGCCGTAACGACCAGTTCTCGTCCCACGTAAGATTAATGACCATTAGCTTCGGAAAAACAGGATCAGGAAATGACAGAAATACCACTTTCGCATGCATGATTAATATATAACGGTTCCTAATGTGTAGATAAGTTATCTACACACTAGCTTAAAATCCAGTGGGGACCACATTATTTGGGTGATCCAACCCATTCATTTTTAAGGCCCTCACATAGATAGGGTGTCCACGAAAAATCAGATCCATAGGATCATCCTAACCATACGAACTCTGGAGGTAAAAAATGGACTAATTTGTGAAGGTTTAAAGACATCCATTTTACCTCCACAAATCCTAGGGTTGGGATGATCCTATGGATCTGATTTTTTGTAGACACCCTATCTATGTGAGGGCCTTTAAAATGGATGGCTTGGATCATCCAAACAATGTGGGCTCCCACTGTATTTTAAGCTAGTGTGTAGAGAATTCTCTACACATATGTGTAGGAACCGTTTTCTCTCTCTCTCTCTCTCTCTCTATATATATATATATATATGTGTGTGTGTGTGTGTGTGTGCTCAAGGTTTAAAATTTCGGTTTCAGTACCGATTTCGATCGAAATCTGGTACAAAAATCGAAACTAATATTTTATTCAATATTAAATTTCGGCGAAATATTAAATTAATTTAAAAAAAACAGATTTTTTAGGTCAAATTTCGGAAAAACTGAAATTTCAGCTAAAATTCCAAAATTTCGACCGAAATAAATGACCGTTCAGGATTTTGGTAGTTTTAGTGTCAGTCGATTTCGGTCGAAATTTAAAACCATGGATATGCTAAGGGTCAATTTGGTTATATATAGTCTATAAATCTATATACAAATTGCACCCACAATCCAATTAGCGGATTGCACACCCCTGAACTATTCTTAGGGACCATTTGGATAGACAGATTTTACAACGGATGATTGAATAATCCTGGATTAAAAAATTCTAGGAACAGAAAATCAAGGATTTAAATATCTAGCTTTTAGTTTGTAAAATCAAGGATTTTACGATCTCGGACTATAAAATTCATGTATCCTAACAGCCCCTTAAGCTCGGTTTGTTTTAGATTTTGACAATGGTCCTTTACCTTTTTTATTTAAAAGAATAGGAGCTTAGAGAGCTGATAGAACAAAAACAAACAAAAATAAAAATTCAAATTCAAGACGAAACTAGACCTGAATTTTTAAATGTATATACATACGCTGATGAACTGATAAAGCAAGAATTTGACAATGATGCTTCTTTGATATAAGCTTATGATGCTGACCTTGTACACATCAATACAACAACAGGTTTTGCTTATCCGAAGAGGGAAGGATCCAATACAGAGGGAACGATGGTGAGACGATTTACGTGGCGCTTTTGTATATGTGACACATGCATCTGGAAATATGGTGACACATGCTTGGATCGTAAGAATAACATTTCGAACAAAAAGCCTTCCTTGGAAAAAGATTTCCTTCTATGATTTAGAGGGAAATGATGTGATTATGGTTAATTTAGAAGAATTTCATCATAAATTGAAGGTCTATGTTGAAAATTTAGAAATATTTATCCTATCCATACTTTTTGAGAAAATCTAGCAATCTAAATATGGTATAGCTAAACGATATTTTGTGACCCCTTTTTCAGCATTCCGACTCACATTAGACAGACTTGTGGTCGGCGGTCCGGACTAACAGACCTAGACATCACTGTGTTCTAATATCAATTTTCACTTGGGTGAAACTCAAGTCGGGTTGAGGCCAATCTGAACCCAACCCGACAACCATTTATTGAACCAGAACACGACCCAACCCGAGTTTTCAACCCGACCCAACTTGAGTTTTTAAGCTTAATAAAAAAATGATAAAAAATGTCGAATTTCACTCAAGTCAGGTTGTCCAAGCCCTCATCCTGAACACCACCCGAACTTAACCTGGGTTGGGAAAAGTCAACATGAACCTGAACTGAAGGTCCTGAACCTAAACCCGCACCCGAACCCGAACCCGGCCTGAACTCAACCCAATCTGATCCGACTTATTTTTTCAGGTTGAACCCGACCCGAGTTGCACTCCTGAGTCTGTTCAGCACGCTCGGACCGCCTTTGAAATATTTGTCCTGAATTGAGGATTCTGACGTGTCGAGCACCGAACCGTCCGATGGATAGTCTATAAAGGATGGAAGAGAAGTGTCTTTTTAAGCATCCCGGTGCCAGGTCAAGGGGAATAAACTTTTAAATGCGTCGAGCTGTCCACGTCAGGCCTACAGCTGGCTGGTATGTGACAGGCGTGTGAACGAGGGAAGATATTTAGTGGGACCTACCGAAAGATTAGATCCTTTTGGTGGACTAATTAATTGATGTGAATTGGGCCCACAAAAAATATTCTTACTACTTGACAAGGAATAGATATACAAGATGGATTCGGTGTATAACCCTTAGGTTTAGATTCCGTGTACAGTCAGCCCATTGGGCTTTAGATTCGGTGCATATGCTTTTTAACACCTACAATATTGGCTACTCGGAATGCGTAGTGTGTGCACACTACACACTACACACTACACACTACACACCTACACCACTCTGAAAATAAAGTGTATATACCAATAAAGTGGGTGTATGTGCTGAATCTATGAGAAATTGGGTCGGTGTCTAATTTCCTATGGGTGCCAAAGGATCGGGCAATCTTGATCGTATATGTGGGTTTGTAAATGGATGATGATCAAAAACCTTAAATCAAGTGGGTCCCACAAAGGACTATGAATAGTAGCGCTAATTGTGATTGCCAACGAGATTTATTGACACGTTTACATTACATGTGGCAGTGGGCCCATGTTGATACTATATTAACGGTTCTCATCAATGAAAACAAGATTATGGGTTTCATGTTTTAGAGTTTAGGATTTAAGAATTTAAATAGTTAGATGATATTTTCACCCTCTGCAGTACGCATTCGCCCCCTTATAGATATTTTCACCCTCTGCAGTACGCATTCGCCCCCTTATAGCGTGAACGGTGGGCAACTTTAAAGCTTTTTATGTCAAAAGGGGCGGATGATGTCAAAATCACATTAAAAAGGGGCGCATGCGTACTGCAGTGGGGGTGAAAATATCATCGGCCTTTAAATAATGGGCATATTGCACAAGTAAGACAAGTAAAAGACAAATTTTAGAGTTTAGGATTATAGTCTTTATTTTATAGACACTTAATAGGCTAAAGACCAAGTTAGCATACTGAGTACTGACACAACGAAAACTTTTAATAAAAGATTAAGCCACAAGCATTTATTTAAAGGAAGTGAAATCATTTCTCCCTCAATTGTACTCCTATTTAGTTTACAAGGTTGTCACAAGTCACACTCTTTAAAAAAATCTATGGGCAACAAAGAAAAAAGCATATCCATTCCAAAAAAAAAAAACCATTTAATAAGGATATTATAAGAACTTAGGAGTGCCAATATCATCTCTCCTTACAACAAACATAGTAAAATGTACCACTGAATTGCCCCACTCATTATACAGTGGTGTCTAGCCTAACACGCATGTGCTCTATTGACCTAAGAACCCACTCGACTCAATGGGGCATGTGATGAGCCGTAGACAGTCGGTTGAATTGGTTGTGACATGTGGCCTATCACATGTGCCTTAGGTCACCAAGGCCCCCTAGATATCTCAACACTTGGCAAACCAATATTTTAAAAAGAAAAAAAACTAATTTTTCCATGGGTCAACCTTCTTTTTTGTAGTCATCCACCTAATAATCTGACCTTTGATCATCATGTCACAACTATTCATGAGCCAAGTTCATGCATTTTGAGAGGTCCAAGTGTTTTGTGTCTTGACTTGTTCTGTATATAGTGTTTAAAATTCCCACAGAAAACTATGGTAATATTCACAATATCCTAGGTAGTAGGAACATGTTGTAACTAGCTGTGATTTGAAAGGTTTTCTTTATAAAAGTTGGGTTTTGTCCACTATTGTTTATATCTTTGTTTTGTTTCTTGAATCTATCTTTATAAACTATCTTCTTCTGTCTTCTATATTTCTATAACTTATTCCTAATGTTCACTACATTTAAATGATACTTGTGTGGATTTCTATCTTCATAAGATGAAAACATCACTTGTGTGGATTTCTTATCGCGATATTTTCATGGTAAATGATTAAAATGAAAAATTACCATATATTTTTTTCAAATCTCGGGATTATTTCAAAGTTTATCTTTTTCTCAAAATAGTGCGCTTTAATATCGGAGATATTTGTAACATAAATTTAAGACACCCTAAGTTTTGTTTTAGATTTCAAAACCATAGTCAGCATTCTCATAGAATGCGTCTCATGATGAGAGAATCCATCATCCACACAGATTTCTTTACATTATCTTGTAAGTGTTATACATAAAAAATACATATATAGATATATAAAACATAATATAAAAAATATAAATACATACATAAATATATAAATACAGGAATTCCATACAAGTATTCGAATTATTATTATTATTATTATTAATTGTTTTACAAGTAAGGATGATGTTTGAACCCCTGACCCCTATGCTACATCACCACTAGGGCAATAATCATCCTCCAATTGAAAGGTTAGTTTAAAATCAACTTTGATGGAGCATGTAAAGGAATCCAAAGAACATTGAATTAAGAGAACAATCAGAGTCGTCCACTTGGGCCAAGTATCACAACTGATTGAGAGGTGTTTGTCGGTATCAACAAATAGTCATCTTGATATACGGCAATCTCTTGAAGGAGAGAACAGCCACATCAGATGAATAAAATGAATAAGACAAACTGTGCTAAAAAAGTGAGCCTGTGTGGCATTCTCTCTGCGAAATGGCTTCCGCAAAATTGCATAACAAATCCCATATATATATATATGAGAAAAGTGTTGAGCGCACCATTTTTTTGGTGCGCTTAAGTGGTTATAACACCTCCCATTGGTTCGCTTAAGCGGGACCCAAACATTTAAACGAATGGGAGGCGTTATAACCACTTAAGCGCACACCAAAAAATTGGTGCGCTTAAGCACACCAACATATTCCTCTCTCTCTCTCTATATATATATATATATATATATATATATATATATATATATATATATATATATATATATATATATATATATATATAGAGAGAGAGAGAGACACACAACTTCTAAAGTGCTAGGCTGTCGTCAAAGTAACATATTAATGAAATACTATTACCACGAACTTACTATTAAATTAACATTAGGTGGTCCCTAAATCGGCACTAGTCTTACCATCATCCTATAGTTCGAATAATTTTCTAGTGAAAGGAGGGTTAGAAAGAAAACGGGTAATAATTAAAAATTATTGTGAAAATATCCATTTATTAGATGGTTAAGATCACCCTGAATATGAGATTTAAGAGTCAAGAGAAGGTTAAGATCATCCTAAAAATGAGAGAGAGAATGCTGACATTTTCAAGGAAGACAAATAAGAGGGGTGGAAATGCTGTCATTTTCAGGGAATCAGAAGTAGATGAGGGATGGAAATGCAATGCTGGAAAAGGCGTGGAAATATCATTTTCACTATTTTAAAAAGGGCTCAATTTGAATGGATAATTCTATTTATGTTGACGTGGTGTGAGTAGCTCTAATGATTTTGATACAAGGTTTCATAGAAGGTTTTTCAAACTATTAATTTCTTATGGAAATGATATATTTGGCCTTTTCTTTCCCGGGACAGCCCCTTGTAGAGTAAAAAGTAGTCATAAATACACTAGAGAGGGCTGTCCCACGAAAGAGAACGGGGAAAATATATCAACACCTTTTTGTTATTATGTTGACAGCTGCGTTTCGATCGGTAGAATCAGGAATCGGAATCCGCATCTTATTCAACCTCCCTAAAGAAGAAATAAAAAAAATACAATAAAAATTTTCATTTCCCGGAAAACAGATTCTGACATTTTCTTCTTTAATGAGTGAACATTGGTTGGGAAAAAATTTCCATGGAAAATGAGTTAACCAAAGGTTGGAAAATTCACTGTCCATGGAAAAAAAAATTCCCTGCATGGCTGCATCCAAAGAGCCACTTAAGCCATGTTTGGCAACTATGAAAAATCATTCCCTAGAATATTCGTGGGTAAAATTGTTTGAGAGGGGTTGAGAAAGAAGGAGACAGACAGAATTGAGTGAGGAGGAGTAGAAATGGCATCAAAATCCCTAAAATACAGTGAAAAAAAATACCTATCTAGAATTGAATTTTTGTAATTTTCATTCTCCCCTCACTCCCACCCTCTCCAGTCCCCCACAAATATTCCATGGAATAGTTTTTCTTGGTGGCCAAACACTGGGTTAAAATAAGAAGAAACATCAAAATGAAACAGAATGCAGACCAACAATACTCAAACGCTCACAATAATAAAGAATTAGTAGGAGATTAGAGTTTAGAGTTACCTCTTGTTGATCTGATTATGTCCATTGATCAGAGAAAGCTTTGACACAGAGAAAGCTTCAAAATATTTCTCTTTCTCCTTTGTGTGTGAGAGAGATAGAGAGGTCTCCTTATAATGAGCATAAAATCTCAAAGCGTCGATTCACATTTGCATTATTTGGAAAGAGAAATAGAAACAGAGAAGAGTACTTTCCTTTTGCTGCTTTTCTTTCTAAAAGAAAATCCAATCGCCAAAAGTTGCTTATTTTCGACCTTTTTTAGAAACCCTTTTGAGGAACCGTTTGAGGAAACATACTAAGCATAGGTCATTAACTTCCGATATCCATTTGAGAAAGATAATATTTTTTTATCTCGGGCCCTTATTTCGTGGGGACACCCATTTGGAATAAGGTTTGTAGCTTGTCTATACAAAATGTGGTCACAAGGTTTCTTATGTAGGGTTCACATATCCCAAGACTTTATACGGTGCGCGCGCGCGCGAACTCTAGTGTTTTTCAAACAGTGCGGGCCCACTTCATAGGGTGATCCAAACGGTTCATTTGTAATTAAATAGGCTGTACCCCATAAATTAATCATCTCCGTAAGATGATCCTAACCTTTCGATTTGTAGAGGGAAATCGGAAGGTTAGGTCATCCATGATTTTCGGGGTAAAACCTATTTACGTTGTGGCCCAACAAATGAACCGTTTGGACAATCCTATGAAGTGCGCCCGGTGTACTTTTTGAAAAACACTGGGCTTCAAAGGCACACACACCCTAAACACTATCCATATATCATTATATCCCAATCATTTTGGGCTGTAAATGCAATTGTGGCTTCAAAATAGGTTACTTCTTGGGACACTCTGCAGCCTCACATGGACCTTTAGTAAAGAGGAAACTGTAGACACCCCATTTTCCCCATCACAATTGTTTACTAAGCAAGAGCTACAGAATTTTACGATCCAAGATGAATTTCCTGGTGCGGCTCACCTCTAAATATTTTAATTGAGATGTGGGGGCATTTTGAAACCATAAGATGGCCACTAAGTGATCTAATAGATATAATCTTGCAAATCATAGACAAAATCAAAGGAATCAGGGTACTTGGATGTGTAAAGAAAGTGAATCAATGGTGCAATTCGCATAAATTACTCAAAATAAAAGCCAATCCAACCATATGAATGTTGCCCACTGAAGAAATTGATCGATGATCAAGGGATGTAACGCTTCAATTCAACCGAGAAGGACATATTGTAGAGTGAAATTACATTCACGCCTTCACAAATTGGCCCCATCCAACATCAAAGATGAATCCAGACCATCATCTAGACCTCGGTGACGGTCTTAATTTCTAGAACGAAGCCTCAAAGCAACCCGATCAGAAGTCGAAACAACAGACGCACTGGATCGATCAGAAATCACTGGGAACCGTAGGATCCAATTCCCAATAATTGCATACAATACAAATCAATTCAACCGTTGGATCCTACAATATCAATGGGGACATTGAGAATTTCATCCTGATTAGAGAACCTGAAATCCCAACCATCCGATCAAGCCCGGCAAGTGATCAACTGAACAAATCCTGTCCAACTCAATCAAATTAAAATCCTACCTTAATTTTAAAAGGCCTAATGCCCTTGGCCCCTTAAAATGTATCATTTTCCAAAAATAATCTCTCTCTCTCTCCCCCCGACCAATTTTAGTGAGAAAATAATCAAATATCTCCCTCTTTTACTGATTCCCGATTCTAATGCATAACCAAACAGTAGAATTGATATTCCCTATTCCCTTGGAGTTGGAATAAGATTGGTATTTGATTTTACTGATTCCTGATTCATGTGATACAAACACACCCCTAGTGTGACCAAGGCAGAATTCAAAGCACTAGTTAAAGATTTTTTAATCTTCATTAATTATAAATTAAGTGCCTTAAGAAAATAAATAATTTCACATAGGAATTTTGTGCGCCAGTACAAGTTACAATTTCACACAAAAGAAAAGTGGCGACACCTTTGATAGCAAACTTTACACCTCACTACAATGATATATCATGGTTAGGGGTATAAACGGATCGAATTCGAATCGGATATGACTATATACGAATTCGATTACAGTATACACTATCCGAATTTGGATTCGGATTCGAAGTTGACGGATATTTAATATCTATTTACCAGATTCGGATGTTAAACGGATCGGATATATCATTTACTAGATTCACATCCGCTAAGAGCTGGATATCTCATAAACGGATTCGGATAATATCCGCTTGAAACGGATCCGGATAATATTCGCTTTACACGGATTCGGGTGCGGACGGTAATCAAATTTTCGAATATCCATTTACACCCCTAATCATGGTATGATTTGAATTCAAGAAAAACATCATTTTATCTTCATATTGTTGAAATATTTTCAAAATAGAATGGTTTTAAAAATGATTTTTTTTTTCAAAAACTGATATTGTAGAAAACTCGTGGGAAAACTAAAAAGTTTAGTCCCACAGGGAAAAGCTAAAAGAGATGCGAGGGGTTAATAAAGAATCTGCTCCAAGGGCATTTGGTTTACAATTGCACACATGCTTAAATCTAACTTCTACGGACCACAAAAATGGTGCATTGTTGCATCATTTGTATATGCATGAAGAGCAGTGATAGTGGACTGTGGGGCGCAAAGTGATACTTTCTTGGCACACTTTGCACTTTACATGTCGGCATCAGCGCTGATCACAAACAAATTCGATCTGGAACACAGAATCACTAAGAGCATGATCCGATCATGCTGTATTATTTGGAGCCCACTAGAAGCCAGTCACGATCTAGTGGTCATATAGCAGATCTATTTTGATCTAATGGTTGAATATATACTCATGTATAGATTCAATCTAGTTATGATCTCGATCATACTCATGATCAGACGTGATCTAACGGTCAAATAACTACCCCCAACGATTGGATGTGAAGTTGAAGTTTGATCAAGTGGTGCAAATCCTCTTGAAAATGTACTAATTGGTCTATAAAAAGACTAGAAACTAAATCCGTGAAGAATAATATGATATACAAGTCTTTCTAAGGATTTCTACGTACACACATTACATTAATTTCCCTCTTTATGTATTTTTTGGTCTAGCATGTGTTAGTTATTTTAACCGTGCTTCATTATAGCTTGTGAGTAAATTCACTGCAACCCAGTGCACCTTGATTCGTAAATTTGTAGTGAATATTGTCTGAAGGAAAGCGTTAAAAGTAATGAGCTTTCAAGTATTTTTCATTCATTTTCTTCGACTGGATCACTATTCAACTCTTCTACTCCAACATTTATACATTACACTGTAATAGCTCGCTCTCTCTTCTAAGGGAAATTTTGGGTTTTTGTCATAGTATATACCAATTTCAGAAATATCAGTCTCAGTAGCGGTCTAGTCTACACCAACCATGACTCTGTGTGGAAGAGCTTTGAGGTAGCAAAGAACATGAAGTGCACATGCAAATGTTTTGCATGTAATAGATTAATGACATTTCAGAGAACAAAGGTAGACAATATATGAAAATGACCCAAGCGTTTAGTGGCTTTTATTTTGTATAAGAAAGGTGATCGATCACTTACACACCAGTACTAGAAAAATTTCTGCGCCAGATTTCTGAGACAGAGTCAAGCTTTCCGACTCAATATGTCTCACATTCACACAGAAGCCAACAATTCAATTGATTATCCTTTCTAAATGGTTTGGCAAATACACCAAATTTCAGAATATCATCTTTTATAGGTTTCATTCTCTTTTCTACATTATTAGTTGGTTAGGGGAAATGAGAGATTTTATATGGTGTAAGCCAATAAAGTCGGGTATTTTTCAAAAAATACTCTATGGCTCCCACCATAGGATGACCCAAACTGTCCATTTGATGGGCCACAACGTACATAGATTTTACCCCAAAAATAATTTCTGGAGGATGATCCGGGCCAGGATCATCCTCCTATTTGAAAAAATACTCTACTTCACAGGCTTACATCATATAAAATCTCTATTTTTCTTGGATGTGTTTTCCATGGTTAATTAAGCGTTTTTATTTGAAAAGGAGAAAAAACAAAGATTCAGGTAGATCCAATGGAAAACAAATTGTCTAATTAATAAAATAAAATAAAATTGACATTCTCGTTGAGCATCATTTATTACTTTTGAAGGGAACTTTAGACAAGCTGTTTCAGGCGGTCCCAAGAGGCGAACTTTAAATTGAACTTTGATGGATCATCAAAAGGCAACCCAGGACCAACCAAACACTATCAACCCAGGGTCCAGCTCCAGCTGTAAATGAATGAAAGGACATCTTGGAAAGTTAGAAACAATCTTAAAAAGGTATCTTCGACTACCATTTAATTGATCATTTATTAGATAATGTTTTTTGTCGCCGACACCAGCCCACCCAATATACATGTGCCATGTGTACCACGATTAGGTCTATCGCAGGTACCAGCAAACTCTAGGGTTGGCCTACATGTTGCACATGTAGCCCCTCTTTTGGGTTTGGCCATTGCATTTGGATTTTTGTTATCTGGGAGGTTTGAACTCGGAACCTTTGGCTCTTATATCACGTGAAACGACATTGATGGGTATGGCGTTATTTAATCTTTTATACTTAACGCCTAAGACCTTGATCAAGTACGATTTCATAGTGCTTTTCAGATGAGAATCTACAGGTTGGTATTTTTTAGGGTATTGATAGAACGGATATGATTGATCTCTATTGGCATTGGAACGGTAGATACTGCACGATCGGGTAGTGGCCCGCTAGATCAATGAAGCTCGATCACCAGATACACATGGGGCCGGCATGTGTCTGGTTGGAAAGTGGAGCCATGCTTGGATTGCTCCTTCATCTTTCCACCAATTGGAGTGAGCAATAATAGGGCTGTTACAATTTCCAACAAGTTGTCTTTCGAATTGCAACGATGGGAGAAGTTTGAAGTAAATAGATTGCCACCCTCCTCTGGCCCAGGAAAGGGGGTGGATATATCATTACCCTTTTGCAAATTGTGAACAACTATGAAGCCAGTACTGTCCATATCAATGGTGAAGATCAATTCTGGGGTCCCATATGGGGATATGTATGCATCATCCAGACCGTTGATCTTATAGTACATCATTAGGTGGCTCACATGGATTTGGTCCCACGCTGAATGGGCCTTCCATGCATAGGATAAAGAAATACGAACAAACAACGGTTTAGCTTTTGTTAGAAGAACACTAAAAGACGCTTGAAGGATCAAGACCCTAGGATCATTTGATCAAGTTCTTATCAATGACATTTAGCCAAACTTATGGTCACCCAGTCGGACCAACAGATCCGATCACATAGACGTGGAACGAAGGGAGCCCAGTGAGTGTTTATCTTACACACAGGATGTCCATTTGGGCCGCTTATGGTGTTCTACAAGATTGACTGTCTTATTTAACATTCATTCGACTCATGCCCTATTGTAGGACCAGGACTTTGCCTATTAGGATAAATTGTAAATGGGACTTTTTCCTAAGGCTGTTTCACCTCCGCCCTCAAAGCGTACCTGATAAATCAGTCATTCACTTTTTTGTGAACGACTGAGATCAATCTCAGTAAGAAATGTGGTTGAACCCATCCGGTTTGGGTTGAGCCTGGACCAAGCTAATTGCACCCGTAAAGGCTCTATTTGGTTGCCAATATCTCGGGCTTCACTGGAATTTTCTAGGGCTTTGGGGCGCCACGTAATCCAAATCTCTCACTTGATTGCCATTTTAGACTATAAATTCCAGGAGTTTTCTAGGGATGCTAGAGGGCTGTCAGTTGAGGTTTAACGTCCCTAAAAAACCCCCAAATTATACGGAAAAATCCAGGTACAGCATCTCTCTCTCTCTCCTCTCTCTCTCTCTCTCTCTCTCTCTCTCTCTGGTGTAAAATAAAACTACATTAACAGAACTAAAGAGGAGAGAGTTCCCATTGGATTAGAGCTTTTAGAAAAATCAAGAGGCCTATCTCTCCACCAAAATCTGAGTTGCTTTTCAATTGCCTCTAGCCAATTTTGTGCCACTCTGTTTACCTTTGCGTCAATGGTAATGTTGCTCCATTGTGACCTAGTAGTCACGGGTTCGAGTCACGGAAACAGCTTCTTTGCAAAGCAGGGATACACCTCCCAGACCTTGCAATGGTGGGAGCCTCGTGCACTAGGCCACCCTTTTTCTGTTTACCTTTGCGTATCTGTGCCACCCTGCTTAGCTTGCCAATGAGTCTACCTTGATTATGTTGAAGGCCTTGAGCACCAACTCTGATCGATCCAAATGCCGTCCATCACCGACCTTAAAATTGATAGCTTCAAAAGGAGCCTTTTCCAATTTACACGGCTCTACCACTTACGAGAGCATAGTTTTTTATTTAAAACCTTCTTGAACGACCAAAATCTAGTCCTAAATATTTGGAAAAAGCCTTGAGCCAATGACAACCTAGGATCCAAAATACAAAGTTTTGCCCATACTGCTTAGACCAAACCTAGGCCTCAGCTAGAAGCTTATTTAAATAAATAGGGACCCAATTCAAGGCATTATAAAGGTCACACTGTTAAAATCTCAACTAGAATCAAGCTCTAGTAAGGCATTCAACCCAAAGAGCCAATCCCGGAGAAATATCAGGCTTACAAAGGCTTAAATTTCCTCTCTTCTCCTTTTTGAGAAGGAAAAACATTATAATCTCCTTTTATTTTTTGAGAATCTCTCATATTTGTCCCGTAATTTTTCTCTTCGCACCAAAGGCTTTTCCATGCGTGGTTTGGTTTTGCTTTCGGATTTTTTATTTCTTATTTGTGGTGTTATTTATTTTCCAGGCACAAATGTAGATATGTTTATGGGTTTTTTATTCTTTAATTCACACACACAGAAAGGCCTTCCTTAGCAACATAATCAAGCTCTAATAAGGCATTCAGCCCGAAGAGCCAAGCCCATAGAGCTATCAAGCTTACACAGGCTTAACTTTCAGTTTCATAGTGTAGTTGCTTTTATTCCTAGTTCTCTCTTCTTCTTTTGTTTCTTTCTTTTATGGGTGTGCCTAACCTGTGGCAAAAGTCAGATTACTGTCGGTCCTTCCGGGTTTAGTCTAAGGTTGGTGTAACTTTAGTTTCACCCTTCCAAGCTCTTGGAAAGTTCGATAGGTCACCCGTAGGGCTGCAAATGAACCGAGCCGGCTCGCGAACATGTTTGAGTTCGGCTCGTTAAAAGCTCGGCTCGGGCTCGTTCATTTACTAAACGAGCCGAACCCGAGCCCAAAAATTATGCTCGCCAAATAAACAAGCCGAAGTTGAGCTTTGTATAGTTCGGCTTGGAAAAGCTCGCGAGCTTTTTAGGCTCGGTTCATAAACGAGCCGAGCCGAGCTTAAGCTCGGTTCGTTCCACTTAACGAGCCGAGCTTTCTACAATATTTCACGAACCGAGCCGAGCCGAGCATTTTCGAAAACTAAACGAGCCGAGCCGAACACGAGCCTTCATAAAAACTAAACGAGCCGAGCCCGACCACCCCAAAGCTCGGCTCGGCTCGGCTCATTTGCAGCCCTACTCACCCGTCTAACCGATCAATCGGCTAGAGCCTGTTGACTTTTTATGTGAAAAAAGTCTTTTTGTAATTCAAACTTACAATGAGGTGTTTTTAGTTATGCTTTTGGGCTTCTCATTCAAATTACTTGGGCTTCCCTCCAAAAGGACTAAAGTAATGAGAAAACTTTAGTCCTAGATGGGAAGTGTGTGAGGATGAGAGTGGTCACATATATACTTTCACTCTCTTAGCCTTGTGAATGAGCAAGAGGTCATGGGAATCTTACGCGCACGGATCGCCCACTTGGGTCCGGTGGGCTTTTGATCTTACCACACACGCGCGCCGCCCGGCCCGGTGCGGCTCGGCCGGCCGCGCGCGTGGACCTAAGGCTTTTCTTTTTCTATTATTATTTTTTTCGTTTTAACAGTCAAGAGTTTATTTATTTTGTTTTAACTCTTTTTTACCGTTTAAGATTCCTTAATCGTGGTTTAGTGGCCGTTTGGAAAACGTCTTTCACGCACTAAAAGAGTGCGACGTTTCACCTTAACGTGTCGATTACCTTTCTATAAAATCGGTTTTAGAGAAAACAGAAAGAAATCCTTGACGGATTCTTCTTCTGCTCTTTCTCTTCTCTGGTTTTCTCTCTGGTTTTCTGCTCAAGGCTTTTGGCAAATATAAGCGAGTTCTTAGGCATCCGCGCTGCGTGAGTGCACACCCCTGGAGCGAGAGTTGTTGTATGCTGGAGGCATACGCCGAGACGCCCATCTGCACCGTTGATTCGTCATAGTGAGGGCGAGATTTGCCTTAAGGACAGCGAAGATTCTGTTAGATTTTATTAAAAATCTAAGTTTCAAATATTCAATAATTGGGCTAAGGCTTTAAGGTGGCTTTTCATATTCCTTGGTCTCCAAAAGTCATGCACAAAAGGACAAAAGAGTGGGCATTTCTTGGTGACTCTTTGTATTCCATTTATGGTGGCTCTTTGGTTTTCTCCTTTAGTTGAATGCCTTTAGTTCTCTCATTAAGGGTGATTCCATAAGAATGAAGAGACTCTTGGCTAGCTTCTAAGAAGAGGAAAAAAGGAGAGAAGGAAAAAGTTCTACACCATTGTTGTGGTGTGTGAAAGGAAAGCCAACCAAGGGTGTGTCCCATATTTTGGTGTGAGATTAAGATCTTCACAAGAAGCCTCAAAGTGTTTTTGTAGAGCCCGATTTGTTTAACTAGAGAGACTCGAAGCTTTGCCTTCAAAGTGTTTGGTAGGTGCACACCAACACTTAGTTGCTGTTCCTGGAGACGGTTCGGTCGTCAGATTCTTGCACCGGAATAGGGCCGAATAACGTCTTAAGCGAAGCGTTCGAGGACGTACAGCAGCTCTACAGATATTTTGGATTATCTATTCTCTGTTTGGTATTTTCATCTTTCTCTAAGATCATACTATTACAGTTTTCATTTTATATTTTTCCTATTTGCACCAACAATCTTAAGACGTTATTCGTATAAGATGGATACTGCAAGAGTTATGGGTATTGATGGTTTAAAGCTTGATAACTTTGACGGTTCTGATTTTAACGCTTGGCGTCGAAAAGTGATTTTTGGAATGCAACTTCTGAAAATCTACTATACTGTTCAAGAGGAGAAACCCGATTTTGAAGAGGAGAACTCTAAGGAAGAGGCGGATTGGGATCGTGATGATGACTTTTGTAGAAGTTATTTGCTCAACTGTTTGTCAGACCATCTTGCAGATGTTTATGGGCAAAACAAAACAGCTAAGGCAGTTTGGGATAATCTGGAGCAGCAATATAAAGATGAAGAGAATTTGTCCAAGACTCATCTTATTGACAAGTTTCTAGATATGAAATTTGAAGATGGAAAAGAAGTTTTACCCCAAGTGAAAGAACTTGAAAAATTGGTATTGAAGCTTGAACAGAAAGCGATAAAGCTCAACAATGTTTTCATTGCTGGAGCTATTGTAAACAAGCTCCCTCCTTTCTGGTTATCTTTCTCTATGGAGATGCGTAGAAGAAAGAAACAAGTTTCTCTTGATGATTTGAAGCGCTTCATTCTGTGGACCCCGATCCGAGAGAGGCGGCGGTGAGGGACGTGCCCCCACGCGCGAAGTCTCAGGATCATCCACGTGAATGGAGAACTCTACCAAGGAACTCTCGAAAGAAGAATGCCTCTCACAGCATGAGTGGCGATATAAGGTGAGATACCTCTCGATTCGGGGACTAGCCCAGATTCGAGGCGTACCTTAAACAAAGAAGAGTCGACATCCAAGGAAGTGGGCCAAGGATCCCATACTATGCTCTGTTGCAACGGATAACCAGAGATTATAAAAAGATGGTTCGTGCCTGGTTACGAATTCGGAAGGTCTAAAGAGTACCTCATCCGCCCAAGTGCAAACACCTGGTCTCTTATGCCATTTATTTAATGATTTTGAAGAGTTTTGGGCAAAAGTCATATGAAATGGGAACGAATATCTCCAAGAAGACGTCTATCTAATCATGCATGTCTCGGAGATGAATAATAAGCACACATAAAAGAAATGAAAGAAGTGTCGCCTAAGAATAACTAGGTTATGAGTGTCATACCTAATTGGTGTCTGAGTTCTGGTGTGAAAACACATGCATGCTACAGCTAAAGGTATAGGATCTGTACATGAAAGTAAGAAAACACAGCAAAGCACACAACACAATTCAATTCTATACATGACTGGACAAAAATGAGTCCTAACTCTAATGCGACCTGACTCGGACCAAGATGGCCGTCTATCCCAGCTGCTCTACGTATCCCGGCCTCGGGAAGAATCAGAGTTAACGTAGTTCGATGCCCTATTCTAAACTACTATGCCTAACCATCTAGAACCGCTATCCTAGACTCAATTCCACTAGACTCGACTGATTTTTAAAGCTTTTTTGTACAATTGCTTAAGTTCATGTGAGTTGTAATTTTTAGGACTCTCTATATGCCCTAACTAATGCAAGTTGATTAGCCTTGAGCTAATGCGGGTGGGCCCTATATCCTATGTGTAACTAGGCTGTGCAACCTAAGGAAAACCATGGGCTGACTATATGCTTCCTAGTCTAGCCATCGGTTCGACTAAATGTCTAACCGATCGACTCGAGGCCTCCTAACTCTAGGGACACTCACACGACAAGACACACCATATCAATACAAATCAGGACAGACTCTTAACTCTAAAACACCCTAAATAGCTAGGATAGACTCCTAACTCTAGGGGAAGATCTTTTTGAAAAGGGTTTGAATATTTTTGTAATTTTGAAAGGTTTGAAATGCTCATTTTTTAAAGGTTTGGCTGGACTTGGGATGTGAATCCCAAGCTGCACTACGTACCTCGTGGAAGAGGATCAAGCCAACGTAGTTCGGAACAGAATTCCTAGCTACTCCTAATGACTCGAGATTTTTGAGATTTTTGGATTTTAAAATGTTTTTTGTTGTTTTGGTTGTTTTATAATGTTTTTTTTTTTTGAGTTTTTGACACAAGAGGATTCAATCCTATCATCATAAGGGGAGGATAGACTCCTGAATATCCCGCAAAGGTTGGACAGCATCCTATGCTTTGCAGGGGAAAAGAACAGAAACACAACTTTGCAAGGGTTGGACAGCATCCTATACCTTGCAAGAGTGAATAGAAAAACACATTATTTAACGAAAGGTATGATAGAATCCTAACCCCTATGATGATAGAATTTGACTCTCTAGAATAAAGACGGATTCCTATTCTAGTGGACTAATAAACTAAGATAAAGCTCACAAGTAATAAGGAAAAAGAGACCTTGTGCATATTTGGCAAAGATAAAACACCCAGCCGGGCCGGACAGCTACCTAGCCCTAGGGTGCAACAAATGTGCAACCCAATACCCATAAGGGTAAGGGTATGATGCCAAGCCGAGTAGGATGTTCTCCCAAAACCAAATGATGCACAAAGAGGAGGTTTAACAAGAAAATGAGACTGGGTAAGTCTCTTAGATACAGAGGTAGAATAGAGAAAAATTGCTAACAAGGAAAAAGAGACCTTGTGCATATTTGGCAAAGGTAAAACACCCAGCCGGGCCGGACAGCTACCTAGCCCTAGGGTGCAACAAATGTGCAACCCAATACCCATAAGGGTAAGGGTATGATGCCAAGCCGAGTAGGGTGTTCTCCCAAAACCAAAAGACGCACAAAGAGGAGGTTTAGTAAGAGAATGAGACTGGGTAAGTCTCTTAGACACATAGGTAGGATAGAGAAAATGCTAACAAGACTAGGCAAGTCTCCTAGGCACAGAGATGAGATAGAGAAAAATGCTAGCAAGACTGGGCAAGTCTCTTAGGATAGGATGGGCTTGGGCTATCACCTTCATCGCCCTACAAGAAAAGGAAATTCTAGTATCTAAAGAAAATTAACAGCAATCTATAAGACTGTGTTAGTCTATCAAAGAGAGAAGAAAAAGATACCAGATAATCGCAAATTCTACTCTATTCTTATAAAAATAAATCAAGTGCTAAGCAAAGAAGAATTTTCAAAAAAAATAAAAAAATACACAATCTATAGCAATTATAAAAATGATAAGCAACATTAATTAGTCCAGACCAGCCGCTGGATAGCCTAATAAAATAAAAGAAAACAATACCAAACACTTCTATGCCCAACCAAAAACACCACCCCAATATGGGGATGAAATCAGATGATGCTAAAGTAATCATCTGATATCACTTACACATGATAATATTTCTATATCCCGCCTTGAAATCAGACAGTACTCATGTCGATAATATCGAATAGAGTAGTCATCTGATTTCCTTCTTCCTATTAAACAATTTATTTAAATAAAAAAGAATGAGTATAATAAGCTTTGAAATAATCTCACCTGAACAATCTATTTATTACCGAATTTGGGGTGCCCAAGAAGATTGTATAGAATATTTTAAAATGATCAAATGAGATAATGATAAAAAAAATGCAGGAGGATCTTGTTAATACAAAAAGGAAATATTGTAAACATTAAAATAATAAGATGTCAGCAGTCTATACCTTTCTTAAAGAAATGACATCATCCTAGCTTAAAATATTATCAATGACAAGTCTCTTTTAGAAAATTTAAACAAGCGTGAATTATCACCTAAGAATATAGCCACTTACAAAGGCAGCAGCTATGTGTAAAATAATGAACAATGTTTTATATTATGTCTTTGATCATGACCTAAAGAGAACTTTTAAAGTCATGAAATAATATCCATGAAATCTGTGACCAATATTCTATTCCAACAATAAAATAAGGTTGCTATGGTTATTTCTCTATTCCAACAACAAAATGAGGACAAAATATGTACAGCTTAGATCTGTTCCATGAAGCAAACACAATTCATCAAGTATTTTCACCCAGAAATATAAGGAACCCCCTATATTCTTTGCAAGCCAAACAAAGAAGAAGAATAAGACAAGATCATACAGCTAAATATGATTGAGCTAACAACATTCCGGGTCAATTGAACAAGAAAAAGACAAATTATGATGGCACAAATTAGTAAAACATTGTTATACTGATATTATTTTCCAAACGATTGAAAGGGGACCTAGGAGTTTGAGTCAAGGAAATAATCTAAATATTCTAGATAGCAATATACTGGTATGATGAAATTTAAACTGTAAACTTTGAGTGTAAATTTTAGACCCTAAGTCATCATGATAGACATAATTTCATTCAAGTCATGAATCTAAAAGAAAGGTATAGGATCACTTGAATTATGCAAAGGTAATTACAAACACTACATTTTCAATGGACCACTACTCTCATGGACATATATACGCATACATACACATGTACACACATACGCACTCACATATACACACAGCCACACATACACACACATAGATTATTTAGCCGTAAATAGAGACTGTAGTTATGTAATAATTCGTGGTCGCAACCATAGACATTATACATAAACTCCTGGTTCTTTCATTTTACTCAATTCCATCCGGATTCATGAGGACAAATAAGGTTACATGATGCACACATCAAAATTTTAAGTTATAATTGAAAGAAAACAGGGCAAGATTGAGCATTTATCAAAATATGGCTGAGTTATTATCAAGGGGATGAGGGTGTGCATATCAAATGGGGCATGAGAGCCGTCCATATACAAATGGAACAAAGGTTGAAATGTGCAGAAAATGATCCAAACCAATGGCAATACAGGGCAGAAATGTGCATTAAAAATGAGCTAGACCAGTGTCAACACAGCGCAGAAATGTGCAGAAAGTGGACAGCAAGTGGTTAACAACAGTGAACATCAGCTATGTGCTTGTGAGACGAAACAATGGGCAGCAATTTTCATGAAATAATGGACAGCAGTAGTGAACAACCAGTAGACAGCAACTATATGCTTGTGAAACGAAACAATGGGCAGTAGTTTTCATGAAATAATGGATAGCAGTTAAAGTACAACTACTTTTACTATATGTATAAATAAATTGAACTCCAAATAAACATGGACAGATGGGGAAATCTGAGTAGAAAGCGAAGGAATTCAATGAAACTTTAAGAATTAAGCTTTAGAAGGTACTAAGAATTTGTCCTTCTCAAAATACAGACTTGCATGATTAGCAGATTAATATAAATAATTTGAAATTTAAAAAGACATGGTTAAAAAAATTATTAAGATCAAAAGCATCTCCTAGATCTTTACAAATCAACTACAAAGGGAATGAATAATCAATATTGAATTAGCATCAATGACAGTTACCCGATATATTCAATGCATTGGGAGCCATTAATAGAATAAATGACAATAATCACGTGAACTAAACATGCAGAATTTATGGGATATCATCAGCCTAACCAATATTCTATTTGATTCAATGACTCACTTTATCCTCCAAATACTTATCAAATGGACTGCACACTAGCTGGCCTCAACATCTTCATTAGAATCCTTCATCCCTTTTCAAATAGACTATAAAAGGGATATAAGAAGTGACACATATTTAAACCAGTAAGCTTCTGTCATTCTTTATGGTTCAGATATTTTTTTGGTTTTGCTTCTTATTGTAAAATGGATTCCAGATGTCTTTACCCAAGTATTTTTCAAAATTAAATGATGCAAGATACTTAAGAATTTCAATAAATCCAAGTCTTATAAGAAAACTCCGTACACAAAATCATGCCTGCTTCTCTAATTGATTTGAATGCAAATGCTCACGAAGGAGGAAAACTCAAAAAGTTTTATCAAGGATATTAAGTCCAAAACAGGGTTACTATCTTTAGGATTTAACTAGAATGCCATCAGGGTTGGAAACATGTCATAAGTGAATTTATGACTATAATAAAATAAAATAAAATAAAAAATTCTAACAAAAACAGATTTAGATATGTCTAGGTTCAACGTTAAGAGATGCCAATATATATAAAAAAAACTGACCTGCTTTTATCATGGCAACAACAAATCATCTTGCTCGTTTACAAAAAATAGACATGACAACTACCATGTTGTGTCAATGAAACCAATTCATCCTGTCTTTCGGTGCTTAAAAATCAATCTTGAAATTGCTCTAACTTCTGATAGATGTGCTAACTCATACGAATATTCTTTCATCATGTTTTAACACTTATACTAATCTATTTCATCCTATATTACCTTAAAGTGTTTAAATATCTTTACTATTCTTAAAGCTCATAAACTAATCCAGAAAGTAAAACAACTTTATAAATTATTTAGACATGGTACTAGTAACATTTAAAACAGAAGACTAATACCTATACCATGAATAAATGGGGACCAAACTCTGCTCATTGTTCAAATACAAGTAATTTCAGGTAACAGTATATAATCAGAAATTTTATTAGCCCTTATTTTCTTGTAAAATTCATCCAAATCAGGACATTGAATCAATAGGTTAATGTCTGTAAAGAAAATCATCCTTATTAGACACTCATGCAGTCCCTTCATCTCAGGAATAAAGAAATAAATAAATAAATAATGAACACATATGATAAACATACAAGTCGGTATACATGACAAGCTTAATCTTATAAATGTTTCAATGTTCTATTACTCTCATGATTTGTTTTTTTTTTTAGCTCAACAGATCCATTTTTTCATGATAAACTTGACAATATATCAAAGAAATCTCTTAACAAAAATCAATATTCGTGAAGAAAATCATCACACTGATCTTATTTCTAAAAAAAAAATTTATTTCATTGAAACTTCACCAGATCTTACTCAAATACAAAGCTAAAACTTTAAACATAAAATGAAAACAAACACACAGAGAATTGAAGATTACCTATTTCTGCTCAGGAAAATATTGCTGATCGAAGATGCTAACCTCTCTAAGACTTTAGCTGAGAGCTCTCAAACTTATCATCTTCTACGAAAACTTCATATTTGAGATCTAAGCACTTGTTAGGGTTTTAAGCTTTAAGATCTCAGGATTTGGAACTCAAATTGAAAACTAGGGCTTGCAAAGAGGATAAACAGAAAATGAAGTCTAGCTAGATCTTGAGTTTATCGGGTATGAAGAAATGGCTGGCAAAAATGATCGGAGAAGATGAAATGAAGCGCTTGAAGTAAAGATCTAACCGGAGTTTCAATGATCTTGCCGGAAAAACGATCGGAGAAAAGAAGAAAGAAATGAGGTTAAAGTTTGTAGCTGAAATAGTGAAAGAAAAAGGAAAATAACAATAGCTAAGATTATAAGGGAGGAGAATAAGATGATCGGAGCGTGAATCTGGCTGGAAAAACTGGTCGGAAGTTCGTCGGAGAAGATGAAAATCGACCAGATCTACTTTCTCTCACTAGAAAAAGAATTTTTTTTTTTTTTAGAAAAAACGAACATAAGTTCGTATTTATAGGCAAAAATAGCAAATGATATAGGCACAAATACTTGATGGGCGCGCGGTTTTGCGCGAATTTTTTGATAAGCGCACCATCAAATCGTGCCTTATTCGGCCCAGATTTGACACCGTTCCAGGATAAATCACCCCCCTTTTTGGTTATACTGCGGTCTTCTCTCGGCTTGTTTGCTAGGCAAACGCGCTCTGATTTCGACGAAATTTTGCGGGGACCTAGCTGGGACCCTAACCTACCTTGGGGTGTAATTTGGGGTCCTAGAGCATCGGTTTGATGGGGGTTTTGTATAAAATTGGAAGGGTTTAGGGTATGGTCAAAATGGGGTGTCTACACATTCGTATTGAAGATGAAGCCCGAACCTGTTTTCACATTGAGTTGCGTGAGAAGCAGAAGGGACTGTTGTGTTGACACTGGGAAGACTCTTACTCTGAAAAATGTCAAGCATGTTCCATTCATAGCTAAGAATTTGGTGTCTGGCAGAAAGTCCTTTTCTAAAGTTTCTAGGAGTACAGAGTGTCTTGATTTGGTTCACTCTGATACGTGTGATTTCAGAAGTTTCACTACAAGAGGAGGTATGAAGTATTTCATCACCTTCATCGATGATCGCACTCGATTCTGTCATGTGTACTTGTTGAAGTCAAAAGATGAAACTTTTGGGAAGTTTGTGGAATTCCGAGTCAGGGTTGAGAAGCAACAGAGTCGACCTGTAAAGAAGCTCAGAAATGACAGAGGTGGTGAATACTGGTCCAATCAAGCAAAGGCATATTTCAAGGAGCATGGTATTGTGGCAGAAACCACTGCCCCTTACTCACCTCAATCAAATGGAATTGCTGAAAGAAAGAATCGCACGCTCACTGAGATGGTGAATTCAATGCTGATCACTGCTGGACTTCCTTCATGTTATTGGGGAGAAGCTCTCTTGACTGCTAATTTTATCATGAACAGGGTTCCGTATTCAAAGACAAAGGTCACACCACATGAACTTTGATATGGTTATCCACCTAGTTTGGATATTCTTAAAGTGTGGGGGTGTCTTTCATATGTCAGAATACCAGATATCAGGATACCAAAGATTGGGCCAAGGGCTAATATGTGCTTATTTTTGGGGTTCGCTGAAGACAGTGATGCTCGAAGGTTTCTGGATCTTGGCACTAACTCAATCATTAAGGCCAGAGATGCTCAGTTCTTTGAAGACAAGTTCATCAAAGACAAGAATGTTGCACTTAGTGATCTGCCAGAAAACTCTCATGCAGAAGAGTCTATTGAACCAGAGGTTGTCTCCCTACCAGCTTCTCAAGAGGTTATCAATGGAGATTCAACCATGTCTAAAGTAGTTGAAGTGAATGATGATTCCATCATTCCTGAATCTCATGAGCCTCGTTCAATGCGTATCAAGAAAGCTAAATCTTTTGGGGATGACTTTATGACTTACAGTGTTGAAGCAGATCCACAGACATTCAAAGAAGCGATGAATTCTAGAGATGCTCTATTCTGGAGAGAAGCTTTTAATGATGAGATTGACTCATTGATCCAGAACAATACTTGGGGGATAGTAAATCTTCCTGAAGGTGCTAAGCCCATTGGTTGCAAGTGGGTCTTTAAGAAGAAGTTATGTGCAGACGGTTCCATAGAGAAGTATAAAGCCAGATTGGTGGCTAAAGGCTTCACTCAGAAAGAAGCAATAGAAAGAATGACTGTGTATCAGATGGACGTGAAAACGGCATTCCTGAATGGTGATCTGACTGAGGAACTGTACATGCAACAACCAGAGGGATTCTGTGTTGAAGGTCAACAGAACAAAGTGTGCAGGTTGATAAGATCTCTCTACGGTCTAAAACAAGCTCCAAAGCTATGGCACGAGAAGTTTGACAAAGTCCTCAGGAGTGATGGATTTGGTGTCAGTAACTCTGATAAATGCCTATACAGCAAGATTGATGGGGATAAGGCAGTAATCGTCTGTCTCTATGTAGATGACATGCTGATCATTGGGACAGATATACAGATTGTGACTTCTGTGAAAGATTTTCTTTCATCACATTTTAGTATGAAAGATCTTGGAGCTGCCAATACTATCCTGGGGATCAGAGTTTTGAGGACAGAGTCTGGGATTGGTTTGTCTCAATCTCATTACATCGAGGGCATGCTGAAGACATATGGATATTTTGATCTGGCTGAGTTATCTATTTCATATGACTACAACCAGAAGCTCCATAGCAATCCTGGAAGAACTGTAAAGCAATTGGAGTACTCAAAGGTTATTGGTAGTCTGATGTATGCAATGCGTTGCACCAGGCCAGATATCGCATTTGCAGTGGGGATGCTCAGTAGGTTTACGAGCAATCCAGGTAAGGAACACTGGAATGCAATCCAGAGACTGATGAGGTACTTGAAGGGTTCTCTCAACTATTGTTTGTTCTTCTCTGGTTATCCATCAGTTGTAGAAGGTTTCTCAGATGCTAGTTGGTGTTCAGAGCCAGACGAGTCTAGATCGACTGGAGGCTTTGCTTTTACCTTGGGAGGTACTGCGATTTCATGGAAATCCAAGAAGCAGACCGTCATAGCTAAGTCTTTTATGGAGTCAGAGTTTTTTGCTTTGGAAGGTACTGGAGATGAGGCTGAGTGGCTCAAAAATCTTTTGCTAGATCTTCCGTTGAAGAAATTGCATTTGTCGGCAATTACTATCTTTTGTGATAATCAAGCGGCCAGCACTGTTGCAGAAAACAAGCTCTTCAATGGAAGAAAGAGGACTCTTCGTCTGAAGCACAGCTATATGTCGGATCTGATAAGTCGAGGGATCATTGCAGTGATCGATGTTCGATCATCAGAGAATGTTGCTGATCATATGACACAAGGTCTGAAAAGAGAATTGGTCATGCAGACATCCTCCAGAATGGGACATATGTCCATTTGAGGTATGAAAATTTGCATTTGAATTATGGTCATTTGCATTTGGGAATGGTCTTTTGTGTTTATATCTACCATTGTAATGACATTTATGGTTCAAAGACTTGTCTACCTAACTTTGTCATTCATGGTTTAAAGAATAAAACACAAGTAGACGGATTCATGATTGCTTGCATTTGTTGCATAAAGGACTAAGTGCATTTGTTGCACAAGGGTCTCATTGCATTTATTGCAGAAATATTCTCTTGTCGGAATGGGTCTCTTGCCTATATAATCTATTTATATTTGTATCTACCATTAAACTATATTAGTGGTTCAAAGCTTAGTCTACCATCAAATATAGTTCATGGTTCAAAGAATGAAATACGAATGGATTTGTTTTGGTGCACTTTAATATAAATTGTTTAAGACCATTCCTGTGTTAGTGCACTTAACCTGTCGGAGTAGAGGATGACTGTAAGCCTTAATGAGCCCAAAGCACTTTGTGTGTGGGATGCCTAGCAGGTGCATGCCCTGAGGGACTCACCTATGTATGGGTAGAGGCATATCACCTCTTATGTAGTCTGAGTAGGCAAGACTGCTAGAGCCCTACAGAAAATGAATGTGTTGAGGTTGGCTTTAGTGCCTTAATGAGTCCTGAGTATTGTGGATACTCTGAGGAACTCACCTATGTGCGGGTGGAGGTTTGCCATCTCCTATGTAATCTGAAGGATTGCTAGAGCCCACACAGAAACTTGTCATGGTAAAGAGGTTGGTTGTTAAGCCTTAATGTGGTCCGAAGTACTTCAGGTACGGGGTGTTTGACAGGAACACACTAAAGGACACACCTATGTTAGAGTGGAGACTATGTGTCTTCTATGGAGCTGGCATATTCCCAGAGCCCTCGCAGAACAGGACGAGCATTGTGTGTGCTATTTGTTTCAGGCAAGCTTGTGAGTAGTGTGGTAGTTCAAGGCGTAGTCCACTACGCACTCGCACTCTGAATCTAGTCATGTGTGATTACTGAAAAGTAAAAAGGTACTGGTTCAAGGCTAAGTCCACCATGTACTTACACTACAATTCAGATAATCTATTTGGAAATTCAAGTCTTCGGACATTTTCATTATGCACAATGTGACTAGAGCTCTCTGAGTTTGTGAATGATTTGAAACTTGTGGGGGATTGTTGGATTTTATTAAAAATCAAAGTTTCAAATATTCAATAATTGGGCTAAGGCTTTAAGGTGGCTTTTCATATTCCTTGGTCTCCAAAAGTCATGCACAAAAGGACAAACGAGTGGGCATTTCTTGGTGAGTCTTTGTATTCCATTTATGGTGGCTCTTTGATTTTCTCCTTTAGTTGAATGCCTTTAGTTCTCTCATTAAGGGTGATTCCATAAGAATGAAGAGACTCTTGGCTAGCTTCTAAGAAGAGAAAAAAAAGGAGAGAAGGAAAAAGTTCTACACCATTGTTGTGGTGTGTGAAAGGAAAGCCAACCAAGGGTGTGTCCCATATTTTGGTGTGAGATTAAGATCTTCACAAGAAGTCTCAAAGTGTTTTTGTAGAGCCCGATTTGTTTAACTAGAGAGACTCGAAGCTTTGCCTTCAAAGTGTTTGGTAGGTGCACACCAACACTTAGTTGCTGTTCCTGGAGACGGTTCGGTCGTCAGATCCTTGCACCAGAATATGACCGAATAACGTCTTAAGCGAAGCGTTCGAGGACGTACAACAGCTCTACAGATATTTTGGATTATCTATTCTCTGTTTGGTATTTTCATCTTTCTCTAAGATCATACTATTGCAGTTTTCATTTTATATTTTTGCTATTGCACCAACAGATTCTTCGTGCCTCAACTCGATAAGTGATCTAACGATTTATCTTTTTCTTTACAGATTATTATTGCAGAAAATAGTATTATTGATTTCTTTCTTCAAGTTGTGACGTTAATTCGTTATAAGGTATTCTCGAATCCTAAATTACAGATTTGCACATCAATTTTCTAACAGAGCCCACTTGTTCACCATAGTCGGAACTCCACACAAGGCCTAGCTTAAATTCTCGTTATATCTTATTATGTATTCTTGCTTCTTATTAGTGAAACTTTTTCCGTAAATAGAGAATTTAAATGAGATCTCGTATAAGTAGTGACCCGTTTTGACTGGATAGGTTTGGCGCTTAAAACCTTCCAAATCCTTCAACCAGAGAATGAATCCTTACGGGGACGACTTATAGTCAGTTCGATCTACTAGGTAGTTTAAGTAACCTAAATCCTGATTTTTCAACTTTTTAAATGATGACACTGAGTAAGAATCAATGATTAAATTAGAATAAAACAGAAGTCAGTCTTTTTTTTTTAATATCGGTAAGCTTGGGTTAGGCAGATCCCTACCAGAATATTAAATAAAGAAAAATGAGACAATAAAAGGACCAAGACCACTCCTCAATCCTTAGAACAATGTCTAAGGAAGGGGAGAGAACAATCAAGGTCATGTACCCTTGATATCAATACTCAACAAGCAAGAGAAAAAAAATTACACGTAATCTCGAGAGTCAGTCCCATACTCACGTGAATTTAAGCCCTTAGTGATCGTAGAGGTTATTCATCTTTTGGCTAAACTTCCTTGCTCTGTGGCTCTTCCTCAACTTCTGAGCCTTTCAGAATTATGTTTTTCCTCTGTTTTCTGAGTTGTCCTTGATATTGGGTTCTAGTCCCGAGGGCCAGCCTTTCCTTAAGTTTGCAAATTCGAATCCTCATTGATATTCTTTAGTTCTTCCTCTTCTTCATCCGAAGCTTCCAACATAGAGAAGGGGTTCTGAATGTTGATGGATGGGATAGATGCAAAATTGTGGGGATAATTAAGGCTAATGGAGTCACCCCTAGGATTGTCATTAGAAGCCTCAGCTTCTTCTTCAAATGTTTTGCTTTCGGGCTTTTTCTCAACAGGTCTCCACTCTTGCTTTGCACGGTTCCCTTTATCTGCTTTTTTTCCAGATTTTGAGGGCAAGATTTGGATGAATGGCTAAAAGCCTTGCAGACCTGACATGATGGAGGCTTCCACTCATATTTAATTTTTTGGTATGATATGCTATTTGAGATTTTCAGCTCGAGTTGATCCGGGAGAAGCTTTCCAGCATCAATCTCCACACAGATTCAAACATAACTTAGCCTTGTAGCCTCCGTTGTTTGAGCATCCATATATAGGGTCTGACCAAGTTTACTAGCAATCTTGCTTAGACCTACGGGGGTCCAGAATTTGAGATGGAGACCAGGCAAGAAGTCAGAGTTCTTATCTTCATATCCCCACTTTCTTCGCAAAGGGGAGGAAACGAAAGCGATACATATGAACTTTCTATAGTTGTTTCTTCCGATTCCATTATACGCTTAGCATTCCCTTCTCATTGGTTGCGGCACCTTCAATGTGATCCTTGATCTTAGAACTATTTTGAATAAACAAAGAAATCAATGATTTGACGAAGACAACAAATCCAAGCAGCATAGCTTCACATGAAGATTGTAGACACACCCAAATTCAATAAATAGGTAAGGACTCTAACAACAATGCGTGCTTTAGATAACTTGATGATATCATTCTTCACTAGTTATGTTGGTGCCCCTCACAAAATAAGAGCATAATAATACGAATACTTGTTGGCTCATACTGCTAGCTTTAACTATTTCAGGCATAACACATTTAAGTTGGCCAAACAAATACATTTAAGACATTTAAGACAAAGTTTGGAAACTAAATTTAAATCTAGGAAGCAATTTTGTTAGGTTGATATGTTTGAGAAGTTAATTTGAACATGAAAATATGTATGTCGATGGCCAAATCAGTCATAAAAATTCATCAAGTATATATAGTGGTTTGAAATGATCATTCAACTGCCAATAGAATGCTCTTCCAAGTAAGAACCATCAAAACAGTTAGGACATACCTTAAGGGTCTATTTATTTGGATGCTGTTGAAAGACTAGGATATGTCGTTTTCAGGCCTTACCCATGGGTTTTCACTGTTTGTTTAGAGGTAAAAGGGGATGATAATAATGAGAAGGCAAGAAAAAACAAAACAAATTTGTAAATGACTCATAACAGGTCCTGAGGTCAAAACCCAACAACTCCTCGATATTGAAAATCCTTGTGTACGGCGAACCCAAAAAAGAGGGGTCGCACTTGAGGGGGAGTTATGAAGTATAAATGATTAAATAATACCAGCTCTAACCGCTTAAGCATTTGGAGCAATTGGTTGTTTCACATTCTTCTCACTAGATGCAACTACCCCCAAATGTATATTCGGCGAATGTTCAAAGTCTAGAAAATCATCGTTTCACAAGGACCCTTGCCATGTGTACAATGATTGGGTCCATGAATCTAAACCTTTGATCAAGCACGTTGAAAGAGATGTCTTTTACGATGTCATTAAGCAGTTGGTTTTTGCTTAGCACGATCTTCAGAATGAGATTTCCATTCGCAGAATACCTACACCTACACCTACTTGGTTGTCCTGTGATGACCCATCATATCAACGATCCTGATCAGTTTTGCAGTAGACCTAGACCTATTGGGTCACCCTGTGATGACCCATCAGTACAAATACCATGTGTGCACTGAGTCATTGTCATTTACTTTCATTAGGAAGACGAGCTCGTCTTGCCCGTTGACCTCTCGGTTAGGGCCATTCAATAGTATTTGGATGGATTCGGGTTCGAACTAGGCCAAGTGGCTATGATCATTTGCTTATAGTGGGACCACTAGAAATTGTTGGGAAGGAAAGCCTTCCCATCCGTGTGTGAATCCAAGTTCAAAGCAACCAACAAACATTTCTACGTATATGCCGGGAAAAATAAACCACACCACAAATAAAACAGTGCAACCTCGAAAAGCAAGAACATCGATAAGATGCAACCACAAGGTTAGTACATCAACAGATTTATGTGGGAAACCCTTCAATGTGAAGGAAAAAAACCACGGGACAAATCCAAGAGAGATCCACTAAAAGTAGAAAAAGATTACACTGTTTTTCCTTCTTTAAGTTCTTTGTCTAAAAACTTGAGGCATCACAAATCCGGAGAGACTGACAAAGAAATTGAAGAGATACAAAGTTACCTTACAAATCGCTAATCTCCTCCTAAAAAACAACAAAAATTGCCTTCCAACGAATCAGAGATAATCCGGAATACAACCACAACAATACCCACTTTCCGAGTAGTAGTTCAGCTCCGTTTGGTTGCCGGTTAAAATTTTGTCCCATGAAGTTTTAGTAAAATTTTAGTCCCATCCCATGTTTGGTTGCCTTTTAGCACTAGGTTTTTTTTTAATCCCACTCTTGTAATGATTGCTTGTGTGGTGAACTTTTTAATCCCACTTTTGTAATGATTGCCTTTTCATCCCATCCTAAAATAATCCCAGGAACAAAAATAAACCAAGGAACCAAAAAAAAGTTTGAGAAGAATTTTTTTCTTCCCAACAATTAAAGCAACCAAACAAAGGGTTTTTTTCCCCACCATAGTCCGGTCAACCAAACATGGGATTTTTATTTTACCGGGATCGTTCTAAGACTCTTTTTTTCCCACCAATCTCCTGGGATTTTTTTTCTCACACATAAATCCCAAGAACCAAAAAAAACCCGGCAACCAAACAAAGTTGGAGATGAAACCCTTGGCGTTGCGCTGTGAAACCAGCCCTGCTACAATCTGCTCTTACTCTTCAAGGCACTTCAAACCGCGATCGATTTTGCTTCCTCACGAGACACCTTGTTTTCTTTCATTTAAGTAGCTAGCAAGAGCTACTGGGGTTCCAATAAGCTCTCATAGCATTGAAAATGAAAAGACAAGGTTTAGTTTGTGTCATTATCAAAACATGGTAGTGCAAATATCAGTACCTTTTTTTCTTTTTTTTTCTGGTTGAGACAGACATAACTCACGGCAACTATCCCTTGTGCTTGGATGTTGTAGTAATCTAGTCATTCTAATACATTCGAGGGATATTATTGTAATTCCACATCCATATCCCTTCTCTCCTACAAATACCCTTATCAGAACTTCGAAAAATCATACACTGCAACCTTCTTATCATCACCTCTGCTCAAATGGCGACTCCCTTCACGACCATGGTAAGAAAAAAACCACCTCACATTTTTCTCCCTTTTCCATTACTACCCTTTTTTTTTTTTTTTCCCTATTTCCTGTCTTCCCTAACTTCTCTTCAACGTATTTTTCTTCTTTCAGGCGAATATAAGCTCGACCGTTTCAGGTCCAAAAAGTATATGCCATTTCAAGATTCTCAGCTCCTCTTCCAAGTCCCTCAATTTCCGAAAATACCCTCCTTCGTTGGGGTCTGGAATCTCTTCGAGGGTTTTCTACTCAGGCTCGTCGCGTTTTGTTTCTCTTTCTTCGTCTTCTTCTTCCTCTTTGTGTCAAAGGAGAACTGGTTATGTTAGCTCGGCTCGGGCCGCATTGCAGGTCAGTGATTTTTGTACAGGAATTAGGGTTGCTGAGATTTGCCTTTTGTTTTGGTAATTAGGGAATTTGGGTTCTTAAAATGCAGGTTTGGCAGTTTTTAATTTGGGGTTTTGAACTATTATGCTATTGAAAGTAGGGTTTTGGGATTCTAGGGTTTAGGCAGTTGGTAGTTAGGGTTTTAGTTGTTGGGAATTAGGGTTTTTGCAATGCGGGGTCGGCAGTTGTTTATTTGGGGGTTTAGACTGTAATTCTACTGTAATTAGGGGTTTTTGCAATTCTAAGGTTTAGGCAGCTGGTAGTTAGGGTTTTGGTAATTGGGGGTTAGGGTTCTTAAAATGCGGGATTGGCAGTTGTTAATTTGGGGTTTTGCACTATTATGCTACTGGGAAAAAACATTATTCAAAAAAATGCTACTGAAAATAGGGGTTTTGGAATTCTGTTAACCGAGAGTTTAGAGAAAGAAATTAATGAGTTAAGGTAATCTCCCCCTTCCTCATATATTTATACTAAAACATAGGAATGTACAAAGTCCTAAATGCCCTTAGGCAAGTTACATATTCCAACACTCCCCCTCAAGCTGGAATGTAGATATCATACATTCCTAGCTTGTTACATATATCACTCAATTTTGACTTATTTAAGGACTTTGTAAACATATTAGCTAATTGGTCCCCTGACCGAGTAAACATAGTACAAATCTCTCTTTCCTCGATTCTTTGACGGATAAAATGACAATCCACTTCAATATGTTTGGTGCGCTCATGGAAGACTGGATTGTTGGCAATGTATATTGCAGCTTTATTGTGACAATAAAGCTGCGAAGGAGAAGATGAAATGAAGCCAATTTTAGAGAGAAGTTAACGTAGCCAAATAAGTTCCGTGCTTGTCTGTGCTATTGCCCTGTATTCAGCCTCTACACTGGACTTAGCAATAACATCCTTCTTCTTACTCTTCCATGAAACAAGATTGCCACCTACAAATGTACAATACCCAGTGGTGGACCGTCTATCTGCTGGGGATCCAGCCCAATCTGCATCAGAGAAGCCTTCAACTTTCATATGACCATGTCTTTTGAACATCAATCCCTTCCTTGGAGCCCCTTTCAAATACTTGAGAATCTGTATCACCGCAGCCTAGTGAGAAGTATGTGGAGAGCTCATATACTGACTGACAGCTCTAACAACATATGAAATATCTGGCCGAGTAAGATATATAAGTTTACCGACAAGCCTGCGATACCTGCCAGGATCCTCCAACAACTCTCCTTCTTCTGGAACGAGTTTCACATTAGGATCCATGGGTGCAAAAGCTGGTTTAACTCCAAGATTGCATGTTTCTTTTGGCAAGTCCAAGACATACTTTCTCTGTGATAGGAACAAGCCTCTGGAAGAACGAGCAACCCCAAGAAATACCTGAGCTGACCCAAATCCTTAATAGAGAATTCCTTTTGCAAGAAAGTTTTCAAACGTTGTATACCTTGTGAATTGCTCCCTGTGATGATTAAGTCATCCACATAAACTATCAACAAAATACACCCAGCTGAAGAGTGATAACTGAAGACTGAGTGATCCACTGCGCATTGTTTCATACCAAAGCGCATGACTGCCTCACTGAATCTCCCAAACCACGCACGTGGAGATTGTTTGAGGCCATAGAGTAACATGCGTAGGCGACACACGTAGGAGGAAGTCTCCCTCTGAGCAACAAACCCTGGTGGTTGCTCCATATACACCTCCTCAGTCAAGTCGCCATGGAGGAAGGCATTCTTTACATCCAGCTGATGAAGGGGCCAGCTATGATTAACAGCAAGAGACATGAGCACACGTACAGATGGAATTTTCGCAACTGGACTGAAGGTCTCAGTGTAGTCAACACCAAAAGTCTGAGTGTATCCTTTTGCGACTAACCGTGCTTTTAAGCGCTCGACAGTACCATCAGGGAGGTATTTGATGGAGAAAACACACCGACAACCAACAAGATGGGCACCAGGGGGTAGGGAAACCAGATCCCATGTATCATTACTATGAAGAGCGCCCATTTCGAGGTGCATAGCATCACGCCAGCCAGGATGTTCAAGAGCCTCAGCCACTGACTATGGTAAAGACATAGAAGACAAGGAGGAAACAAAGCTCTGGAAGGTACTCGTGAGCTTATCATAAGAAACAAAATTCGAAATAGGATGTGCAGTGGAACGGGATCTCGTACGAGATGCAATAGGAGAATCAGAAACAACAGAGGAAGGCGGAAGAGAAGATACCTGAGAGCGGGAGAGGGGGATCATCGGCTCAGAAGATGATTGTGCGAGAGGAGGTAGACGAGACTTATCTGTAACTTGGCGCCGCTGATACTGCTGTGTAACTTTAGGTGGAGCTGGCTTCTCCAACGTGGCAGAAGAAGTAGAATCTGCAGAAGCTGGCTACACGAAAACAGGAGATGACGGAAGAGAAGCAGGTAGATCTGGTAAGGGAAGCGAGACCTCAGACTCGAGAGAAGGGGTGAAAGATGCCGCACCATGTTGGAAGAGTGCCTCAGACTCAAAGAACGTAACATCGGCTCAGACAAGCCAGCGACGCAGACGAGGGCTATAGCAACGATAGCCTTTCTGCGTACGGGAATACCCCAGAAAGACATAACGCTCAGACCGGGGATCGAGTTTGTCACGGTCAGGTCCAAGGAGATGAACAAAACAAACGCATCCAAATACATGAGGTGTCAGAGGAAACTGTTCCTTACCAGGAGATAAAATCTCGAAAGAAGAAGCACCCTCTAAGATGGAGGAAGGAAGGCGATTTACTAAGAAACACGCCGTGAGAAGGGCATCACTCCAGTATGCCTTAGGAACACTCATCTGAAAAAGAAGAGTGCGACCTACTTCAAGCAAATAACGAAGTTTCCTCTCAGCAACACCATTCTGTTGAGAGGTGTACGCACATGAAGACTGATGTAGAATCCCATGTTGGGAGAGATAGGATTGAAAGCCATTAGTATCAGAAAAGTATTCTCTAGCATTGTCAGTACGAAGACATTTAATATTGCAATTATATTGATTCTTAATTTCAGAATGAAATGTGCGAAAAGCAAAGAACACGTCAGATCTACTCTTCAGTAAATATAACCAGGTCATGCGTGAGAAGTCATCAATAAACACAATAAAATACCGAAAGCCAGTACTTGATGCGACCCTAAAGGGTCCTCATACATCAAAATGGACTAGACACTCGACTAATGACCCGGGACGGAAACGACACACTACGGTGTTTCCCGCGTTCACAGGACTCGCACTGAAAATTAGAAAAAGGTCCGGGAACCAGAGAAGTCTGCTGCAGCCGCTGAAGTGAAGGATGCCCCAGGCGACAATGCCACTGAATGGTATCCACAGAGCTATGTAAGACAGTAAGCGGCTGGCAGTCAAGATGATAGAGTCCATCTACCTCACGACCCATTCCAATCGTCTTCCCAGTCTAGAGATCCTGAAACAAGCAGTAAGAGGGGGAAAATGAGGCAGAACAGTGAAGAGATTTAGTAATTTGGCTAACTGAAAGTAAACTAAATGGTGATTTTGGTACACATAAGGTAAGAGCAGGATGAGAGGAGATATGACCAACACCAGTGATAGGTGTAGTGGACCCATCAGCAAGGGTGATAGATTGAGAGAGAGATGAGAAAGAGCGAAAAGAATGAAGCTGAGAAGAGTTATCAGTCAGGTGGTTGGATGCGCCAGAGTCAATGATCCATGACTCTGAGCTAGATAGAAGCGTAGTGGGTGAACTACCTGGCTGGGCGAAACCTGCAAAGGGAGGATGAGAACTGAGCCTCAGACGCTGGAACTCCTCATAATCGGCACGGGATAATGTATAGGTGGAATCCGCTGGTGTAAGAACAGAAGTAGAGGGAGCGGAATCTGAAGCAGAAGCAGTAGTAGCACCCATGTGAGCCGAGCGTACCTGACGAAGCTCGGGATGCAGGGTATAGCAATGGTCAATATAATGTCCCTCGCGCTGACAGTGAGTGCAAAAAGAACGGCCATGGCCAGCACCAGAACGACGACCACCACGGCCGGCATGACCACAACCACGATCAGAGGAGGCCCCACCACGAGGCGGACGAGTACTGCCATCATAGGTCGTGAGAGCAGAACCATCAATAGGAATAGATATCACTGGATCACCAGGAGAGCACTGCTGGACGCGGGAGTAAATCGCAGTAAGGGAAGGAATATCGTCATAACCGATAATCTGCTGACGAAGATGCATGTACTCTGGACCCAAACTCTCAAGGTACTGCACAACACGGATCTGATCCCTCTGACGGGCAGCCTCTGTGAGATCCGTGGTAAGCGGCATGTAAACATTAAGCTGCTGACAGAGGCCAACGAAGTGGCTGTAATGGGTGGCAAGAGGGAGATTACCACGGCGAAAACGCACCCACTCAGAATAGGTAGAGCAGATCCGACTAATGTTTGCCACGCCAGAGTAAAGAAGAGTAACCAGATCCCAGATCCGTTTCGTAGTAGGCAGAAGCATCAATGGCCCAGAGATATGAGGGGCCATACTCTGCCACTGAAGGGTACAAACAAGAGCATCCTCCTGTTCCCATCGATCAAAGGTGGGATCTGTCGTAGGAGGAGGATCACGATGAATGACATGGGCTTTCCCACTGGCAATAAGATACTTCTCGACGGCTGCTTTCCAAGTAACGTAGTTTGCCCCATCCAACTTAACAGTAGTGATCTGTGAGAATGATCCATCCACAGAGAGAGATGATGACGAAGAAGACGCCAAAGAGGGTGTCGGAATAAACACCAGGAGCCACTCCTGTGGAAGGATGGTCAAGCACCTCCTCCATAACAACAAGCAGAAAGAAACAGACAAGCCAAATCAAGACGAATAACAGTAGATAACTGAATAGGTGGGCAAACTAGGACACTCCAAGAAAGCTAGACGCGGCTCCAAGAATGATGGTCATCAACAAAGCTTGACAAGAGGGAGGACATGGGGCACACAGAGGAGCCACAAAGACAAACAAGAAGCAAAGTAGGATAGGAGATGAAGATCTAACACATAGTAAGAGGGAGAAAAGAGTTCTAGGTGTTACCGAGGGATGAGAGGAAGAGGAGGAAAAATGATGTGGGTTATTCGACTCATTCACATACAGATCATGAATGTTTGGAATCCATATTATGCAAACTTAGGAATCGAGGGCTCGAAAACTATTTTCTGGGAAAGTGAATTTGTGGGGGGTTCAGAAAATATTTTCCATGAAAAATATTTTCTGCCCAGACTGGAATTTTTTTTCCAGGAACGAGGATTTGCACCCCCACAAAAATTTCCTGGAAACAAATTTCTGGCCAGGAGGTGCGAGCGGCTGCAAGGGGGCAAGCAAAGGGAGAACCAGGGGGTATGCGCGGGGAAGGAGAAGATAGTGGCGAGGGAGGGCTGATACCGTCGGGTCGATGGAAACAACTCCTTCTCAACAGGAAAAAGATAGCGTACCGTTGTGTCTCAGATGAAAGTTTGGCCGGAGTTGGGGTTACGGTTTCGCGACGAGAGGGAGGGGGGGGGGGGTTCGGCTATGTGAGGGTGGCGGAGAAGGTGAAGGCTGCTAGATAACCCTAGAGATCAGAAAACCCTAAGGCTTTGATACCATGTTAACCGAGAGTTTAGAGAGAGAAATTAATGAGTTAGGGTAATCTCCCCCTACTCGTATCTTTATACTAAACATAAAGGAATATACAAAGTCCTAAATGCCCTTAGGCAAGTTACATATTCCAACATAGGGTTTAGGCAGTTGGTAGTTGGGGATTAGGTTTTTTGCAATGTGGATTATGCAGTTGTTTATTTGGGGCTTTACACTATAATTCTCCTGTAATTAAGGGTTTTGCAATTCTAGGGTTTAAGTAGTTGTTAGTTAGGGTTTTGGCAGTTGGGGATTAGGGGTTTTTCAATGCGGGTTAGGCAGTTGTTTATTGGGGGTTTACACTATAATTCTCCTGTAATTAAGGGTTTTGCAATTCTAGGGTTTAGGCAGTTGTTAGTTAGGGTTTTGGCAGTTGGGGATTAGGGGTTTTTCAATCCGGGTTAGGCAGTTGTTTATTTGGGGTTTACTCTATAATTCTAATGTAACTAGGGGTTTTGCAATTCTAGGGTTTGGGCAATTGGTAGTTAAGGTTTTGGTAGTCTGGGGTTTGGTAGTTGGCGATTAGCATTTGGCAGTTGTTTATTTGGGTTTTTACACTATATGCTACTTCAATTAGGGGTTTTGTAATGCTAGGGTTATGGCAGTTGGTACTTGGGTCTTTTGCAACGTTTAGGTTTTTGAATTGTAATGCTACTGCAATTTGTTTTTGCGATTGTTGCATCTTGGAAGTTGGTAATTGGGAATTTTGGCAGTGATAAGATTTTGGAAGTTGGTAATTAGAGTTATAGCTAGGCTAGGGCTTTTGTACTATAATGCTATTGTAATTAGGGATTGCAGGGTTTGTGCAATGCTAGGGATTTTACACTATAATGCAACTTTAATGCTGTTTTTACCATGCTAGGGTCTTCGAATTTGTCAATTTGGGTTTTTGTAATGCTAAAGCTTTCTCGGTTGTTAATTAGGTCTTTTGCAGTGCTAGTGTTTTTGAACTTTCATGTTACTGCAATTATGGTTTCTACGCTTCTTGCATGTTGAAACTTGGTAATTTGGGCTATGGCAGTGCTATGATTTTGGGAGTTAATAATTAGGGTTATGGCAACTTGCTATGGCCATGGTTTTAAATTTTGACAGAAATCCGAAATTTCGGGTTTCAGTCGGGACTGACACCGAAACGTCACTTTCCCGAAATGGTGTTTTTTTCGAAATTCCGAAATTCCACCCAAAAAGCTGTTTTTTTAATTAATTTAATATTTTACTGAAATTTCGACCGAAATTACTAAAATTTCGGCCAAAATTACTAAAATTTTGGCCAAAATTTCGATTTCGGTGGGGTCCAAAACCGGTACCGAAACCGAAATTTAAAACCATGGCTATGGCAACGCTATGATTTGGGAGTTAATAATTAGGGTTATATCTATGGTAAGGGTTATGTACTGTAGCTAGGATTATTAGCTATGAAGCACGGGTACTCTCCGGAGGCCCACACACCCAAACATCATCGAGAGGATGATGGTGCACCTGCACTCTTCAAAGGCCCAACGTACCCGTATCCTGTTTTTATAAATCTTCACTATTGATCGTCTTCAACATGGAGATAAGATCATATAGGGGCCGTTTGGATACACGGATTTTAGAATCTTGGATTTCCTCAAAATTGTAGCTGGAAGAAGAGAGAAGAAGACTGACCGTATCGCTTCTCCGGACGAGACCGACAAAATCGTAGTTGGGAGACGAGAGAAGGAGATTGACAATTAAATTTCACTATTTAATTATTTAATTATTATAAATATATAATAGAATATAAAAATCTATTACATTCAGCGTACCTCCAACGTACCCGTATCCTTTTTTCTTTTTTTTTTTAAAATCACGTATCCATGTACCCATATTGTGTCGTAACCGCACCTCGTACCTGTATTCGTGCTTCATAGATTATTCGGTTTTTTGAAATGCTAGGGTTTCTTTTTATGAGTTGGTGCTTTTGGTTTTCCAACGTTGGGGTTGTGTGTTGTAACCAGGGTTTTTGCACTATAATAGGGTTTATAATTTTAGGTTTTTGGAAACTGGCAATTAAGTTTTCTGACTGTAATTTAGTTGTTTACCGTATAATGCTCACAATAAGGGCTTTTGCGTTGTTGGAATCTTGGCAATTGCTAATGTTTGAGCTAAAATTACAAAGGTTTTGTTTGTTGGTAATTTCTGAAAACACGAGATTACGGTTTTGCTATACTGTATGCTGTTTCTGCAATGGTAGTTAGTGAGTTTAGAAACTGGAATTCATGCTTTTGTTGTTCTTAACTTCTTATTTGTATTTTGTAAAATCTCTGGAATTTTAGGTTTAGCAGTTTTGTGGATGGTAATGCTTCTAAATTATTTGTATCATTGCTTTGGATTAACTATCAAAGCTTAATAGGAGCTTGCGAAAAGTGTGGAATTGTTGGAGGGAAGTGTGTGGTAGTTCAGAAGCTCGGCCTTTGACTGTGCAAGCTTGGGAACTGCCGGCTCTTGGCTTCTTAAAGCTTAACTTTGATGGTTCTAGTTTGGGCAACCACAGTCCAACAGGGATGAGAGAAGTTCTTAGAGACGAATCTGGGTTGGTTCGATGGGCGTTTGCGAGTCCCATTGGGTTTGCTGATTCCAATGAGGTGGAAATCCGCGCGGCACTGCAAGGATTATGATTAGTGGCGGGAGTAAATTTGGACTCGGGTGGTAGTGGAAGGGGATTCCCTTAATGTGATCAAGTGGCTGAGGGGGACACATGCCTGCCCTTGGCGATTTGCCTCTTTCTTTGACGAAATTAAAGACATTGTGGGTTCCGCATCGCTATGTTTCGACCATGTTCGTAGATCCGCTAATGGCTCCGCAGATAATTTAGCTAGACGTGGTGTCAACTTGCAAGCATTGCAGCTTTACGATTTCCTTCCGTCGTGATTTTCGCATTATTTTATCCTATTCTGTTGTTCTTGGGTTATTTTTGTTTCCTTTTGATTTGTTGTATTGGACCATCTCGGTCTTTATATTAATGAATCTCCCGACCATTCCCAAAAAAAAAAAAAAAAGGAGCTTGCCAAAAGTGATTTTGGCTGTGCTTTCTTATGTGCTTTGGATAATCATTACAAAAACATGAATTATTGTCATCATTTGCATCGATCTATGGATGATCTTAACATGATTTTATACATCATCAAAAGTTCTATTGAGCAGAATCCATTGAAAATCTATGTTGTTTCTGTTTTTGTAGTTCCTTTGAATTGTCAGAATGCTGCGGTAGGTAATTTTTTGAGCTGCATGTTGGCTAGAATAGCTGTGATTATAGTAGAATAGGGAACATGAGTTGGGGCTTCGCTGGTTTCTCTCAACTAGTACTTTTTATGAGAAAGTAAAAACTTTCGGAGCTTTTTATAAAAGGTCAGAAGAAACTTGCAGAAGGTTCTGTCTAATAATTGTTATTTTTTGTTTGATGGATTTTCAGGATGCGGCATTGCAATCTAAAGTCACCCATAAAGTATATTTTGATATAAGCATAGGGAATCCTGAAGGAGCATTTGCTGGAAGGATTGTGATGGGATTGTATGGAGATGATGTCCCCCAAACAGCAGCAAATTTTCGTGCTCTATGTACAGGTCTGCTTTTATTATTTTATTAAAAATTATACATCGATTGAAGATTTCTTGAACTAGTTTGGGGTCATCTTGCTATGCTTAATTGCATTTCCTTGTAATCAGGAGAGAAGGGGTTTGGGTATAAGGGATCCACGTTCCATCGTGTTATCAAAGATTTTATGATTCAAGGAGGTGACTTTGATAAGGGAAACGTATGTGCTCTCTTTTATTCGTTTCTTAGTTTAACATGCACTCGTGCCTTTCTAATTTCCATATATCCCAACCATGATTGGTTTACGTTAGTTTTAAGTAGGGCCTGTACTTGATGTTCTCTCTTTTGTTCGTTTCTGCATTTAACATGTACTAATGCTTTATTTTTTCATAGAGTCCAACCACGATCAATTTAAGCTAGTTTTAATTTCTTAGGTTTAGTTTCCGACTTGGAGTTTAGATTTATCTTTCTAATATTTGGATTCTTGGGCCTTTAGAAAGACTTAGGCAACTTTCCATTAAAAAAGAGAATGACTTAAGTAAGAAATTAAAAAATTCCAGATAGTATTTCTACAAGCTTCAACCTTGCAAGAATTTAAATAATTACAGAGATTATTTAAAAGGAAAGAATGACTTAGATAAGTGGATACAGTGGTAGTGAATAAAAGAGGATGGATATTCAGATTGTGTAACGGGGATAGATGTTTTAGGTTTTTTTTTTTTTTTTGAATGGTTCTTCTTGATCTTTTTCTAGCGAGGGTTAGTTTTTCGTACTTATGGGGATACAAGTACTTGTTTTGGGTTTTGATTTGAATAGTTTCTGTTGATCTATATTCTCCATATTTTGGTGTGGGTCCTCCATGATATTTGTTGATTTTGCAATCTGGCTTTAAACCCCTCCTTTTTATTTCCTTTCCTTTTCTTTTTTGTTATAGTTTCCTCTTTTTTATTAATATATATAATTAGGCTACTGATATTTGCGCAAACATGTTTTGATAATGTGACGACTCACTTTATTTTACACTTCCCTGATTGGCTGCTAAGAGCTTTTCAGGGATTATAATAGGCCTCTGACAGCAGATTTAAAAATGCAAAACAAGGTGAATTCGTCCCATTATCCAAACATGGTTGCATGGGTATCAATAGCCTATAAATGCTCGAAAATGACATTTTTAGATTTTCCCTTTTATATTTCTTTAGCTGCATCAGCTGGCATATCTCCAGACAAATGTTGGGCCCATTGAATGATGTCATTATGTCGTTAGGATGCTATTCATTCTGGATCGCTCTTAGATCGATCCTGGGCCTCTTCCTCTCTTTTTACATGATATGAAGGTTTTTGAGCATGTGATGTGCATCAATTCTCCACCAAATATTCTCTTGTGATTGTGGACGCCTTTGATAAGCTATTTTAATTCATCTGTGAAATCCAACTTGCTCTTTCCTCCTCTCACTTGACTAGAAACTTCTTATAAAATCTTTTTCAAGTGGCAATTGGGTGCACAAGAATGTCCTCAATTTTTCTACCGCCCATTACTAAGTTCATTAACCATGTTACCAAATTTTCCTTTTGTTGCTCCTCATTTTGTGATTCAGTTCCCAACTAATCAAATAAGTCAGCCACATTGAAAACTGGACTGTTATTAAAGTACTAAGCAGGGTCTACAAGTTTAGAAGTTGGTTTCACTTTATGAAGAATTTTGCATGGCATAATTTTCTTAGCCTTTAGCTTGTGATGCTTACCATGTGGGAACCATTCGCTGGCAAAAACATTACCATATCGCCTTCATGATATTATTTTGCTTGACAAGGTGAATCAGCTGGATGCTTGCACGCATTTCATTGCTTGCTTCGATGGTTTGTTGGACTTCCTCATGTGACCTACATTTATTCTCAACATATACTTCTTGTGAATTCTAAATAACTAAAACCCTAACATGTGGGGCCTCTTTAACTTAAACTAGTAAAAAACCAACTTTAGAAACTTCTCATTTAAAACTCACAAAAATAAAACACTATTAACAAAATATTAACATGTGGGTGAATTGTGACAACCCCCCCTCCCTTAAAAAAAAAAAAAAAAAAACCCAATCCTTTGTTTTTTGTTTTTTCCGTAGAGGCTAGTCCTCCATCATTCTCCCCACTTGAAAATACTCGGCTTCATCAAATGAAGAATGTAGTCCGTCTCTATTGTCGCCTTGAGAGCTATGATTGGTTCATCCTTGAGTGATGATTAACCTCACCGTAGAGATTCTGCTTCCAAGTGATGTCATTGGAACCTTGCTCTGATGCATAAATAAGGATGAGCAACACTGTCACCTGTAGGATTTAGATGCACACATGAATAGATGAACAATTCGGTGGTATAAGGGATCAAGTGTTTCAAACAAATTTTTTTTAACATATTCAAACAACATAAATGGAAAATGTGGGGGTTTACCAATAGAGAAGAAATATAACTTTCAAAAACTATTTCTGGGATTAGAATGAGTTTTAAACCGTCATAAATGGTGTAAGAAAAAGTTGAAACTAGAGGTCTCATGGTAGAATTATGTGAAAGAGAAGAACTAGAAGATTCAGTAACAACGTTAATCAAACTACTAGAGAAGATAACGACACTGGATATTTTAGCATCACACTAACAAGTCAACTGCATCACATCAATGGAACCGTAGGCATTTCACCAAAGAGGATCAAGGCACCACACCATGGAATAAAAGAGAAGATGGATTTGTTGGAGTTGCAATAGCAAGGTCAAAGGTATCACACCAATGGTTTTCCTATAATAGAAGAAAGTCAAGATAGTTTTGTTGGAATCACACCAACAAGACCCAAGGCATCACACCAAGGGGTTCCCGAGGCATCGCACTAAAGGATGATCAAGGTGTCACATGAAGGGTTTCCCGAGGAATCACACCAAGGGGTTCCCGAGGCATCACACCGAAAGACGATCAAAGCGTCATATCAAGATTTGTAGATATCACATCCATGGTTTTGCAAGAAAGCAAATGAATTTTTTTTACTCATATCATCATGAAATCACTGACCACAAACTTTGCATTATAGAGACTTTTCCACAACTTCTAGTGACTTCTCAACTCAACTCAACTCAACTCAACTAAGCCTTTGTTCCAAACTAGTTGGGGTCGGCTAATGAATCCTTTAGAAAAATTTCATTAAGAAGGTGAAAGAGTCTACCCGGCTCAACTTCTAGAGACTTCTAAACAACTATAATCCTGACATGTGAGCGTTCTTTAACATAGACAAGTAGACAACCTAAATCTAAAAATTTCTCACTTATAACTTACAAAAATAAAACTAATAACAAAATACTGACACGTGGGTGAACAGTATTGTGAATAGTGATGTGGATAGTAAAACATAAATTTGGAACAAATTATTAACACATCCCAATTATATTAAAATTCTTAATATGACTAATATGCCCCCCCCCCCCCCCCTCTCCTTTCTTTTCCTCATTCCCCTCTGTTTGAAAGACTTGAGAGCTCTGATTAATTCATTCCATTGAGCCATCGTAGAGATCCTACTGCCATGTGACAATATCCGAAGCTCCCTTTGATACCAAATGATGTAGGACCAATCTGGGAAGGGAAAGAAACTCAAGAAAATTCGAAGATCTGAACCTTAACACAATTGGTTGTGTACAATAGGCTATATAATGGTCTTGTTCAGATCTAACAAAGGAAATAAGGGTTGTCCAAACTGAAGTGAATGGTATCAACACGATCACATATAGGATTTATTTGTACCCATGAATGGATTAACAGTCCAATTATAGAAGCATTTACTAGATCGACCAAAACCGAGACCGAAATTTAAAACATTGCTAGTGACATGCATTGTTGCGCATATCTAAAACAGTAAAGTCAATAAAGAAGTACAATGTAATGAAGTATAAGAAAGTACAATAAGTCAATAACTAGTCTCCCCTCTGAGGACCCCAACTCTATGTCAATACCATATAGAGTTACAAGATATTATACTATTATTTGTCCCATGCCGATTTGACATCCCGTGCATAAGATACGGTTACTTTGCTGTGTAGTTCAATGATGTTGCCTCCCAAATATCATTCTCTACATTAATGAAATGAAATGCAAATAATATCTTTCCATTTTTCGGTTGTTCCGACCATTTCAGTCAAATTTCGGGAATTTCAGGAAAATAATGACGTGAAAGGAAATCACATCGATTTCGTTTCGGTGGGTATCGAAATGGAAACATTTTAGTCGTTTCTGGGAAATTTAAAACCATGCTTTGATTTCCTTGTCATTTTTAATCTGATTTGGGAATGCATGTTGATTCCTTTATTGAACTAAACCCCATTTTTTTATGCTCCAATCCAAAAATTAACCTGAGAACCCTGGGCTTGCACCCTAGGTAGATTCCTAGACATCAAAGGTGGATTCCTTTGGTAAATGATGATTTATCTTCTAGGTGGATTCTTAAGAGATCTGCATTTCCGTTATTCTATTTTCCGTTATTGTTCCTTCCCTACAGGCTTTCAATTCCTTTGTTCTCAATTGTTTCTAAATTCTGTTTCTTCATTACCTCAACACCATCCACGTCCCTTTTGTTTTCAATTCTCCTCATCTATCTACAAATTATTGTCCCATTGATTTTCATTATCATTCGTTATTATTATTCTTGATTTCTTGATTTCAAATATTGATTTCTTGCATTTATTATTTTCCTTAATTGAATCCCAACTTATTGTTTTTCACAATTCTTTCATCTTGCTATTCAAATTCAGTTCGGTCATTTTCCATCCATTATTGTTTCTTGATTCTTGATTCCCAATCTTAATTTTATGAATCTGAAATTTGTGAGTTTCTTTAATCTAAAACCTCCTTTTGTAATTTCAACCCAATCTATTCTCTATTTGTTGATCTATGATTTACACCTAGGGCCTTCTTCTAAGATTATCTGTATCAAATTGGTATCAAAGCTTAGGGTTGAGGAGACCTGGTCCACAACAAGTGGGATTGCATATAAGATGAAAAAGGTCGCTCCTAATCCACTGGATATGGGAATTGGAACGGCCATGAAGCATGTGAGTTCGAAGAAGGTTGAATCGAGGAAGTTTTGCAATGCGCTTATCATGAAGCAATTTGAGGATGAATGCAGGGAACAATATTGATTGCCTACTTTACCTAAAATATCAGAATTGCTAGATGATCGGCTTGTTTCTACAAGGAGTAGTGGTTATCACAAGTTTTGGTGAAATAGAAAGGCCGTCTAAAGTTCGTAAGCACTTGGATCATTGAAATGAATTTTCAACCTCCCAATCCATATCCCCACGAGCAATACATTTCCATGCATTTGCCAAAGACAAATGCTTTCAAGTCGAGGAGAAATGATGGGGACCATAAAGCAAGGAAGAAAAAGAAAACGAGGGTCCATTAGGAGTGTCGTAGAGATTTTATTTGTTATTATTTTTCATTAGTTGTAGTCGTAGGAACGGTGGTCCCCTAGGATTTCGCATGCCTTGTATTTGTTTTTCCATTAGTTGTTAGCTGTAGAGGTATAAGTTTCAAGTTGATTTTTATTTTATTTTATTTTATATGTCATTTTGGAGTTTATTGAAAATATTTAGATGTTGCTTAAGTCATTTTTTTATATAAAAGGGTTCTTTGGCTAGTAAAAGCACATGACAATTGATGAATGAAAATTTCAAGAGCTTGGGAGCCTCTTCTTTACTGTTTGGATTCATGGTGTGTACCTTCTAGGTGGAGTCCTAGAAATCAAATGTTCCTTTGATAAAAGGTTTTGTCTCTTATAGGTGGATTTCTAGAGTTCAAAGATGAATTCCTTTGGTAAATGAGGTTTTCTCTTGGAAGTGGATTCCTAAGAGATCTAGATGGATTCCTAGATCCATTGGTGGATTCTTTTGGTAGCCCTTATTCCCTATTTCCCTTATTAGTTTCTACATTATTTTCTTTCCCAACACGTCAATACTATCTCGATTGCCTTAGATTTTTTCTTATTTGAAATTTGGTTTCTCAATTTAACATTCGATTTTGCTTCTTTACTCTCTTTATCGCTCTATTTTGCTTCTTTATTCCCTTCAAGACTCAATTTTGCTTCTCTATTCCTTTAACACTATCCCTTGCCCCTTATGCTTTAATTCGTCTCATCTATCTACTAATTATTGTCCAACTGTTGATTTTCATTGTCATTGGTTATCTTAATCTTGATTTCTTGACTTATCAATTTCTTAAATTCATTACTTTATTTAACCCAATCCCAATTCATTGTTTTTTCTCAATTATTTCATCTTGCTATTCAAATTAGTTGGACTGACTTCCTGAATTCTTAAATTCAGTACTTTATTTAACCCAATCCTAACTCTCTCCTTTTCTCAATTATTTCATTTTGCTATTCAAATTCAGTTTGATCATTTGTGCTCCGTCCTTGTTTCTTGGTTCTTGGTTTTTGTTTCATGATCTTGATTTCTTAAATATGAAATTTGTTATGCACTCGTCTCTTTAATCTGAAACCTTTTCTTGTGATTCCATCCCAGTTTCCTTTTTTCGTATTATTTGTTTTCCTTTTGCACCTAATCTCTATTTTCTGAGATGAGATTTTACACATAACAGCCTTCTTCTAAGCCTCTTTAATTCATCCCCTTTGGATTTTCCTATGTCAAGTCTCTATCATCAATGGCCACAATATTGAAATCGTACTATTTGGACCACCCATGCTTCCAATCAATAAAATTCTTCCCTTTAATCATTTTTGTTTTAAAATTCTATGCTTGTAGGCCTTTGGATCACCACTACCAAAAAAAGGAGTGTGAATATCATTTTCCAGTAGATGTGGGATGCTCCATTGTTGGGCCCACCTATATTACTAAGCTTAGGTGAGCGGATGTGATCTCCACTTTGTGGGAAGACGAGAGGGCCCCCTCTATCATCAATGGCCACGGTATCAAAGTCGTATGCTTCCAATCGATAAAATTCTTCCCTTTCATCATTTTTGTTTTAAAATTCTATGCTTGTAGGCCATTGATCACCAAATGGGTGATCCAAATTATCCAATGATATAATTGCATGCAAAGTGGTAGGTGGTGAAAACAAACAATTGCAAACAAAAAATGACCATTGTGATAAATCTAATAGTTTGGGATTTTTTTTGGTTGGTAAGCTTCCTTTAGTAGTACCCTACCCCCAAGGGAAGTCGAATCCCTGTTGCCTCCTTGAAAGAGAGATGTCCTTAACCACTGCACGATAGGGGCCTATCTACTCGATCTCCATCATAGTATGAACAATTTTTTGGAATTGTCAATATAATATAATGGTATAACTAGAGTCGAAGAATCTTTCCCGCTTCCTATCTACTTTGATTGTTCATTCCATAGAACCATATATATATATATATACATATATATATATATATATATATATATATATACAGAGAGAGAGAGAGGAAATGGTTTATGCGCTCGAGCGCAGAAACAGGGTGGGGTCACATTTTTTATGGAATCCGAAGCATTCATTTGATGGGCCCTTTCATGGATAGGGTTGTTAATCTACATGAGAGAAGAGAGAGTGGAGAAGAGAATACATGAAGAATAAGGGAGAACAGAAGTTGCGCACAGTACTTGTGCACTCTATTCCCGACTTCAGTATCTATTTCGTGTATATTACATAATGACCATTATGCCCTTAATAAGTGAATACATTTAACACTCCCCCTCAAGCTGGAATGTAAATATCGAACATTCCGAGCTTGTTACAAGAATCTTTCAATTTTGTACACCCTAATGGTTTGGTAAACATATCTGCAAGCTGATCTGCAGATCGAGTAAACATTGTGCAAATCTCACCACTCTGAATCCGATTACGAATGAAGTGACAATCTACCTCAATATGCTTGGTTCGCTCATGGAATACTGGATTCGTCGCAATATGAATTGCAGCCCTATTATCACAGCACAACTTTGTTGGAGATGTCGATTCGAACCCAATCTTTGATAAGAAGGAGCGAAGCCAGATTAGCTCCCCACTCGTATAGGGCATAGCTCTATACTCAGCCTCTGCACTCGACTTGGGAACAACATCTTGCTTTTTACTTCTCCATGACACCAAATTACCTCCGACAAACGTGCAATCTCCAGTATTTGATCTTCTGTCTGCAGGAGATCCTGCCCAATCTGCATCATTGAATCCCTCTACTTTTTCATGTCCATATTTTCTAAAGCACAAGCCTTTACCTGGAGTACCCTTCAAATATTTGATGATCTGAATAACAGCCGCCCAATGGGAAGTACGTGGAGAACTCATAAAGCGACTAACCATACCCACTGCAAATGCTATGTCTGGACGGGTGGCAGTCAAGTAGATTAGTTTCCCAACCAATCTTCTGTATCGACCAGGATCATTCATTAGTTCCCCTTGATCAGGAAGAAGTTTGACATTTGGGTCCATAGGAGTAGCAGCAGGTTTCACCCTCATTGAGCCAGTCTCCTCTAAGATGTTTAACACATACTTTCTTTGTGACAAAGAAAGGCCATGATGAGAGTGTGCTACCTCAATACCAAGAAAATATCTGAGCTGACCCAGATCTTTCGTGGAAAATTCGCCTTGGAGAAAGGACTTCAGATTTTGTATGCCAGATTTGTAATCTCCAGTAATTACAATGTCATCGACATATACTATCAGAAGGATATATCCAGCAGCAAACTTGTGACTAAACACGGAATGATCGACGACACACTGCTTCAACCCAAAACGTAAAACCATAGCACTAAATCGTCCAAACCAAGCCCTGGGTGATTGCTACAGGCTATAAATCGCCTTCTAAAGACGGCATACTGATGAGCACATATCCCCCTGAGCAACATACTCAAGAGGTTGCTCTATATAAGCTTCCTTAGAAAGATCACCGTGGAGGAAGGCATTCTTTTCATCAAGCTGATACAGGGGCCAGCCACGATTAACAGCTAGAGAGATCAATACCCGTACTGAAGGAATTTTTGTGATGGGAGAAAAGGTCTCCTGATAGACTACGCCAAATGTTTGAGTATACCCTTTAGCAACAAGATGAACTTAGAGACGCTCTACAGTCCCATCTGGAAGAAACTTTATGGCAAAGACCCAACTACAGCCAACAGGTCGTGCTCCGTAAGGGAGAGGAACCAACTGCCACGTTTTATTTGAGTGAAGTGCAGCCATCTCTGCATCCATGGCAGCCCGCCATCCAGGATGATGTAAAGCATCTGTAACTGTCTTAGGCAAACTAACTGAAGGCATGCTAGAAACAAATGAATGAAAGGATGGTAAAAGATGCTCATAAGAAACAAACTCTGAAATGGGATGTGCAATAGTACAAGAACGAGTACGACTAGCAATGGGTGAATCTAGAGTAGAACAAATACCTGAAGGAGGACAATCTGACTGCGGAAGAGGATCAGCTGGCTGAGATGGTGCCTCATTCGTAGCAGTGAGCGGAGATGGTGTCTCATTCGTAGGAAGAACAACTTGTCTAGATCCCCGAGTATAAGTTTGCACTTCAGAAGCAGTAGTTTTCCCAGTAGGACTCGGTGCGAGATCAGGAACAACTGTAGAGATAGGTAGAGGAGGCAGAGGAGAACCCATCACGATAGGAACTGGCATACTGGGTACATCAACAGATAAAGGAGGAGAAGAATCAGCCGCATACGGTTGGTCCTCAAAAAACGTGACATCAGCAGAGACAAATGTGTTCCGAAGGCGAGGACTATAACACTTATAACCTTTCTGAGTACGAGGGTAACCCAGAAAGATACATTTCTCCTCCCGAGGCTCTAACTTCTCGAGACCAGGAGACGAATTCTGAACAAAACACGTACAACCAAAGACACGAGGCACTAAGGGAAACGGATCACCTAAAGGATACAGGACGGAAAACGGTGTTTTCCCAGATAAAACAAAAGAAGGAAGATGGTTCCCTAGGTAGCATGCTGTAAGAGCTGCATCTCCCCAATGAATCTTAGGAACTTTCATCTGAAACATAATGGTGCGAGTCATATCAAGTAGGTAGCGAATTTTCCTTTCAGCAACACCATTCTGTTGTGACGTATATGCACATGACGACTGATGAATGATACCACGAGAGGTAAGAAAATCATGAAATCCATTATCCACAGAGAAATATTCCTTAGCGTTGTCAGTGCGTAAACAATTAATTGAACATTTAAACTGGTTAACCACTTCAAAATAAAAATTACGAAAGGCATTAAAGACTTGAGATCGATCTTTAAGTAAAAACAACCAAGTAGCACGAGAATAATCATCAACAAATATGATAAAATATTTAAAGCCATTTAATGAAGTAGTTCTCGACGGACCCCAAACATCAGAATGTATAAGTTCAAAAGGATGAGACACTCGACTATTAACTCGAGAAGGGAAGGACACACGATGGTGTTTTCTCAACTCACAAGACTTGCAATGAAAAAACGGAATAGAAGTTGAAACAAAAGAAGTTTTCCTAAGCATCTCAGCAGGTGGATGTCCCAAACGACAATGCCACTGGTAGGCATCAACTGAAGTACGAAGTGCAACACTAGCTCCGGCATTGTCAAGGTAACAAAGGCCATCGATCTCATGGCCCAAGCCAATCCTCGTCCCAGTCTTCATGTCCTGAAAAACACAATAGGAAGAAAAAAAGGAAACAGAACAATTTAGAGATTTTGTTAATTGACTAACAGATAACAAGTTAACAGAAAAAGATGGGACATAAAGAACAGAAGATAATTGAAGACCCGTTGAGGTGGAGACTACACCCATCCCAGAGACAGGGGATGTAGTTCCATCAGCTAAAGTAACAGTACGAGGGCCCATAGAAGGAAATGACTGGAAGGAAGAGAGAATGTTAGGATTACCAGTCATATGGTGGGATGCTCCTAAATCAATGAGCCATGACCCAGAAGAAGTACCAGAGAGAAAACATGAGGGGCTACCTTTATGTGCAAATGTGGCTGCAGGCTGCTTCCCTTTGTCCCTGAGGCGTACAAGTTCATCATATTCTGCACTAGGGACTATCATGGTGTCATGAGGAACAGATGGAATAGCAGAGGAGGACATACTATCAGAAGCAGCAACATATGCACTCGCAGGTCTATAGGGACGAAGCTCGGGATGTAAATCGTAGCAATACTCAACACTATGTCCATCCATACAACAATGAGTGCAATAACGGGACCCACATCCGCGGCCTCCACCATCTCGCCCTCCCTCTGACGCACGGCCACGACCACGTCCAAAACGTTCGCCACAACGACCACGATCAAACCCAGCATATGTCACATGATTAGACCCATCAACCATAGGGTCACTATGTGGAACCACTCATACGCTGAACCCGAGAGAAGACATCAGCAAGGGTGGGAATCAAACCAGAACTGACTATCTACTGTCGGAGCAGGAGATAGTCAGGCCCTAATGAATCCAGAAACCGAACAACACGTAACTCCTTCCGACGCTTTTTAAGAACGCCAGGATCAACTGTAAAGGGCAACAATAAATCAAGCTCTTGACATAGCGCAAGGTAATCACTATAGTGGGCTCCTATCGGCTTGTCTCCTCGCTGAAAACTAAACCACTCTGAAAAGTGATCACAGATACGAGTCAGATTATCAGTCCCATAATACATCATAGCTGTCTGCTCCCAAATTTCTTTCGAGGACTGAAGGTACATCAAGGAAGTAACAATATTGGGTTCTATACAACTCCAGAGAAAGGAACGGATCACAGCATCATCCTCGCGCCACTGATCATATGTCAAGTCAGTACGAGCCGGAGGTGGGCGCTCTAGAAAACTTATTTTCCGACGTCCAAGTAGATAAGTGTAGACAGCCATCTTCCACGGGGGATAATTTGTCCCATCCAATTTTATGGAATTCATCTGAAGAGGAGGTTCGACATGTGAATAACTAGACTGGGCATTGTATGACGAAGAACGGACCTCAACAACTTTGATTTCAGCAGTTGGCTGAGATACTTGCTCCAACGATTCCATAATAAAGCCAAAATTATTTTTTTTTTAATAACACCACTAAACAACAAGACCAAGAAGAACGTCCAACAAGTCACTCAACTGCCTACTCAATAACCACACTAGCATCAACAGTAATCACAAAGAGGCTACAACTCATGTAGCAAACCATCCACAAGTGAACCACCACAACTGCACCAATAACAGATCCACCAAAAAAAATCTGCCAACAATAAGGTCAACCACCACCAAGTCTATCACCACAAGAATACCCACAACAATGGGATTACAATCCATGAACCATATCGTCCATCAACCTATCCACCAACATACGGCCGCGAAAACTTCAACATCCGGTTACAGGACAAAAAAGAAGGCAAAACACCACTCAACATATATAGAAGCAAGAAGGGACAACTACGCAATGTCTCGGAACCATTCACCGAGTAAACGCGCAAGAAGAAACTAGTTTAGATCAAGGTTGCCAGGGCGGGAATCGAAAGCGGGATTCGATTCGGGATTCGAAAGCGGGAATCGAAGGCTCCTGGGATGGTTGGAAGCGGGAATCGTGGGTTTGCCAAAGAGTCGCCGGAGATTCGCCGGGGATTTGTCGGGGATTCGCTGGGGATTCGCCAGGAATCGGGGTTCCTATAAAATGGGAATCGGGGTTTCCATAAATTAGGAATCGGGGTTCCTATAAAGTGGGAATCGGGGTTTCCATAAATTGGGAATCGAGGTTCCCAAAATTGGGAATCGAGGTTCCCAAAATTGGGAATCGGGGTTCCGACGGAATCGATTCGGGATTCCCCAAAATCGGGGAATCGAATCGAATCACGATTCCGATTCGCGAATCCCCACCCTCAGGTACGAATCCTGCTTCCCTGGTTTAGATCATAAAGAGGAGTCAATTAGGGACTGATTTGAACTAGGGCATGAGTTAGAAATACGATTTGATCACAAATCTAGGGTGTAGGGTATGCGAGTAGGTAAGGCAAGGGATTCGTGGGGTCTGTGAGTGAAAATAAAAGGATTTGGAAGGGTGCGGCACTGGTATTAGATGGGAGGGTCGAGCAAAAACTAGGGTTAGGGCAGTAGGCAAGCAAAAAAATAGGGTTAGGGTTAGGGTCTGGTTGAGTGGGGTTGGGCGGTTGGGTTGGGTTGGGGTTGGTATAAGGAGGGTTTTAATGGAGGATCAGAGGTAACAAGGGTTAGGGTTAGGGTTTAATCAGAAAACCCAAAAGTTAGTTGTTTAGGGTTAAAAAAAAAAGGAGGAAAGAATTGAGAAAAGGAAGAAGGAGAAGGGTTGATACCTTTATGGATGAAGGATCTCTTGCTCTGATACCATGTTAATCTACATGAGAGAAGAGAGAAGACAGAGTGGAGAAGAGAATACGTGAAGAATAAGGGAGAACAGAAGTTGCGCACAATACTTGCGCACTCTATTCCCGACTTTAATATCTATTTAGTGTATATTACATAATGAGCATTATGCCCTTAATAAGTGAATACATTTAACAAGGGTGTCCATTTGTGGGGCCAAAAATGGACAGATTTGTGGACAAACAATATCTGTCCATTTTTGGCCCCACAAATGGACACCCTATGGTGATCCAATGAAGCTGATTTTTGGTAGACCCCCCATCCATGATGGGGCCTTCCAAATGAATGGCTTGGATTCCCCCCCCCCCCCCCCTGTTTTTGTGCTCGAGCGCAGGAACCCTTTTCTCATATATATATATATATATATATATATATATATATATATATATATATATATATATATATATATATATATATATGACGAAGCATAGGATCCTTGAAGGGAGTGATTTACCCAACAGAAAAAGGTCAAACCCCATCCCCATTTCTTCCATTTTAATAATTATTAAATAAAAATTTATTGACATGTTTAGGATACTCTAGCCCTGAAAATATGGTTCAAAGATCTTTTTTTGTTTTTGAAATGGAGGGTTCAAAGATCGGTAAGGGGATGATTGAGGATTATTCTAAAATATATCTACTTTCTTAATAATAATTGGTATAAATTTCTTAACAAAATCGGCATAAAATAGCTTTTCCATTGAGCAATGACTGGTATGTAATACATAGTTGAATGAGATTTCAGGTACTAAAATACCTCAATGTTTCTGGCTGTAAACAGTTGTTGATAATCCGTGACAAAAGAGAGGAGGGCTGATGTGGAGCAGTGGCATCAGGGGAATAGACAAGCCCCCCTCCCCTTCATTAAATGTGCTTCAGTGTTCTGGTACCATTGTCAAGTCATTTGATCAAGAAAATACAAAATTCAAGTTGGGTGCTAGATAAAACTGTTGGTATCAGTAACTGTTGCTAAAGCCATGTCAGAGTCTTCTAGAAACACATAGAACTCATGAAAACCTGAAAACCTGTTTTTATGTGAAAGGAGAAAAAACAAAGTAGGTGGCTGTAAGGCATACATACTCTCAGTTATATGTTTTGATGTTTTTGTCTTATATTTCTTTTATCATTTGACCCTAGTTAGCCTCTGGAGTGCACTGAGAATAGTCACTAATGTCATGACGGGAACCTATGTGACTTTCCCTTATTCTTTTCCCTTTCAACTATGGTTCCAAGTACTACAACAAACTGTCTTGACAGTTCAGTGAATGTGTGGTGATAAACAAATGTATAGATCCATCTCTTAATTATCTGAGAATATTGCCTTTTTATTTCAGGGAACCGGTGGTAAGAGTATATATGGCCGTACATTTAAAGATGAGAACTTCAAGTGTAAGTTAATCTCCATCACCCAATTCGCGTGTTTCTGTATCAGTTTGTGTAAGGCATTTGATTCTGAGCTCCTTAATTTTTACAGTGGCCCATGTGGGACCTGGGGTTCTTAGTATGGCGAATGCTGGACCCAACACCAACGGAAGCCAATTTTTCATTTGCACTGTCAAGGTAACCAACTCTATCCTACCTATTTTGAGAAACCGGACTATCATTTATTGGTTCCTAGCATTTAATTCTTCTTAGTAGCTTGTCCAGATGTCTTGTGATATCAGATTTCAATCTACTTGTGTTCTAGACACAATCTTTTACCTGGAAGAAAGAATCGAAGGCCCATGAAAAAACCTCAAATTTTAGCTGAAAATAGAATTTGTTTGTTTTTAATTTTTAACCCAGAATTTATCTAGGAACTTGTCGACCCCAATAAGTTTGGGAGATCGAATAAGTTCCAAAAAGTTTCATAAAGGGCACGATTGGCCACCATGAATTACTTTTTCCTGAGTTTAGGCACTTCTCAGCCTCATCTCAATCGTGTCCTCTCAAATCTCTCTCCTCCCACTGCCCTACGCCTCTCTAACCGTGCCCTCTCAAATCTCTCTCCTCCTCTCACTGCCCTACACCTCTCTCAAAAAAATGCCTGATCTTTATTGGGTGTTTGCCATATGTGGGCCCATTCCTTGTAAATCACCTAGATACATATAGTAGAAACAGAAACTGACATATTTGAAAACTGGTCTGGATGTAGACACCATGGTTGGACCAGCGGCACGTCGTGTTTGGGCAGGTTCTGGAGGGCTTGGACATCGTGAAGCTGATCGAGTCTCAAGAGACCGACAGAGGTGACCGCCCCAGAAAGAAGGTGGTCATTAGCGACTGTGGTGAGCTTCCTCTGGTCTGAGGTCCCCATTTTTCTGTGTGTTTTTTCTTCAAGTTTCATGAGCCACCCATGATAGAGGGATTGTACCAAAATAATGTGGAGTATAGACAATAGACTTAAATTATTGATGATTGGGAGGAGCCAATTAGAGATGATTTGTATGCATTTTGGAGATCAAACAATGAAGATCATGAATGCATAGGACGTTTTTGTCCATTTAAATTTTGGAATTGCCAGTTTAGTCCTATATTGCTTAACTGGTATCTGCACCCACTGTTGTGAATTGTGATAGATGTTTTGCTTCTCTTATTTGGCTGTTACAGTTCCCAACAACTAAGTTATATCACAAAAGGGTTGTATTTATCAAATCGTCTGCAGAGGCTAAAATGCCAAATGACTGGTATTAAATGCCTATTGCTCAAGAAAACAGAGAGAAAAACGTCACATAAACGATAATGGCAAAAAGATAGATGGAAAAAGGGGTTAAAATTGATGTCATTGGGTTATTAAAACGTGTTGCAGAAATTTTTTTATTTCCTGTTTGGTTGTATAAAATCTCCGCAGCCGTTGGAATTTTGGTTGGATTATGAGTGGAGAGAGTGGAGAGGGACAGGCACACACTGAATGGCCCATCCCATTTTTTTTTTAATTCAACTTTGATCTATGTTCCCATCCTTCCTAATCTGTGCTTAATGCTTCTCAATTATACCAGAAATCATATAGGAACTTGTTACAAGCGTATTCATTGGAATTGGATTGGTTTTGGATTGGTTCGGCGGCAACAAGATCAAGTTGGTAAGGATCAAAATATCCCTTCTTCATATTTCTATCGATCTCTATGATCATAGATCATAGAGGGGTCCCCTTTACCATTCTATATAAATGGGTTAGAGACTCTTGGCATGTCCCCTACGTTCTCCTGCTAGTGGGGATGTAATTTCTTAAAAAAAGTGGAATTTTGTTTGGAAAACCTTCAGAATTGTGTTTTTTTTTCCCTTTCTCCGTTATCTCTATATTTGTAATGACACCCCTACTTATTCTGTTACTCTCTGAGTCTATATGCTCCGAGTCTATGGATGCGCGGCATACACTCAATGAGTAGTGAAATAAGAAGTCAACAGGGAGGAGACGAGCGTTAGCATTGGATTCGTTTGGAAATTACCTTGGAGAATAGTCACTATGAAAGCCATTGGGCTACTCACTTTTATGATATAGTATGATTAGGAATGGGATTAGCATTGATGTGTTTGGCTACAAAGATGAGCAAATCTCATTAATATTTTCCCGTGCACTTTTTAAGGGTTTTCTTTCTAGGTCTTCTTGAGGCCGTTCAGCATGTGTGGCAACTGATGAGAAAATTTATCATTTCCCTCAAATTTGTGGAAATAACATAAAATTCCTACGAGAAAATTTTCCTCCTTCAGTCCAAACAGGCCTTGTTTGGAAACCTTGAATTTTTTTCTCACGGAATCTTAGATTACCAAGAGGTGATAGAGGTATAGAGAGGGAGAGGGAGAGATTTGAGAGGGCATGCCTGGGGAGAAAGTGACAAGTGGCTGAAAGACAGGAAAGGGAATAAAACAAGTATAATGGTTAGAGAATGAGCAGACCAAAAACAAGTAAATTTATTTTTTAACACATGGCATATTCTTGCAGGTCCCCTGTTGGGTGGTACTCTCAGTCTCCATATCATTTTCCTAAATTTTATTATTAAAAATAAAAGATACAAGAGGAGGACATAAAACCTTGCCTCTAACCCGTGATACACTACAATCTCTAATTCCTTGTTCTCTACTTTGTTTTCTCTCATCTCGGACTGAGGGAGACCCAGAGCCTGATGGAAACTAGGGACCTCTTGGGGCACCTTTGAAGCCTTGGGATCCATGACAACTGATGAAAGGAGCAGCTTTGATTGAATAAGGTGACCCAAAAAGGCCTACACTTTCATGGGTTTGCACTGTTTTTAGTAAGAAATAAGCTTGTTCTTCAAAAGACAAATGCCCTGTTCGTTTGAAATTATGACACAACCGATGGTGAGCCTCCAAACTGATTGTTGGAGGCTCACCATCGGTTGTGTCATAATCTCAGACGAACAGGGCCAAAGAGAGTAACCCAACACACCCATTTCAAATTTACTGATTCTTTTAATTGTTTACCATCTTTCTTGTTTTCTTTCCCCCTTTCTTTTATTCTTCTTTTTGACTGTTTGTGGAATTTGACTGTTTTGATAGGATACCAACTTTAACTGTCAATTTTTCCACCTCAGACCCACAAATATCTTTCCCACATTCTATGGATCCCCTCATTATTTCTCCCCCACCCAGCATATTATTATTGCAATAGAAATGTAGTATGTATCTCTTGGAAAAGGGGCTCAGTGTTGACGTGACAGTCTTCAAGAGGTACATAGAGCATCCGATAAATGGTCTGGCTTCTCCAGACCCATGAGTCTGGAAAGGGAAAAAATAATGGAATAAACAACCATAGAGAGTGGGGTGAGGAAGGGTTGTTACAGTTCAACTGTGAGTTTTTTATATTTTTATGTTTGGAGCTGCTTTCTGACGGTTCATGGGCTTTTTAGAGGTCTGCAGTTTTGTTTTCCTTCTTTAATTTTCATTTCAGCATTCAAAGATGGCCTGAAGATGCTATGAAATTGATCATGGGAGGTGGAGAGGATCATCTAGAGAGACCCCCATCTCATGCTTACCAATTTATCTTGGGTTGAGAAAACTAAATAAATGTACACTTGTTTAAATACACACTTTGTTTCAAAGGATACCAAGAACAAGCTCAAGATGGTATCGACCGCTCTCCGGCGGACGCTCAGATCAGTAGTCGTCCGCTGGGCCTCTAGTAACTCTCATCTGGTTCGTTCTCTGAAAGAGAAGAGACAAGGGTGTCTTTCTCTCGCTTCCTTCGCTTCCCTCCTAATTTATCTGTAATCTCTCTCCCCTTTTGTGCCATGAACCCTCTCTTTCGCAGATCTCTCTTATGCAGTTTTAGGATTTCAGAGAGAGAACCCAAGTGGGTTTGCACTGGATTTTATGGGTTTTGAATGATAACCTATTTTGTGCTTGAAGGTGGTTTTATGTGGTTTGATGCGGTCCCGCTCATGCATCATTTGCTCGTCCATTTTTTATGTGGTTTGCGAGTGTTTTGAGTCAGCACACCATCTCTTTGACAAAATGCTTGAACCAAATGTTGTGGCTTGGACGACTCTCCTTTCTATGCAAAATTGGGGGCTTTGGGTGTGGCTCGCTAGTTGTGTGGCCGGAGAGGATTCTGGTTTCTTGGAGTGCCAAGATCGCCGGATATTTGAGGCTGTGGAGGCCGTTGAAAGGCCGATGAGGCCGGATTTGGAAGGCTGCCAGATGGATCTAGAACATCGTTTGAGGCCGGATATGGAAAGCCGTTTGGCAGTGGATGCCGTGGAGGTTGCGGGAGGCCCATGGGTTGCCGAATCTAGAGGCCTTGGAGATTGTGAGAAGCTGTGGATTGCCGGATATAGCAATGGGGTTGCCGGATCTAGAGGCCGTGGAGATTGTGGGAGGCCGTTGGTTACCGGATATAGCAATGGAGTCGCCGAGTTATAGGAGGCTGTGGGTTTCAAATTCAAGATTGTGGAAGCTGGCTTGAGGTCAGGGCTTGGTGGCCAGCTCTAATGGAGGTCACAAGATTCAGTGGCTTATGATAGAATAAACGGTTATCGTACACGATTAAGGGTGCACAATAGCTTTAGGTCTTCGGACGGGATTTTTGAAAATCGAAATCACTAGCTGGAATGAGGAGAAGAAGTTTGCGTGGCATGGAAGGCGTATCATGACTTGGTGGGGCCTCAAATATGGCACTTTTTGTTGAATTCGATAATTTAGGCTATTGGGTAATGTAATGGGGAATGGGTATGGATAGCATATAATGGGTATGTAAGCTAGCCATACTGTATGTAGGGGGGGTAGCTTGCTAACTTGTCCCTTATTTGGCATTTTTTGGAATAATAAATGTCAATTTTCAAAAAAAAGAAAAAAGAAAAGAATGATATGGTATCCTTACCCTGCTCTCATGACAAGATGTAAGATCAATAGTAAAACCATACAATGTTACGTAGATTGGTCATAGAGGAAGATCGATCTGGGCTAGATCTTCTACTGACTCTATGGATGATCATTATCTCAGATGAGATAGTTCTCCTTGTGATCTGTTTGATGACAAGAGAGACAAACCCCTTTATTTGTAAAAAACCAACTGTTAGTTTTCTACTCATAGCATTCCCTGATCAGATTAATTAACTAATAATCCCAATGTAGTTAACTTACGTCTACACTAAAATATCCATGGCTAACTAGGATAAGATGCATTGATAACCCTTATATTGTTTATGTATCACTTGATCAATAGGTAAATAGTGTAATTTCACACTTAATCTCACTCTTAAGTCCAAACCATTGATCTTAGATCAATGGTTGCCCACACAGAATCTTACAAAAGACACCAATTCTCAAGTGAACTTGGAAAGTAATTCGCTCTGATACCAATTTGAGGCCAGGAGAGGAGAAATAGAAGAAGAGGAAACAAAAGAGATCCAAAAAAACTTCCTAAAGTTCAGCATATCGGGCATATATATAGGCAACAAATAAAGTAAAATAAGAGGAATAAAAATAAACTCCGTAAAATAACATAAATGAAAGAGAATTTCTAAAATGCATAGAATGCCCCAACTGGGCCCCAACGGCACGACCGTGCCTAGAATATGTATGAAGCGGTCGCCTATGATCCCCATCACCCAAGGTTGATCATCAACACATATCAACAATTGATCGTTTGCGTAGTGAACTCATAAATTTAAGTTCTTGAATCTTACCTTTTCCATTGTCGCCACATAAAAATACATATATATTATCTGCCCGAATCATGTGCTTAATATAAAAAAAAATGAAAAACTCATCAGACAAGATAAGTTATTTCAATCTTGCATCCATATAAACAAAGAGGAAATTGCTCAAGTAATAAACTATTATGAAACACCCTATATTTTTTTAACCCGGAATTTATCTAGGAACCCGGGCGGCACCTCAAATTTTATTAATATGAATAAAAGTTAGAGGAGGAGGACATGGAACCTTGCATCTAACCCATGCCGTTACAATAAAAGTATAACAATAAAACCCACATACCCATAAATAAACAAAAAAACAAAACATTATTTATTCTTGTGAACATCTGATTGGCAGCTAAGAAGGCAAGGTATCATATTAAGCAAGGGGTGAAAGGGTAGAACTTGAGACTAGAAACTAGTTTAGGCCATCCATGATTATAAGGGTAAAGCTCCTCAAATCTCATCCCGTTGAGATCATATGAATAGACCTTATCAAATATTTGAAGGAAAATAATGTCGAAATTCGGATGAAAAGCCACTGGGCAGAGTTCTGTGAAATCCCGTTGAAAAGCCACTGGGGCTGTCATAAGCGCATGGTCGTCGTTCGATCTGTTTAAACTGAAGCCAATTGCCTGTTTTCGAAGAGAAAATCTGGAAACCAAATTGAGGGTTGGAGTTTGCACTCAGGAAACAAATGACTTTGTAGTTTGTAGTGAGGAGAGATATGAGGATGAAACGCTAACACGACGGAATGAGGAAAAAAATTATGATCATAGAGTGGTGGAGGCAAAGGGAACCTCTTATTGGTAAGGGGGTTACAAACATAATAGATTGTAGAATATCATTAGGTGATAGACATGGGCTTGGTCCGGACTACAAAATCAACTGCTTATAGTAAATGAGGCTTAATCAATCAACGGTCTAGATTATCCGATCACAGTGTTCCCAATGGTAAGTCGGCACATACGCCATACGGGGCACACAAGACACATATTGGACCCCACTCGTGCTTTGTTTATGCGATCATATGTTAGGTCCAAAGAGAAACCAAAAGGGCACCGAGATGGCCTCTAGAACTGCTTAATTCAATGATCCTAAGCCCTTTATCTATCTGGCCTAGCTCCTGAAGTGGGGTGCAACCTGAGTTGGGTCGGGTTGAGCTTTTGCTAAAAAATGAATAACCCGACCTGATTTTAAGGTAAAAGCTCAACCCGAATTCCCAAAAATCGACCCGAGTTGCACCCCTAGAACCACTGCAATTCAAGTTTTATGTAATTTGTAATGTTATCCTTACAGTTTGGGAGAAATGGCGCTATTATTTTGATGCAATTTTCGTCCTTAAAAATCGGCAAAGGAGGAAGAAAGGTACCGGATAACCTTTTTTGAAGATTTTTCACCCTGAGTAATCTCCACCGTTTATTGCATCCAACGGCTGTGAGGTGGGCGACAAAGGGTCATTCTCCTGCGTCATGTGAAACGGCCTCGTGTTGATTAGTGTAAATACACACCAAAAAAATTAAAGTGGGAACTACCTAGTTGGCTGATCTAAGCCGTTCATTTGTTTGTTCTGCTGTGCGTGAGGATAATCCTCAAAAATCAACTCCACACGATGATTTTGGTGTGGGTATAAAATGTCTAGATCGAAAACTTAAAAAAATGTACGAGTGTTATGATCATCTTATGAAGAAGATTTTATATGACATGGGTTATCTAAGGCGATGAACACCAATGGAATGATTTAGATTAGGGTTGCAACTTGGGTCCGGTTTTACACGTCCCGAAAATAACCTGGGTCGGGAGTAGAAATGGGTCTCGGGTTGGGTCGAGTTTCAGGTCGAAAAACCCGACCCCAATCTCAAGTAGGGTCTGGTTTAAAGAAAAAAAAATGAGAAACCCGACCCGATTCTTATAGGCATATTATAAAATTCTTAAATATTTCTTGAATAAAACAACAAAACATTTTCCATAATATTGATATAATTGTTTTCATTAAAATGCTTAATTTTGTTACGGGAAAAAATAGTTTCCGTCTTAAATTTAATTTATGCACTTCATGAGTTAAAATTAAGTCATTTTATGGATTTTGTGTGTGGAATTTGTTGTGTTCTACACTTCTACAATCTTGAAATTCATTCACCGTCTTAAGCTAAACATTAAAAACCCGAACCAGGCATAGTGGGGCCATAGTGAGCTTGTGCATATGTACTGGAAGACTTGGTTTATGGTGTAGAAGAGATCCTGACATGTCATATTGATGGACTGAAATGTGGCTGCGATGCTTCTACAGGTGTTGGCATCAGGTATGGGATCCAATAGGGAAGAACAGAGTTTGGAGCCATTGAAATTTGAAGTAAATACTGGAAAAAATAATGGAATCAACAACCAGAGAAAGTTGGGTGAGGAGGCGTTGTTGCAGTACTTCAACTGTGAGTTTTTTATATTTTTACGTTTGGAGCTGCTTTCTGACGGTTCATGGGCTTTTTAGAGGTCTGCAGTTTTGTTTCCTTCTTTAATTTTCATTTCACCATTCAATGATGGCCTGAAGAAGCTATGAAATTTATCATGGGAGGGAGAGAGAGGTTCATCTAGTGAGACCCCCATCTCATGCTTACCAATTTTTCTTGTGTTGAGAAAACTAAATGAGTGTACATTGTTGAAATACACACTTTTTTTCAAAGGATACCAAGAAGAAGCTCAAGAAAATGACATCGTATCCTACTCTCATTACAAGATGTAAGATTAATAGCAAAACCATACAATGCTACCTACCTTGATCGGTCATAGTGGAAGATCAATCTGGGCTACATCTTCTACCGTCTCTATGGATGATCATTATCTCAGATGGCGTAGTTCTCCTTATGATCTGTTTGATGACAGGAGAAACAAGCCCCCTTATTTATATAAAAACCAACTGTTAATTTTCTACTCATAGCATTCCGTAATCAGCACAGTTAACTAATAATCCCAATGTAGTTACTTAAGGCTACACTAAACTATCCATGTCTAACTAGGATAAGATGAATTGATTACCCTTATATCATTTATGTATCACTTAATAATAGCTAAAACAAGTAATTTCACACTTAATCTCACTCTTCAATGCAAACCATTGATTGGTTGGTTACCTGGTTGGTTACCCAGACATACTCTTACAAAAGACACCAATTTTCAAGTGAACTTGGAAAGTAATTCACTATGTTACCAATTTGATGCAGGCCAAGAAAGGAGGACAGAAGAAGAATAAGAGAAGAAAACGAGGGAGGAATGGAAATTAGAGGGAAGAAATCTACAGTAATATTATTCCAAAAAAACTTCCTAAAGTTCAACATATCCGGCTAGGGGTGTAAACGGATCGAATTCGAATCGGATATGGCTATATCCGAATTCGATTACAGTATACACTATCCGAATTCGGATTCGGATTCGAATTTGACGGATATTTAATATCTATTATTGAATTCGTATCCGTCGGATATTTTTCGAATTCGGATATTATCCGTATCCGTTTATTCGGTAAATTTTAACATTTTATTGCAGCACTTTATCTTTCTCCGTCTTACTCCACGAATAAATTTTCCAAAACCTAAATCCAAACCTCTACCTTTTCTTCACAAAATTAACTCTCAAACCATAAAATATATGAGATCCTCTTCTTCCTTTTAAAACAAAGGTAGAGAGAGAGAGGCGGTGGGGATGGATGATGTTGTTGGTAGTGGTTTTGGATTTTTTTCTTTTTCTTTTTCTTTTTATATACAAGATGGAATGGGTTTGGGCTATTTTGAACAGGGGAAGTATGAGTGCTAATTATAGAAGATGAAGAGAAATGGGGATGGAGATGGCGATTGGGTTAGAGATGGAGGTGACTGGCGGTGGCTGTGAGAAGGTTGAGAGGGGCAGCGGTGGATTTTGGTGGGGTTAGAGGCACCAAGGAATGCCGAAGATGGTGTCTCAGCCTCCTCATTTCTCCTCTCTCTTGCTTCTCCTTGCAAACCTTAGAAGTTTTCTCTTTTAATTGCATTTTGGGTTTTTATATAACCCTAAGTTGAAAAATTGATATGAGCCGTCCATTTACCATCAATGAATATGGCCTTTTTGCTCTAGAATTCTCTAGAAACTATGACATCTTCTTTCAATTACCATCATCCATTTGTCTCTTTCATCCTACAGCCCACATTTGTTGCTTCATACAGAAGCCATGTCAAACTCCAAGAATGCCCTTAAAATGAGAGATTACTTCATTTCCTACCCAAAACACTTTTTGTTGTTGTTTTTTTCTAAGAGGAAAATTCACTTTTCTTTTAGAAACAAAAGATAGTGTGTCATTACTAAAAATAAATATTAATGATATTATTATTAATAAATAAAAAAGATTTACTTCTCGGATTTGGATGTTAAACGGATCGGATATACCATTTACCAGATTCGCATCCGCTAAGAGCCGGATATCTCATAAACGGATTCGGATAATATCCGCTTGAAATGGATCCGGATAATATTCGCTTTAAATGGATTCGGATGCGGACGGTAATCGAATTTTCGAATATCCATTTACACCCCTATATCCGGCATATATATAGGCAACAAATAAAGTAAAATAAAAGGAATAAAAATAAACTCCTTAAAACAACATAAATGAAAGAAAATTTCAATTAGATGAGTCAGCTGGGCCCTCAGTAAAGTAAGAGGCGAGGCCCAGACGAGTGACCCAATAATCCAGCCCTAGGTCCAATATGGTTAAGAGCCCACCCACTTCTAATGCTTAACTCCTCATGATTAACCTCTCACCGGTAAAACCGGCTCCAAGGATATCTAAACAGTTGTTTCCCACCTGTGTGCAATTTCTGACTTCCCGCCTATCTCGATCCACCGTACCATCGACGCATGTATTTTGAAAATCAAAGAGACTGCTATCTTGAACCATTGTGCTAACCTGCACTGGCCATTGGGCCCCCAAACCAACCGCACTAATCTGCGCCATCTCCCTCTGAGTCTCCCTCTCCGACCCATACTCCGAAGAACGAGAAGAAAAACCATCGCCTATCTCCTCAGAAGACTCTTCTGATAAGCTCTGATCCGACAGGGAATTTTCACCATCATCCGGACAATCCATTTTCATGCATTTTACCCAAATAGTTGACCCCACAATACTGGCTGGTATGGCCACCACTACCGGGCAATCCCTGCTAGTAGCCAACTTAATCTTTGCTATAGAATAACCCCTGCCTGAACTGCACGACGGATCCGATTCAATCACGTGGCCAATCTTCCTGCCGATCTTCATAAAGTTTTCCCCGCACCAAGCATGAGGGGGAATTCCCATGATACTCCACCAACCCGTTTCTTCCATGCCCTCAAATTTCTTAGACCATGGATTTAACTCCACAAATGGGGAATTTCTGGCTACAATCCAAGCCCATTTCGCCTTGTCAATCGATGTTTCAGATCCCATGATGATCATCACCTCCAATTTATCCACTTTGTACACTTTGACCCTACCCTCTAACCCATTTCTTTTGCACAACCAATCCTCCATCGCCTTCACATTACCAGACCAGCCCGTTCTAGTTTTTTCCCCAAAGACTTCTGTTAGACCCATTAATGGAAGCTAGAGCAACAATATCCCCAAGATCTTCCTCCCCAACCTCAATTAATGGATTTACGAAACCAGATCCGCTTTGTTCGACAAACGCTGCTCCATTAGAGTTCTTAGCAATCTGCGATTCCACTAAAATCCTCCTTCCACAATTCTCATCCAAAGAAGACCAAATTTTTCCACATCCCCAGTACTCTACTCTTCCAACAAAGTTGAAAATTTTACATTTACAACACCTCCAGTCACCAAGCTTTTCGTTCTCTCTTTTTCTACCTATTCTCTGTAGCCTCTTATCCCTTTGATTCTTCTTCATGATCCAAGGAGGGAGACCCCGGTTTCCCTTTTCCATAGGATACTCCCCGGTTCTTAGAAGAAGGTTTTTCCTACTCTCCTTCTCTCTCTCTCTCTCACTCTTGTCGCCAGAAGGTATCAAGGATAGGATGATGCGCCCATTCATCAGATAATTTCTAATTTTTATTGGAACTTCTCTTGGGTGCAATATGCTTTTTCCCCTCTATCTTTTTTCTGAAACTACAATCTGTAATTCCTTGTTCTCTACTTCTTTGTTTTCTCTCATCTTGGGCTGAGGGAGACCCAGAGCCTGATGAAAACTGGACCTCTTGAGGTAGCTTTGAAGCCTTGGGATCCATGAAAACAGACGAAAAGAGCCGCTTTGATTGAATAAGCTGACCCAAAAAGGCCTACACTTTCATGGGTTTCCACTGTTTTTGGCAAGCAATAACCTTGTTCTTCAAAAGACAGAGAATAAAAACCCAACACACCCATTTCAAATTCACTGACAGTTTTAACTGTCTACTATCATCTTTCTTCTTTTTCCTTCATTTCTTTTATTCATCTTTTGACTGTTTGTGGAATTTGACTGTTTTGATATGATACAAACTTTTAACTGTCAATTTTACCACCTCAGATCCATAAATATCTTTCCCACATTGTATGGAACTTGGAAAGCAATTCGCTCTAATACCAATTTGATGCAGGCCAGGAGAGGAGAAATAGAAGAAGGGGAGAGAAGAGAAGAGAAGAAGAAGAATAAGAGAAGAAAAAGAGGGGGGAAAGGAAATTAGAGTGAAGAAATCTACAATAATATTATTCCAAAAAACTTCCCAAGGTTTAGCATATCGGGCATATATATATATATATATATATATATAGGCAACCAATAAAGTAAAACTAAAGGAATAAAAATAAACTCCTTAAAACAACATAAATGAAAGAAATTTTTTAAAATGTCTAGAATGTCCCAACTAGGCCCCAACGGCCGACCCCGCCTAGAATATGTATGAAGTGGTCGCCTACAATCCCCATCACCCAAGGTTTGTCATTAACACATATCAACAATTGATCGTTTAGGTAGTGAACTGATAAATTTAAGTTCTTGAATCTTACCTTGTCCATTCTCACCACATAAAAAACATATATATGTTCTGGACGAATCATGTGCTTAATAGAAAAAAAAATGGAAAACTCATAAGAAAATATAGGTTGTTTCTATCTTGCATCCATATAAACAAAGAGGAAATTGCTCAAGTAATACACTATTATGAAACTCCCTATATATTTTTAACCCGGAATTTATCTAGGAAACCGGGGCGGCCCCTCAAATTTTATTAATATGAATAAAAGTTAAAAGAGGAGGACATGGAACCTTGCCTCTAACCCATCCCGTTACAATAAATGTAAAACAATAAAACCCAATAAACCATAAATAAACAAAAAACAAAACATTATTTATTACTGTTCCATTTGATTGGTGTTCCATCTGAATGACCGTGCAGAAGGCAAGGTGTCATATAAGCAAGGGGTGAAAGGGAACATGAGACAAGAGACCGAATCAGGCAATTCATGATTATAAGAGTAAAGCTCCTCAAATCTCATCCCGTTGAGATCATATGAATAGACCTTATCAAATATGTGAAGGAAAATAATGTCGAAATCCGGATGAAAAGCCACTAGTCGGAATTCTGTGAAATCCTGTTGAAAAGCCCTTGGTGGGAGTTGTATGAAATCCGGATGAAAAGCCACTGGTTGGAGTTTTGTGTGTCACTACCAACAGTTTCAGTTAAGGTTTTTTACACGGATACTCTTCTTTAAGATCCATTCTCCAAAAGAATTGTGGTATTTCTTGAACACCCAGATTCTCAACTGGTTGTCAGAATATGTGCAATAATGGAGAAATCCTCCCGACACACATATATATCTTTTGAAGGATATGTTCGTCTGTATCGGCAATTGTATCTCCTGAAAGCTCTCTTCCTCCACATTGTATCCAATTGCATGATTCAATGATAGTAAATGCACAAATCCATTCAGAAAAACGGCTCTATGCAAGCCGATGCCATAAGAAGCACATGGTCGTGTGAACAGTTTAGACTGACGCCAATTGCCTGTTTCCGAGGAGAAAATCTGGAACCGAAATAGAGAGTTGGAGATTGTACGAAGGAAACGAATGAGTTTGTAGTGAGGGGAGATATGAGGATCAAACGCTAACACGACGGAACGAGGAAGAAATTCATTTGCGAAGGATGGGGAAGGAGGAAAAGGCGGCATACCTAACCAGGAATGAGGAAGAAGTTTATTTTCAAAGGATGAGGAAGGAGGCAAAGCTAAGCAGTTATTGGTAAGGGGGTTAGAAACATAAAAGATTCGTGCACTTGCACAGCCGTAAAGAAGCAACCCATTTTGGCAATCTATGAGGTTACGGAAAGCCAAACGATCCATACCATTAATAATGTTACTAAAAACACGTTCTACGTCTTCTTTTCCTAGTGGTGATGATGGCAGACGAGTATATCTGATGCGTGTTTTGGAGCGGCGGTTATGAAATATGTGATAGAGAGGAGAGCGGAGAGGGTTGGTTTTTTACGAGAGATGAAATCGGAAATCAAGGTGTGAAATGATTTGGAGAGAGACTTGCATCTCACCAGAGGCTTTGCAGGTAATCGGCAAAGGATTTCCATCACCAAATCATCACTCAAAACACCACTCATCTTTCTCCTCCTACAGAGACTATCAGTTTAACTATAAAGCAAAAAAACAAAACCCTAAGAGAGAGAGAAGAAAGTGAGAGAAGAGTACCAAATTCTCGAGACTAGTACCAATCTCTTCTCGATTTCATAAGCGATCCTAAGTACACTCACGCCAATCTCTACTGATGCTCATCCAATAAGAAACCCTAGGGTTCTGGGAAACCCTCTGATATCCCCGCTGTAGGCTATTTTCCCTACCCACCTTACGGCTGGCTAACGTTTTCCCACCATTTGACCGGTGTCTCTCTCTCTCTCCACACACACACACAACAAGAACAGTTGGTGGGCCCAACAGAAACCGTTGGTGGAATGGTGGGCCCATCTTTGAACAACGTAGGCCCCGCCCATACCACACCATAGGATAATCCAAACCGTCCATTTGATGGGCCATAAACGTAAATAGGTTGCGTCCCAAAATATTATTTACATAGGCTGATCCTAGCCCTCTGATCTAAAAAGAAACTACATCTTATGCAACCTCTATAGATTGTAGGGTTGTGATCATCCTACGGAAATGATTTTTGGGGCACAACCTATTTACATTGTGGCCCATCAAATGAACGGCTTGGATCATTCTATGGTCTGGACGGTACACTTCATTTTCAAAAATATGGGTGGGACCTAAATTGGAACGAACCACACCATAGGATGATCCAAACCATGGACGGCTTGGATCATCCTATGTTGTGGATGGTACGCTTCAATTTGAAAAATATCGGTGGGGCCTACGATTGGGCCTTAATGTTAGTGTACGACCAACTCCATAGGATTATCCAAACCATGGACAGCATGGACATCCTATGTTGTGGACGGGCCTTAATGTTACTGTACGACCACAGGATGATCCAAACCATTCATTTGATGGGCCAACCCTTTTGGGGGCACAACCCATTTACGTTATGGCCCATCAAATGGACAGCTCGGATCATCCTATGGTCTGGACGGTACACTTCATTTTCAAAAATATGGGTGGGGCCTAAATTGGGCCTTAATGTTACTCTACGAACCACACCATAGGATGATCCAAACCATGGACGGCTTGGATCATCCTATGTTGTGGACGATACGCTTCAATTTGAAAAAATATCGGTGGGACCTATGATTGGGCCTTAATGTTACTATACAACCAACTCCATAGGATTATCCAAACCATGGACGGCTTGGATCGTCCTATGTTGTGGACGGGCCTTAATGTTACTTCACGACCAACTCCATTGAATGATTCAAACCATTCATTTGATGGGCCACAATGTAAATAGGTTGTGCCCCAAAAATCATTTCCATAGGATGATCACAACCCTACAATCTATAGAGGTTGCATAAGATGTAGTTTCTATTTAGATCGGATGGCTAGGATCAGCCTATGGAAATGATATTTTGGGACGCAACCTATTTGCGTTTATGGCCCATCAAATGGACGGTTTGGATTATCCTATGGTGTGGTATGGGCGGGGCCTACGTTGTTCAAAGATGAGCCCACCATTCCACCAACGGTTTCTGTTGGACCCACCAATTGTTCCTGTTGTTGTGTGTATGTGTGTGTGTGTGGAGAGAGAGAGAGAGAGGTCAAATGGTGGGAAAGTGACATATGCGTTAAGTCCTAACGTTTAACGCTAGCCAGCCGTCAAGAGGGGTGTGGGGGGGGAATATCAGCGCCCATTATTATTTATGGAAACCTCTATAGAACGAAGGGCTAGGATCATCTTATGGAAATTTTTTTGAGGCACAACCTATTTAAGTTGTGTTCCATCACATGGACAGTTTAGATCATCATATAATGTGGTCCGTACGGTACTTTCTGAAAAACACTGGACTATAAGGACTTACACCATTTAAAATCTGAATCATTTGGGTTTTTACAGGCACCTGCAGGTCCACTCGGCCCGGCCCAGTTTTGACGCGACCCGTATGGGCCGGGTCAAATTTCAAACAGGTCACTAATCAATGACCCGGACCCCTTAAATTATGGCCAGGCCAGGTGGACCCGTAGGTCCGGGTCACTTTTGCCAGGTCACTTTTGCCTGGTCTACAGTTTACCTGCCCAAAAAAGAGAGAATTTCTCTAATATTTGTTCATTCGATATTAATAGGCTGTAGGATTAATGATAACATCCAATTTTGCGTACCATTGGGGATGTGGATGTGAAATCAAGACCATTGATTTTGTAGAATATAGTTAGTTGACACACGTGGATGAGGGCTTGATCAATCAACGATCTAGATTATCCGATCACATATGGGTCACGCTCACGCAAGAGACACATATTGGACCCACTTTTGCTTTGTTTATGCGATCATTATGTTTATCCCTTTCTTTAACCACCCATCAACGTCTAATTGCTATCATTAAAGATTAATAGAAAATCTTCGATTCATATTATAAAAAAAAACACCCCCCCGAACTAAAACCCTCACCTTGAATTCTACTCAACCACCTTGAACAACAAGACATATAAACCTCCAAAATTACAAAAGTGACCTTCATGAGAGGAATATGTAGCAAACAATGATGATAGCACTCCCTGCTTTTGATATTAGCACTCTCACTTCTTCTTTTTTTCAAGTTTCTTAAAGATGAGATAGAATAAGAAAGTCATTGTTACGATCAATGTAAAATATGAGTTTTGAGTGTGATGGTAGGCATTCAATTGGAGCAAGGTCAGCTTGTTCCCTTCTTTGAAGTTGCTTATAGTGCTTATGGATGGTGGAAACAAGGGGGATCCTTTTAATTTTGCCCAAACTAAGAAGTCTCTGCTAGCTTTATGTGGTTTGCCATAGATAACATACCATGGATGTTGGTGAGGACACATGAAAGGTAAATTTAATCTCAAAGGGTCGTTTTTCAGGGGAGATCTTCCTGGGCTGTAGAAACCTTGGCCAACATGAGACATTTGTCTGTTGTTGGTGAGTTTGTAGATTTTGCTAATGTCAGAACACAAGTTGTTGGAAGATTATGTTCTACAGAATGCACTTCACAACAGTGTTCTACACACATTACAGAGGTTATCATGGTGAAAGCTTGGACTGAGATGAAATAGATAGTTTCTATCCAGCTACTGATAGAGGCAACGGATGAGAAAGAAATTGTGATGAATAGCAAGGTTTCTCACAACTGAAATGGAAAAATAGTTGTTTCATCCAAGAGTTTGCCGAATGGATTGATTATATTTCAGCAATATACGCTTGACAGAAAGCGACAAGCAATTGCTGAAGCTGCAGAAAGCCCTTCAGTATGGACCGTATACGCTAAAGATCAGCGGTCCTATTAAGTCCTTGTGGAACACTTCGGGCTTATATGATCCATCCATACTTTTGAAGACGCATGGAGTTTATAAAGCTGCATATGGAATCCTTTGCTTCTGTAGTCCTCTACTTCTCCTCAGTTTTCTCCTTCATGTTCGTTCAACACTGTTGTTGGTTCAATCACAGTCAGATCCGCTTAAATCTTCTTGGGCCAAAAAAAAAAACGATACTACTCGATCTCTTGATTTTGGTGTAGACCTGACTCAGATCTAATCCACCACATAGAAAGAATTTTACTCGCACTTGATTTCTTACAATTTCTTTTCATGCTGCTAAAACGTTTCCAGAAACTTTTACCATTTCGATCTAGTCCAGAAACTTTTACCAACAACTCATAGAGTCAGAGGAATCTGCCGGCCAAAAAGATGTAGAGAGAGAGAGAGAGAGAGAGAGAGAGAGAAACGCAAAACAGAACAAAATTATAAAAAATGGCCAGAAGAAAAGGGGAACCAGTAAAATTGAATCTTACTAAGATATAAAATCCAAAAACAATCGTTCAGGAGGCAAAATGGGAAAATTGTTAGCCAAGAAACGATTCTATAGATGAAAAAGAAGGCGAAACAGAACAAAATTTAAAAAAATGCAAAAGACATGCGCCAATTCATTCTTATCAAGAAAAGAATGTGAGAACCGAGACACATTAGGTCAGTAACCGTCACGGTGATAGGTAGGTTTAAGTCACGTAGGTTTAAGCAGATTTTAAATCTTGTAAGGGCCCGTTTGGATGCCGAGAAGATTTTGATTTGGATTTCTCCCATTTGGAGTCCTTTTTGCATTGTGATTTGGATCTTCTTATTATTGGATGCTCCATCGGAATAAATCACTATTTCTTTCCTCCACAGAGAAACGTTTATTCCGAGTCACAAGAACTATCTATTTTTCAATACCTTTCTTTGATTCCACAAAAAGATCAGTTTATATCCATGAGAAATTATACTACGCCCGACCGTAAAAATGAAGGGCCGAGAGAGAGAACACCTCTCTCCCTTGATTTTTAATCCAAGGGAAAGCCCCGTTTTTTACTTTTCCTTGGTTCAAAAACCAAGGCAGCAAGTTTTGTCTCCCTCCGCCCTTTACATTTTCACGGTCAGGCATCATATAATTTCTCTATATCCATATAGGATATAGATATAGATATCAGAGGCTTCATGTACCAAATATTTCCACATTGATACATTGGATAGTTTTGTTCCACCAATACAATAGAGAACGAATGTGAAAAAGGGACTTTCATTCTAGTCTCCTATTATTGAATATTTCATATTTCATTTTAGGGTAGGGACAAATTGGGGAATTTTCCTTTTTTCTGCCGAATAAAGGTAAAGTAAAGAGAGAAATATTCAAAGTTTCTTTTTTGTTTTTGGATCAAATCCTTAGATTTCCAAATTAGCGACTGACAGTGAAAAAACTCCGATTTCCAAATATGATGTGGAAATGAGTAATTGGAAATCCACAGATCTGGCAGTTTCCTTCACCCTTTTTGTATTGTATAGGTCTTTGGAAATCATATATGAGATTATAAATTTGTATTGTAGCAGATAAACTCATAATACTCATATACTTATAGATGTGAATGTAAGTGTAGGTTCAGTTTCCTCCAATATCTGAAGTCTTTCAGGAACTCTTATCATGTAAAATTCCTTTGAAAAGAAATAAAATGGAATATTAGAAATAAGTGCTAAAAAAATTGCTCAGTGAATGATGATTTACTCTTTTTTAAAACGTTGAAGATTATACCTCTTCCTCTTCCTCTTCCACTTGTTAAATCTAAGAAGAGAAAATCAATTGGAGTTTTCTCCTCCCTGAGTTAGAAAATAGGAAGTTTCAATGGCATTCTTATATCTACTCAGCTCTATTTTGGCTCCAACGGCATGAATCAACAACAATGACAAATTATTCTCATGTTTGATCGATCGGACTATCAAAGTTTATTCCATCATGCTAAATTGGAGTGCATGCAATTGTTGCCCCATCTCTTAATTGGTTGAATACATTATGCAATGGGCCATCATGCATATACACGGCCAATAGAAGTGTGGCTCACCTATTGTAGATGGCATAACCTAAAATCAATAGCTTTGTACAATATGCACATTTCATAATTGTAGCTTTGTACAGTATGCCCATTTGATAATTGAACATAGAAAGCTACTAATTTTTTTTGTAACCAACACTTTACAAGTCATTGAGCAGGCAATGGTATCATTGACTTGTACAACTTTCTCGTATTAGCATCTCTATAATAGCTTTAGCAAGTGAAGGGTTTAGATCACCGTAATGCCTTTTGGCAATGTAGTGATATCTTTTGGCATCTCTCAAAGTCTTGGTTATCGAGTTGTTTCAAGTTTGTTTCATGAGAAGAGGGTATATGGTAATAGTGCTACTTTCTGTATGCAATTAACAGTCACTTCAATCCATGGTGTTAGATCTTTTTTTTTAGATTTAAGTAAATCAAAGATTCACAAAAAAAAAAAAAAAAAAAAGATTACTAATTCAAGATTAAAGAGGTAGATTCCATCTCAGAACTCCAACATTATGGGTTTATTGTTTCTATTGATACACCCCAATTATAAAGATCCTATATAAAGTGAATTGGATGTGATCAAATATGAAATAAATACAAAAATGCAAACATGTTAGGAAATAAAGAGATGAAAATTAACCGCATATTCATACGTAGCACAAGGAAAGCAAAAATAGCAATGTCTTGATCCTGTATTCTAATAAGAATGTAAAATAGCTTATGTGATAGTATTGTAGTTTTGTAGGAATAATATAACATTGAAGGAAAGAGCAATAGTTTGCTACGAGATGATACGTTGCATGTTGATGGAAAACTTAGGCATGAAAGAGAACATGGATACATACATTGCTACAAGATGATACGTTGCATGTTGATGACAAACTTAGGCATGAAAGAGAACATGGATACATATAGTAAGACTACAATCCCCTTTTATAAAAAGTATTTTTACCAACTCAGTTGGCTTTTACAACTTCTAATGTTAACATGTATACATACAGTAAGACCACTATAAGCCCAATGGTTCAAACATCGGCAATCTTCTAATCTTGTTTTGATTATTCAAAACACAAGTGATTTTGTGTTCTAATTATGTTTGATGTTTTAAGTTGTAGATTCATTTAAGGTATAAAGTCAAGGAGCTATGGATCAATACAGTTGGAGCTAAAATGAAGATCATTGAAGCATGTAAAGATACATGAAGAAGGAAGAGGCTTGAAGATGCAATGTGTTGAAGATCTCAAGTCAAGTCTTTTACCGTTTTACAATGTAAAGTCCAATCACATATAAATTTCATTAGAGGCATCAAAGGGTAGTTAGAATGAACCTAATAAAGTTAGATTTACAAGGGAAAACAAGTGGACCGTAGCCCAAGTGCTAAAGAGGGCTTTAAAATGAAAAAGAACCAAATTGGCACTTGCTTAGTTGACCAATGGCCTTTATCTTATGCATAATGGCTATAATAAATTTTCAAACAATTTTCAAAGGGCAATGATTCTTTCACCCCCTTGTTTGAGGGATGCCTTCTCCTCCCCCCCCCCCCCCCCCCCCCCCCCCCCTAACATGATTTGACGTCAAAAGGTGCTAAAGTTACCCACAATTCACGTTAAAGGGGGGCACATCCCTCATACAGGGGGTGAAAAAATCATCTCCCTTTTCAAATTATTTTTAACATAAAGTTCTCTTTTTAGCTTATGCATAGAGCACAAGAACGTCGAAATTTAATAAGAAACAAAGGAGATGTGAATTTTACAAGTTAATTGTGCAGACCGAAAAAATATAGAAAACACATTGCAAACGAATGGACAGATGATGATGTCCAGACGTCTGGAGGCATAATGGCTAGTCTTTTACTAGCTGTTAGAGGCCTATAACATCTAGTTTTTGTCCATTTCTTCTATATAAAGGGGTTCCACCCCTCTAAACCTTCAAGACTCACCCCTAAATACCTTTGGATCATATTATCTATTGATTCCACACCCTTGTGCCTGTCTTGGACATCTTTGAAGGATTGGATCTTAGGTTTCAACTTGTACATCTTTGAGAGAGATATTTGTAGTGAGCTTAGTGTTGTATTTGCCTTGTGAGAGGCATTGTATCTTTCATCTTCTTTAATTGTATTTGGCGAGTGCTCGGAGACGACGAGCCATCTTCGTGGGTGAGTGTTGGAGACACGGAGCCATCTCTATTTATAACGGTGGGATCTTCACCAAAGTTAAGAAGATCAGATTGTAGCGGTGTGATCCTCACCCAAGTTAAAAGGATCATGTTTTAGTGAAGCCATCAACAGTTGTCGGTGGAGTGGATGTACATCCGTTGGTTTGGACCAAACCACTATAAAATATCGGGTTCACTCTTCTGCTTCCCTCTCTTTATCTTTATTATGTATCTTGCTGATTTTTATCTTATTGCATTTAATTGTGAAATTTGTTCTTGGGTTTAATTTTTAATTAATTTTTTTAAAAGAGCAAAAATTTTCTAAAACCCAGTTCACCTGCTCCCACTCTCCCTCTCTCGAGTTGCCATACCCGGGCATATAGGGTAACAACCACAATCCCCATCATCTACTTGCTATAGACTAGGATGTGTAGTGCTACTAGCCTATACTACAAATTTGACAGTTTGGTCTAGAAATTTGTAGTTTTTTTATAGTATGTGATCTACAGATTTGCAGTCTGTCAAATGTCGAATATCTTCATTCACCACTTGAAAGCAATTGATCGCCACATTAGCATTTTTGCAAAGATGGACTCCAAACACACCCATTTAAAAACTGAAATAAACAAGTGGCGTGACTCCAAAGATGACGTGAAAATATCTGCTCTGCAAAGATGATGTAAAAACAATATTTCGTAACTTTTTGTAAGGGGTCTTACTTGCTCCAGCTATGAGAATAGATTTCGAGCAAGATTTAGGCTATATAAGTTGGAGAAATCGCAATAACCTTCGAGCAGAGTTCGGCTAGTTTAGTCGGAATTGAACCGAGGTCGGCTAGTTTAGTCGGCATAACCTAAAACCCGAAGGGAATCTTTAGTTCGGAACGATACCAACCTTCATGATCAAGCCAACGAACCAAACTCGGCTTGAGCTCTAGTACAAGTATGTAAGTAAGAATAAGAACTACACAATCCAAATGAAAACCCAAAAGCTTTTCATTTCATCAGCAAAGAGGGAAATACATAAATATTAGGCCACACGGCCGAAGTACAAGTGACGAACTACAACTTGGATGAAAACAGAAACAAAGAAGAATACAATTGAAGATCGCCCTAAGTGGCAGAAGGTCGGGGAGGTCGGCTTTCTGGGAGGTCAGGCCAGCTACTACCTCTTCACCATCTTGAGCAACACCCTCCTCGTCCTCATCTACCAGGAAACTGATGTCCTTGACGGCAACCAACTTCTTACACGCCTCAAACCCGTAGCAGTAAGAGTCTGCAGCAAGGTTGTACAACTCGTTGTTGCAAGCCTCCACAGCAGCATTGCACTCCTCATCCCAATTCTTTTCCACAGCCCCAGTTCGGTGAGTCATTTCAACGAGCTTGTTCACCGCCGACGTCTCGACCGGGTCAAAATGGGGTGTCTATATATAGTTACTAGCATGGTTTTAAATTTCGGTTTCGGCTAAAATTTCGGTCTTATCCAAAACCAAAATTTCAGCCGAAATTCCGAAATTTCGGGCGAAATTTGTAACTTATGCAAGAAACGGCTGTTTTTTAGGTACGAAATTTCGACCGAAATTACCGAAATTTGTCCTGAACTTTCGGTAATTTCGTTCGAAATTCTCTAACCGAATAAAAAAATATTATTTTATCACAAATTTCGAACGAAATTTGGTAAATTTTTGGGAATTTCGGTTTCGGTACGTTTCGGTTTCGGTCTTCATCGAAATTTTGGATTTCGGCCGAAATTTAAAACCATGGTTACTAGGAGGAATGAAGATTCGGAGCTTCAAATTTTAGTTTGCACGGTTAACACAACAAAGTGTTCGGATTATTTGGTATTTTAATACAAAAAATGGCATTTGCCTGTATTTTAAAAAAGTTTGCTTTGTTTACAAATCTGTCATCTTGCTTTGGAACATGAGTTTTCCTTCTTCCCACAAAAAGCAAATAGCCCTACATTGGAAAGGGTGGAGGTTCATGGGTATATATAGCTACCCACTTCTCTAGCCTTATGAATGAGAAGAGGAGAAATGGGGCCTATGCGCATGAGCCACGGTGTGGAACTGGTGGGCTTTTGGCTATACCACACAGTCCTGCCACCTGACACCAGGCTTAGTCGGGCACGCACGTAATCCGAAGCTTTTTTCCTTCCCCGAAATTTTATTTTTTGGTTACTGTCCGTCTAGCCTTGCTCTTACCTTCGTCGTTATCTCGCAAATAACTTCGTCGTCCTTGAGGGGTTTTTTTATTATTATTATTTTGATTTTTTTTTTTTTTTTTGAGCTCTTCTTTTCCACTAACACCAAAATAATTTCGTTGTTATTTTGCGTTGTAGCCGTTCAGAATATGACCGTTCGATTTTGTAACGTCCAGAACGGATCTATTCTTAAGAGTCATTTTGAAGGGGTGTCTTTACAGATTACAGACTTAAAGGGTGCATTGAACGGACGTTTTGGGTCTACCAGAAAACTCTATGTTCTTTCCGTTCTCTACTTTTATTCTTCTCCGAAAGCAGTGATGTTATTTTTCTTCTTCCTTTTCTCTATTTTACTGTACAATCGGAGTGTTCGTGTTGTTCGAATCTCTTCAAACGTGCAATTCTTAGAGATCGAACGGTGCGTCGGGTTGTTGTATCATGGGGGATTGCGTTCAGAAATCTGCTGCACCAAAATGAGTTTCCGCAGAGGTGCAAATTCACCTTAGAGAGAGAGAGAGACATAGTCCATGCCTCATCTCGCCCCATCGAAAAGGTCCTCATCTCGCCGCATCGAAAAGGTTTCTCTAACTCGTCTGTTTTTCCATGTTTACAAAAATTAGGTACGCCATATTTATAATTTGGAGAAAAAATCATCAACACAAAGTGATTGAGACAACACAATAGACCTAGTAGGCCTCCCAGGCTTGCTGTAAATCCAGACATAATTAAATTGAGAACTACTGGAAGCACTACAGATGGACAACCAATAAAGGAGTAATTTTTTTAAAGTACAATCAGATCGGTCATCTTGAACATGAAATACCAGTCATTGAGACAGGTATTCAAGGATCATGGTGACATCATACTTCGTTGAGTCAATGAGATGTACTTGTTCTCAAACTAAATGAACAATTTTACAACATTGCAGAACCTTCACCGCCTTCTTAACTGAACTGGAAGTTTTTTTTTGTAAGAAATGGACCCAGTTTTGGGAAAAGAAAGTAACAGAAGAAGATCCAAGAGAAGAGGCAAACATAAATTCTCTGAAAGAAAAAGAATGAAAAGAAAGGTTAATGGGTTTCTACACCACTGAACTTTACCAAATTGCATGAAGATTTGGCAATTGTTTAAGTTTTAATTGACCTATACTTAAGCCAGCTTGAACTGATAACTAGATGAAACTTGAAAATTAAATCCCAAACTGGTGAATGATGAGTAAATTGAATTCATGGCGTTTTCAGAGAAGGGAAGCTACTGGTAGAAGTTGTTTTGCATGGCATTTCATAACAGAGATTAAGCACCAAAATGGGGAAGAATTGAACTAATAGGTTCACACCACACGAGGGAAACGAAAAAAGCTAATAAATTCCATGTGTATCTTGATGGATCAGTAACAGAAGCAGCAAGTACTTTACATTCCAAGAACTGCAGATGGCATCAAGATTTCATAGTATCAGTATATTTAATTAGAATATTATGCTATTTAATTCCCATGGAAATGATGAGGAAGACGAGAGAAATGGCAACAAGTACTTCACATTCCTATTTTTAGTTATTGGAAGGAAAACCGCAGATTTAGAAGCTATTTTCTAAAAGACTATTGCTTAGGGAGATCTTCTCAACAGTGTACATAAACATCAAGCTTTATGCTAAAGCTTATGTCAGTATGCATCAAAGTGGAAACATTGAGGGGCCATTACAAATTGGTTATCTGCCCTTCTTTCAGACTTCAACTTCTAAGATGAGCAAGCATCCTTGCTAGAACTAAAATTCATATAATGTTAAAAGTATAAATGATTTAATAACACCACTCTAACAGCTTGAGCATTTGGAGTAATTGGTCGTTTCAAAATAGTTAGGAAATTCTATTATATAATCCAAAAAATAGTGAAGATCTTTAATTTTATCATATAATCATATAATTAGGAAACTCCCGTGAGTTTACTTTTCAAAAACAAGCCAATCACCACTCCATCCAGACCTAAACACCATATAATAAAAGATGGCTTACACTGTTATCGACAAACCTTAAAACAAACATGAAAGTTTAAGCCCAATCACAAGCTATTCGTCTTTGAATAGTTCCACCTGCACATTGCAGATCAGAAACAACCATTACCCATGAAATTGTGTATGCCACTGGTGATGCATTGAGCAAAAGTGGAAAAAAAAAAAGGAAGCCAAAAGTACCTGTTTTTTGAGAATATAGTGAAGCTTTGAAGAGAAACAAGGGGCAACCCAATGACCCAATCCCATGAAAGACTGAATTTCCTTATCTCTCTCACAAAAAATTTCCATTACAGAGGAAAAAATCCAAAAAAATCGCATATTTTTAGTGTGCTATTTCTTTCTGTTTCTCCTCAAATTCTCCTTTAGAAATCTTCTACTCTCTTAATTCTCTATGTCTTGATCCATGAGAATCATCCTTTGAAGGAGGGGTATGCTGCAGTTGCTGATGTGTGGGACCAGACCCTCTCCCTTGCCCCATCTGCTGATAAAACTGGTTCATAGCCTGAGGATTCAACACACCAATATGACCCTCTTGAGAAAGCCCAAGCTCCAATCCAGGAAGCTGCTGGTTATGTCCACCCAAAATCGGGCTAAAATTCATCGAACCCAGATTGGAATTTGGCAATTCAAACCCATGGAAGCCGAGCCTGGGCAAGAAATTTGAGCTTTCACCAGTAAAATTTGATGTGATGGATGCCGACGAATGAACAAACCCGGAACCAAAACCACTGACAGAGGGCCATAAGCCAGTTGCCAACTGAGATCTACCAAAATTCCCACCTAATATGGCCCAATTAGCACTACTACTTGACGCTAATCCTGGTCCCAATTCGTTCAAACCCACCGAAACAGAGGTCCCCTGCTGCGAAACAGAGCCTCCAACCGCTGCTAGAGCCGAAGCCGGAATTGTTCCACTACCGGTGGCCGCGATGATCGATGGTTCGGCCTGTTGTAATAGCCATTGTATGGTTTCTCCATCTGATTTGTGGCCTAGTTCTCTAGTTAGCTGAAAAATTCGTGCCGCACATAGTGCTGGCATCCTTATTCTCCTCCCTCTCCCATCCACCTTTGTGTGCCTATCTTTGTTGGAACTTCTCTTGGGTACAATCTGCTTTTTCCCCTCATCTTTTTCTGCAACTACAATCTGTAATTCCTTGTTCTCCACTTCTTCGCTTTCTCTCATCTTTGGCTGAGGGAGTCCCAGAGCCTGATGGAAACTGGGGACCTCTTGAGGCAGCTTTGAAGCCTTGGGATCCATGAAAACAGACGAAAAGAGAGCCGCTTTGATTGAATAAGCTAACCCAAAAAGGCCTACACTTTCATGGGTTTCCACAGTGTTTAGCAAGCAATAAGCTTGTTCTTCAAAAGACAAAGAGAATAATAACCTAACACATCCATTTCAAATTTACTGACTGTTTTAACTGTCTACTATCATCTTTCTTACTTTCTTTCCTCCCTTTCTCTCATTCTCTCTCTCCCCCTTTCCTTTTCTTTTATTCGTCTTTTTTACTGTTTGTGGAATTTGACTGTTTTGATATGATACCAACTTTAACTGTCAATTTTACCACCTCAGACCCATAAATATCTTTCCCACATTCTATGGATTCCCCCCATTATTTCTCCTCCACCCTGCATGCTATTATTGAAACAGCAATGTATTGTATGTATCTCCTGCAAGGGACTCAAAGTGTACACGTGACAGCCTTCTAGAGGTACATGTAGCATCCCATAAATGTTCTGGCTTCTGCTCCACTCCAGACCCATGAGTCCAAAAAGGGAAAAAATAATGGAATCAACAACCAGAGAAAGTGGGGTGAGGAAGGGTTGTTGCAGTTCAACTGTGTGTTTTTTATAATATTCTGTTTGGAGATGCTTTCTGACGGTTCATGGGCTTTTTAGAGGTCTGCAGTTTTGTTTTCCTATTTTTAATTTTTCATTTCAGCATTCTAAGATGACCTGAAGATGCTATGAAATTGACCATGGGAGGTGGAGAGGATCATCTAGAGAGACCCCCCATCTCATGGTTGTTATTTTATCTTCTTTTTTTACCTTGAATTTATCTAGGAACCTGGGGTGGCACCTTAAAATTTTATTAATATGAGAAAATAGGGCGTAGAACCTTGCCTAACCTGCCAAGATAGATGGAAAAAAAAAGGGAAAAAAAAAACCCTTTACCCCTATAACAGAAAGAAAAAGGCAAATGACATTTATTTAGTGCGAATACAAGGTATACATAATTGGTCGCATAGAGATGATCTTGGGGAGAGTAATCCATTCCCAAAAATTTGCATTAGTGTTGGTGCCACTTATGTTGAGAAAACTAAATAAATGTACACCTGTGTTAATACACTCTTTTCTCAAAGGATGCCAACAACAAGCTCAATAAAATGACATGCTATCCCACCCTTCTCTTTAATGTCAAAGATGTAAGATTGATTGTAAAACCATAAAAATATATATACAGCAATCATAAACGGAAAGCTATTTTGCGTAGCTCGATCGGTCATGGCAGATGATAAATCTAGGCTAGATCTTCTGCCTATCTGGATGATCATATCTCAAATGGGATAGATCTCCTGATGATCCGTTAGATGATAGCAAAGACCAACCCACTTATTTATAGAAAACCAATTGTTAGTATTCTACCCATAACAAACTCTAATCAGCTCAATTAACTACTAATCTTGATGTAGTTAACTAAGGGCTAACACTAAAACATTCATGTCAGACTAGGATAATATGCACTGATTACCCTTATATACTTTATTGATCACTTGGTTAATAGGTAAATCCAGTAAATTCACACTTAAATCTCACTTTTCAATGCCCACATAAAATCTTACAAAAGACACCAATTTTCAAGCGAAGTTGAAAAATACTTCACTGAGATTAAACACCAAGTTTTGGTGTATAATTAGGACTAGATTAATTGTAGCATTTTGAGGATTCTCATCATTTTGCATGTCATGTAAGTGCAAAATCATGTGATGGTTGGCAGTGGAATTTCATGTTTATCATTTTCACACAACTCCCAAGGGGATTGGCTTGGTCCATTGCAAGTTGATGTGATTATCAAATTCAAATTCTAAGTTGATGTGATTAACGTGTCCCTCTTCAACTTATTTACCAAAATTAAAGTGAGGGAAACACGTTAGAACTTTTCTGGTGTTGGTTTTCTTTTCCTTTCACACCATATGTGTTAGCAGCTTTAGGTGGTGTGTGAACCACATGAGAGATGTGCGATGTGCGAAGAGCTCTCTCTCTCTCTCTCTCTCTCTCTCTCTCTCTCTCTCTCTCTCTCTCTCTCTCTCGTTATTCCTTTTCTTTTCTTCTTTTGCTTTGGTGTGGAGAGAAGACCCATTTGTTGGTGTTGATAATAATGGTGAGCATGGCTATGTGTGTGTAGATGCTTGCACAGCTTGTCATATGTGTTTCCCACATTGGTGACATTGGGGGGGCCCTTCTCAAGACTAGCTGTTGACAGATCATTCAAGTTCACATGAATCCATAGCAAAAATATAAAAGATTTTGCTTTATATGGCTTGGAAGACATATTTTCAGAAGAGATAAGCTTTGATCTCAGTTTGTCTTAATCATCTTTACCTCCGAACCATCTTTTTCAAAAAGCCTTTGCTTTGCCCATTTGAATGTGAAGTGGTAAAAGCAGTTCTAATCTCAATCAAGCCTATAATTAAAAATCCCCCCATTACCCTTGGGGTGGAGCCCAATGCTCATGATGTCGGGTCGTAAGGACCGCACCGTTGAGATCACAGGGTCTCATCCGATTTGGATCGGTGGGGTCGAATCAATTTTTCGTTATCTGAATGATGAAATGTACCTCCACCTTGCATGGTTAATTATGACTTGCTATGGTGTTTCAAGTGTGAAAATGTGTTCTACTTTGACTCATTGGATCTTTCTAGGCTCATTCACATTTATCTGATTCAATTCAATTTTTGGTTTTGTGAGCCCTAATGTTGAAAATTGACCTTTCTACCAGCTAATATTTGAAAAAGGCTATATACACTAAATGCATTTACAGTGTGTGTGAATTATGTGTGGAGCCAAGGGTGTTCTGAGGAGATGAGTCTTGACATTTTGGAACTTCCCCTCTCTTGACCATTTCCCTCCACTTATCCCTTAATTTCCCTTTATTGAGTTAGGACTCTCAATTTAATTTAGTATCCCAAGAGAAAAATCCCTCCACTCGTCTCAGTCTGTCAACATGTTGGAATGATACTATCATACACCGTGCGTATGATATTACTGAATACGTTGACATAGTTTAGCCATGAAAATGACATTTGTAGAAATTGTAGCTCTTTTGTACACTTGAAAAGGATTTAAATTACACAGTACTAGAACTAAGATAGTCCACTTGTACACTTTAATTATGAGGTTGCTTTCGTAGTTATCGGACTACTTGCTACCTACATGCAAATCTTGATTTTGCTTTTTGTCTAACACTCGATCCTCTTTATGCAACTGAGTGGGTTCATATATAAACTAGTACTATATGGATGGAAAATAGGAAAGAGATGGCAATATCATATTAAATGGAAACACCACTAGACGATTAAAATAGCTCAAATAATGCCATAGCATCTTCTCTATCCATAGCCACGATAAGATCGACGTCACTTGTGTCACATCCCTCTCTCTCTCTCTCTCTGTCACATCTCTCTCTCTCTCTCTCTGTCTCTCTCTGTAACAAAATACCCTCTGATTATCACCAAAACATGGCTTAATTCCTAATACACTCTCCTTAATGGCATATAATTTCCTTCTTTGTAAAGAGGGACAAACCCACATGATAGAATATTAAGACATGATATGTTGTACTATCTTTAGCTAAGAAGTTAATATTGAGCTTTTTAACATATTTTTGCCGATATGAAATCGTATTGGTTTAAGATGTGGGGGCTCTGCTTTTACCCACATAAACATGGTTTGTTAAGTCACGACAGAGCTCCACCCAAAGTTACATATTTACTTATTTTTGCTTTCTTTCCTTTCTAGGAGAATTGCATATTCTGTTGACAATGATGTGCATTAGATGTTTAAAATACCCATATATTTACATGTCATTGAATGAGTGCATCAGATATACCTCTAGGTTAGTTGTGCCTTTTACCCTATTTTTCATTGTCATACATATAGAGACACAACACATCAAGGGAATGAGATTGTGAGAATTTTATCTACTGTTGCAAGGGACAACCATGTGTAGCATTTATGTCTCTGTTTCTTTGCTTTTTTGCCAATGGCTACAACTACATATATGTACATTAGCAGATTTCTTACCGACGGTTAATCTGTTAGTATAAATCATCACCGGCAAATATTTTGACTTTTACTAAAAGCCAACTTCTCCTTAGGAAGATAGACGTCAAACTCTCTACTAAGCACCAAAAACCAACCCTTTTCTTGTGTGCTCCACGCATGGATCCCTTATTATGACATTATGAGAAACCATCAATGAAGAAGAGGATTTACACACAAATTGTGGTGAAATCCATCACATATATCGCAGTAAATAAATCGACGAATAAAGAGGATAATGCATAAATCAGCACATAAAACAACACTGAGATTTACGTGGTTAGACAATGGCATTACGTCTATGAGGTGAGCTCCTTTATCTTCCAGTATGAGAAAAATATAGAGATTACAAGAGATGCCTGAATCCATTTGATAAGTATCCTTCCTCTCTCTCTCTCTCACAATGGAAACCATTTTTGCTCTCCCACCAAAACTGTATGTTGTCTGTCTATAAAAAGTAAAGGGAAATGATTTCTGAGCTCAAGGGTTTTGATAAACACGCGCTCCACTTGTTTGTCGTATAGTATAGTATTTAAAGGGATGTCAGAGGATATTACAATTCTCAAAAAGCTCTTAAAACCCTTTAAATACTACACGACAAACAAGTGGAGGACGTGTTTACCAAAACACTTGAGCGCAGAAATCATTTCCCAAAGTAAATCCTACCTCATGATTTTAGGTTTACAAAACACACTCCTAGAAAAACAAGAAAACTATAAACGGAGCCCCAAATTGTTGACTAACCTAATGGCCAACATAAGATGTTACGAACCCGGATCGATTCGCAACATGATTTAATCTTCTTGGAGGGAAGATCAACCTCTTGATCCACTTCGAGGGAAGGATCAATCCTCCTTTTTGCCCAACGATACACTTTCTGCAACAATTTCCTTCATTCCTTCAAAAATGGCTGCGTACATGTTATTTAGAGTTTTTATATGATGCCCGACCGTCAAGTACCGGAAAAAAGGTACCGCCTTTGATATTTGATGCAACAGCAGCCCACTTTTTTGAAGGAATAACATGTACACGCTACTTAACGGTCGAGCACCATATAACTTCTCTGTTATTTTTTTTATTTTATTTTTAAAAAAAACCTATAATCTAGATAACCCTTATCTAAAAGACTCCTATCAATAACAAACTCCATAAAAATCTAAAACTAATTTATTTAACCCAAGTGGGGCATCTATGTACGTAACATTCCTCCCTCCTTGAAATCAACCTTGTCCTCAAGGTTGGATTAAATTGGAAAAAAAAAATTTATTCCACCAGGATCCCAAATCTTACTGGGTACAATTTTGTTGAATGTTGTAGTTGCCACCATGTCTTCATGCTCTTCACAAATAATGAGCACGATCTTTCGAATCTCACTTTCGAAGTCAGTTGTGATTAAAGGTTGAAGAAAATATAATGTTTCACAGCTGCTCTTCGAAACGATGGAGAGATCGAATGGATTGACAAAATCAAGATGAGGCATGGCATGGTGTTCAACTAAATCATCTTCGCCGGCAACAATTTGCACATTTTTCAGATTTAGCTTTTATTCTTCTTGCATTTCGTTGATCAATGTGCTAATTTTGTTCAAGCCTTCTTCAAATCGTCGCTGCTCTATCATTTTCGAAGCAAATGATTTGAACTCCTCACGCATGGAATCCAAAATCTCCCGATATTTAGCCATGGTGCAAGATCGACGGCTTTGATACCACTTGTTACGAACCCGGATCGATTCGCAATGTGATTTGATCTTCTTGGAGGAAAAATCAGCCTCTTGATCTACTTCGAGGGAAGTATTAATCCTCCTTTTGTTCCCAATGACACACTTTCTGCAACAATTTTCTTTATTCCTTCAAAAAAGGCTGTGTACATGTTATTTATATATATATATATATATAAAAAAAACATATAATCTAGATAATCCTTATCTAAAAGACTCCTATCCTTGACAAACTCCACAGAAATCTAAAACTAATTTATTCAACCCAAGTGGGGCCATCTAGGTACATAACATAAGACATAAACCCAATAATCTCAATCATGACTTAATTATTCACATCCACCTTGAAGATTTCTTGTTGGCATCTTCAGCATGTGCCTGCTCGAGAGTTACAATTTCGTTTTTCCTTCACACATACGCATCACACTTTCAACTATTACTCCAGATAACCGACCAATCTTTAACATCATGAAAATTGATCAAGTCCAAGCAAAGTAGCAAATGACTTGTTACCATATCTATTATACTAATGGGGCCAACCGTGCGATGCACGGTTTGGAAGTTAATTAAGATTGGAAACAAATTAGAAGTTTATTAAAGAGCAAAACTGATGGTGGAAAGAGACAGTGAAAGAACAAAACAGATTTATACCGTCTAAATAGGTTATATTAAGAGCTACTAAGGATAGGAAGAAAACAAATACCTCTTGAACCTGCAAGCATTAATCCCAAATGAACAAAGAATACGGTGTATCCAAGATATATATAATCGCTACAATTTAATGAAAGAACAAAATATTAGGGTTGCAACTCGGGTCGGGTTGGATCGGGTTGAGGCCAACCGTAACCCAACCCGAGATAGCATTCCCTCAACCCGAACCCGAGCCAACCCATCTCAATCCGACCGATGACCCAAAAAAGAAAAATACTATAAGCCAAAGAAAATCAAGATAAAATTAGAGGACGAAGGTTGGGTTCGGGCCCAGTCGCCAAGGCCTCAACCCTATCCCAACCCGAAATTAAAAACATAATAGAGTGAGTGTGAGAGATAAAAACATAATAGAGAGAAAGAGATTAAGAGAGAATGTGAGAGATAATTTACCAATTGAGATTAAGCAAAAACGAAATAGAGAGAGACCTATCCCGAAATTAACTAAATGCGATTTTTTGAGGTATCACGGCTGCCACATCCTTTGTCATCTTGAAAATTGTTACTAAAAATGATCACATGGGGTTGAGCTTGTAGTTAAACGATTGAGGCTTTGTATCTCACCTTGAGGTCACAGGTTCGATTCCAGCTTACCGACCCAACAATTGTAAGAAATCATAATCGTATACAGCATAATTGAAAGAAATCATAATCAGGGGCGGAGCTGGGAATTTGCTCCAGAGGGGGCAAAGAATAGTTGTTATATGGCACAAAAGAGATGTTATATGGTGTTCGTGAATGAGTGTGAATACCTTTTAAAAAAATGCACTACAACTAAGCTTGTTTGAAGATCCAAATCATTCAGTTGCTTAGCGTCAAGGGCGATGCCACTTGTAAGGAAAGGGGGACAATTGCCCCCCTTATTTTTTGGAAAAAATATATATATACCTTTATTTTTTAATATTTTTTTATATTAAAAAAATATGCCCCCATTTCCAATCATCCCTAAGATAGAAAATAAGTTTAAAATTTTAATGTTACCATTTTTATCTCCCTTCTTTGTGCAAAATTTACTATAATTTTTGCCCCCTTGTGCAAAATTTTAGATAGGAATTTTTTCCATCTTAATTTTAAGATAGATAAAAAATTACTATAATTTTTGCCCGCCTTGTGCAAAATTTCTGGCATCGCCCCTGCTTGGCGTCAATGTAAATACGTTGTGCCCCATAAATCATTTGCATTGGATGATCCTAATCCTCTAATTTACAGATGCCATATCGAAATCTCTCTAAGTAACCATATCTATTATATTTTTATCTATACGTCACCCCACGGGCATAGTCAATTAGGACAAGTTGTTGGGACCCAGGTAGAAGTAACCCTTAAAGCTAGCTATTAATGGGAGGGTGCCGGAAGTCCTTAAAAGCCCTTCCACAACAATTCACTTTTTCCCATGTCGGATCATTATTTTTCTCGTAGAACCCCAACGCAAATGAGGCTAACACAGCTAGGATGCTAGGAGCAGGTTTACCCATTCCCCCCCCCCCCCCCCCCCCCAAGGAAAACCCTTTTGAATCATTTTCTTCTTCTTTTTTCTCCTTTTTTTCATTTCCACACCTCGTACGATCCACAGCAGTCACAAAAGAGTTTATCGAGAATTTGTGGGCAGTATGTTATGCTGCTATAAATTTATTTATTCGCTAAATATTAGTCATCGGAAATTATATCCCCACCCCCTTCTCCAGCATTTTCACCATTTCTTATTCGCCGTTTTCTACATTTTCACCTCCTTTTGTTCGTCTTATCATTCATTTTTAGGAAAATATATATACTATGTATATAAAGCGAGAACCTTAACAATTCGTTCCCTTCTTTTTTACAATTTCCTCTTGTATCCCATTTGTGTTGGTGAAAATAATTCCCCTTACAGCCAATTGACGAAGGGTATTTTTGCCATTTCCATCGTCAAGTACCCTTGCAAATGCTTCCGAAGCCAAACTAGTGACCTGTCATTCTTCCCATCTGCTAGCCACCTTCTCCGAAGGCTGCATCTCGCCCGTCCTTTGCAATTGTGTGTGTTAAGAGATTTGTCTTATTAGCTATGTTGAACAACCTCACGGAAATACTATGTCCTTAAAGATGGCTAACAATAATGAGTACACAGTACCAATAATAATCATTACTTATTAAAGTTTTGTATGGAAATTAAGGACCATGTATACCTGTATATGACAATTACGAAAAAAACTACGGAGAGGAGGTGTCAACATATAACAATTACGCACACACTACTCTTCCTGATGAATTTTTTGGAGATATTACGACTCCAGACACCCTATGAAATATATACAAATTCCGGGCACTGAAGAGGAACACCATATTATGGAAACCTCTAGAGATTGGAGGGCTAGGATCAGCCTATGGAACTGATTTTACAGGCACGACCTATTGATGTTGTGTTCCATCACATGGACGGTTTGGATCAACCGATGATGCACGGGCCGGATGCGGGTCCAAGCCCAATGACCCGTAAAATTTCCAGCGTCATTTTGACCCTGCCCGTTTGACCCGTTTCCCCATCATTTAGAGGGAAATGATGTAATTATGAGAGTTTTTATATAGTGTAAGTCCTTATAGTGAATATTTTTTTTCAAAAAGTACTGAATGGCTTATATCGTAGGATGATCCAAACCGTCCATTTGATGGGCCACAATGTAAGTAGGTTGTGTGCCAAAATTCATTTCCATAGGATAATTACAACCCTCCAATCAATAAATGTTTCCTAAATATGTCATTCCTCTGTAGACTGCAGGGCTAGGATCATCGCATGGAAATGTGTTTTTTTTAGAACGTAGGATGTGGCCCATCAATTCGACGGTTTGGATCATCCTATGGTGTATACAGTACTTTTTTTTTTAATAGGGAGTGTAAGAAATATTTTTTGGTTTGCAAGCTTTGTCACAAAATTCTTATTAGAATATATATATATGGTGTAAACCCATGTAGTGAAGTATGTTTTTGATAAGCAGGTAGGGGTCCCCGCAAAACCCCAACTTACCTATCAAAAAAGAAAAAAATTTACTGAATATTTTACGGCCTACACCATAGGATGATCCAAACCGTCCATTTGATTATTCCCAAATGATGATCACATCCCTACAATCTATAGATAAATGACATATTTTGAAAACCCCGTAACCGTGTTGGGATCAGCCTATGGAAATGATTTTTAGCATACAACCTATGGTGTAAGTCCGTACAATCAAGTATTTTTCAAAAGAATTGCACTCCCTGTATCGTAGGATGATCCAAACCATCCATTTAATAAGCCACGATATAAATTGATTGTTCCCAAAAAAAATTACATATGATAATCCTTTCTTCACTATAGCACGTGCGTTTTTACTAGTACAAAGGGAGTGGAGTCAGGAGTGTCATATTTCATAAGTAATATAGCAGTAGTTAATAGTAATATTAAATTAATATGATAATATTAAAATAAATAAATATAAATAAAATATATTTCTGGTTAGATTAAAAATAAATCGGGATAGATATTTAAAATATCAATGTATCATTATAAACAATGATAAAATAGATAAGAAACCAACTTCACCCCCAAAAAAAAGAAAAAAAAAGGAAGGGGAAAGGGGGGTGGGGCAGGGTAATAAATCGATCCCCATATATCTTAAATCGGCTCCTTTAACGTAAAACGTTAGCCGTTAGGGCGTGTGAGTTGTCCACCTGTTTGGCATTTAAAAGCAGTTGGCAACTTTATGCAACGCCCTAACATTTTACGTTAAAAAGGGTCGATTTAAGATAAATCAGGGCTGATTTATCACTTCCCAAAAGAAGAAGCTAATAATATGAAATTTTACAGGGCCGATGATATTTTCACCCCACAGTACGCATTCGCTCCCCTTTTAATGAGATTTGACGTCAAAAAAGATTTAAAGTTGCCCACTGTTCATGTTATAATGGGGGCGAATGCGTACTGCAGGGGGGTGAAAATATCATCGCCCTTTTATAAGTCCAATATTTTTAACAAAAAGTGCAGTATGGCCCACTTTATATGATGATCCAAACCGTTCGTTTGTTGGGCCACAACTTTAATCTGAATTTGAAGCATCCTTGTAAATGCAATTTTTCTAGGTTGTGCCCGGAAAATTATTTCCATAGGATGATCATATACCTCAAATCTAAAGAGGGGCTGCACATTATGGAAACCTCTATAGATCGGAGGGTTAGGATAGTCCTATGGAAATGATTTTCAGGGCACAGCCTATTAACGTTGTGGCCCAACAAATGAACGGTTTAGATCATCGTATGAAGTGGGCCATACTACACTTTATGAAAAAACTGGACTTTACTGCCACACAGCATATAAAATCTCTAATAATATCAACATGTGGCAAATCTTTTGTTTATTTCAAAATTACCTAAAAATTTTGATATTAGAAACACGAAGTCCCCCACGCGGCATACACAGAGACAATGTAAGCTGTGGTGGTCCCTCTCACGCTACGTGGACCAATTTCGTGTCGACAGCATGTCCATCTTAAAAAAATTGAAAACTATAAAAAATTATGAAGAAAAAACCACCAAAAGATATCATAATATAAAATTAGATTAAAAAAACCACGAAATTCAACTCATAATTGAACATTAGCACTTTTTTAATCCTCTCTTTTTAGCTTCATGTATCTTATTGGGCCCCACCATTCGGCCTATCTCTGACGTGGCCGTATTGCAGTGGTAGGCTAAGACAGCTAATGGTCCTCTTGCCAATAATTAGGGTGCCCATTGACGTGGGCCCACAGAAATGAGGCGCACCAACAAAGATGGGACCCACATTGCCTTTTGGTCTCATCAATTGGACGGCCAGATTAGTTCTATAATTGTATTTTTTTTTCTTCCAATCTTGTGGCTGCGTGGGTTAATTGAATAGATCCTAGAAATTAATTTCCCCCATCTTTGAGACATTTGGTTCGAAATCCTACATAAGGAGGGGGGAGTACTGTACCCATCAAGGCATCATCAACCTGTGTCCTTTGTAACCCAAACATGAAGCCCTCCTCTCTCTTTCGCACCCTCTCCATACTATTTCCGGCAAGGCAGTCCTCATCACTGGTGTCGCCGTTACCGGTTCGGAGCCCCTTCGATCAATGGCTCACGGCGGAGCTCGATGATCTCATGATCCAATCCAGACCATCCGATTGTCATATGAACGCCCAATGGGTCCTACGAGCACTAGATGCCGCGGTGGGCACACAAAAGATGGTAATCAAATCATTTGCTAGAGTCAATCATTGCCAAGAAATCGACCGGAGAGTGATAGACGAATCTCTCGAAGACATCATAGAATTGCTTGATGTGTGTAACAACATTCGTGATCGGATGGAGAAGACTAAAAACTACATAGAATTGTTAACCATGGCCCTACGCTATCTAAGAGGGGGACGTGAGCCAAACGAGTCCATGCTAGCACGGGTGCGGATCGTATTGGGCTCATGTGAGGCAATGGAGAAGAGGTGGGACGAGTTAGATAAGTGTGGCTCGAGCTTGAGAAAGTTAGGTGAGAAACTAGCACAAGGTTGCTCGTTCGTTGCTTGTAGAGCAAAACCATGCAACCACAGGGGTGCACCCGCAACTGAACTAGACGAAGCATTAAGTGGGTCTAAGACAATGTGTGTACTCGTGTGTGGAATGCTCTCGATCGGCCTATCGTTCAAGTCTAAACGTGGGTTGCCCGCAGGTCCCCCTCGCAAGGCAGATTCTTGGTCGGGCTCATTGCATGAATTATATAAAGTAGTGAAGGAAGAAATCGAAAAGCGAAGGAGGGTTAGTGGTGCAGTTCTAGATGAGTTGAGACAGGCAATGGTGGATTCTCGGAATTTGCAAGATCTAATTTTCCGGCCGCGGCCGGAGAACGGTGTATGGGAAATGGAGTTGAAGTCTGCAGTGGAGTCATTAGGGAGAAGTTGTGGAGATTTAGAGGAAGGTATTAAGATGTTTGAGGGGAGAGTAAATGAGCTTTATAGGCATTTGATTTCAATTAGAATGGGTTTGTTGGGTCTTATCACAGAGATGTAAAATTTGACTAATTTTGATCGATTTTGTATAGCTTGTTGGAAACTGTAATAGCCTTCAACAAACTTTTTTTTAATAGTAACCTTCAACATCATGAGACCACCCACGTAGCTTTTCCAACTAATATGTTTCCATGTCAACAAATAAGTCTACTAATTAAAGCCATTTTGTATAATGAATCTGATCTCAGGTTCAATTGGGGGCAAACACATGCAAAAAGTTGCATGGAGTTAGGAAAGTCACTTGGATTTAGCCATCGTTTATTCCTTATCTATAAAATCATATTTCTTCACTCATATGCGTGCACTGGACCAACATTTCTATTTCTTTTCCACTAATTCTATCCTGCCCAGGAGCATGAAGAAGAAAAAACAAAAAAATCTTCTCTCCACAAGATGGTATAAAAAAAAATAGAAAAAATAGATTTAAATAGCTATTGCATTTTCTGTATTATTTGCTTTGTCACCTTGGTGTAGTTAGGGGTGTAATTTGGGTCGGGCCAGGTTGAGTTTGTGCTATAAAATGAATTGGGATCAACTCAAACCCAGCTTGATTTTCTGGTAAAAGCTCCACCCGAATTTGGCTACGAGGTGGCTCCTTGCTCTTTTTGTTCAGTCAAGGCTCTTTGTACATCAAAGGGAAACAGTGATCTCTCTTCTTCTTCCCCACAAATCTCCGAGACTAGTATGAATTTTGCTTATCTCCATCAACCCATTTTCTAAGACATATCAAATCCAATGGTATTGCACATCAATGTGCTTAATCCTAAAGCAGAACGCAACATTCTTGCTCATATCAATGACACTTTGATTGTCACATCTAACAATATATTCTTTCTATTCCAAACCCAGCTCCATAAGAAAATGCTTCAGCATCTCCTTACATGCTTATGTGGCAACAATGTATAAAGCCTCTATAATCGAGAGTGGGATACATTTGTGTAGCTTTTTTTGCCAAGAAATGATCCCCACTGCAAAAGTAAACAGAAAACCCGATGTAGACTTTTTCTTATCAAGATCTCCTATTATGTGAGCATCTGTATAGCCTTTCACCATTTGCGATGAGTTCCCAAAGCATAGGCAAACTTTAGAAGTGCGCCTTGGATGCCTTAAGATCCATTTTACAGCTTCTCAATGTTACTTGCCTGGTATCTTCTAATTACGCTAGTAGCATGTGCTATGTTGGACCTTGTGCATACCATAGCATACATTAAGCTCTCTATGACCGATACATATGGCATCTTCTCAATGGATGAGCTACTGGCAATAGGAGATGTTTTCGGAATAGGTTTTGATGATAATCTAGAAGCCACTAAAAATTTGTTTCGCTCTACAGCTATTAGGGACCTGAAGGAGCGAAGAGAAGTTGGAAAGGTTAATGGCGATAAGGGCGCCGAGGGTAGTAACCCTGAATGAAAGGCTTTCCGGCCCCAAAAAAAAGGAAGAAGAAGAAGAATAAAAAAAGAAAAAACAGAAGAAGGAGACAGGAAAAGAGGTAGGAAAAGAGAAAAAGACCTAGGAGAAAGAAAGAGGAGGGAAAAGAGAAAGGAAAAATAGAAATATAGAGGAGAAACAGAAAAAGAATAAATATAGAAAGGAAAAAGAAATCAGTAAGAAAATTCAGGCTGGACTATGCCTCTTGGTGGTAGTTCGTTTCGCTTCTAATTTGATGATTTTTTTTAAGCTTCAGATTTGGGGATCGTAGATCTTTGAAGGATGAATCATTTTTGCATTACTCCAGGAATCTATCGTCAAAACAGCAGTGTGAATGACTTGCTACCCAGAAATTACTTTTCATAGCCGTAGCTTGAGAGATTCGTTCTTTCGCTTAAGTCTGTTGTCTGGATATTTTAGCTCTACTATTCCTTCTAGGAGTGTTTTAGTTCTGGAGTGTTGGAGTTTTATGAGGCAGAATTTGGTAGTTTCGGAGGATTCAATCAACTTGAAAGTCCAAGAGGGTGTTGGTTAGGAGTTCCCAGGTTGCTGGTTAGGAGTTCGTTGTAGTCTCAACGGGTACAGGTAATAGCTGCATACGCTTGCTAGAAAAGATGAAAAGAATGCAATCTACAAAATAGAGAATAGGAATGCTTACACTCTACTGTAAATGTTGTATTTAGCTATCTTTGAATTGGTCTCGGGTATGCCCGTCCCAATTCATTTTAATATTTTGTATTGCATGCTGGGACTCCCGGTCCCAATTGTTATCTGAATATCAATGAAATATGTCAATTTTCAAAAAAAATTAAACCATTCGTAACTTGGTTCAAGGTAGCAATCACATCGTGTTCCGAGTTACTAAGGGACACATGCTCTAATGCCAACTGTTGGGAAGACGAACAACTTCCCCTTCTACATGTGAATCAAGAAACCATTCAAAAAACGAAACCACAAAGCATATAATAGAAGAAGCACCAAGCACTACCAAAGAACACAAGATTTAACGTGAAAAACCCTCCAGAGTGATGGGAAAACTACGGAACAACTCCGAGAGAAATCCAATAAAATGGAATGAGGGTTACAATGTCTTTCTTCTCAAGATTTGCCCAAAACACGAGGTTTACAACAATTGTGAGAGAATAACAATAAGTTGGAAAGAATACATGTTTACCTTGTAATGCCCAACATTCTCTTCTTCTTCTCCAAGAACACCTTCAAAACCCCTCAATTTTGGCTTTCCTTTTAACTCCCTTCTTTTATGCCTTGCAAGATATGTATTATGGTTCCCGACACACTTTTCATGGGAAGCATCCCTTTTTTCCTTTTTCGGTTCTAGATCTCCCTTTTCCGCTCTTTTCTTTCCCTTTTATTTTTTCCGCACCAACCTTTCTGCGGTAATCCTTCCTTTTTTCCCACCTCTTTCATGCGTCACTACCTCCCTTTTACATGTTTCCACTTTCAACATAAAAGAGTCTTCAGCGGTTCCATTTTCGGTGGAAAGGGAGACTCTCTCTCTCTCTCTCTCTCTCTCTCTCTCTCTCTCTCTCTCTCTCTCTCTCTCTCTCTCTCTCTCTCTCTCTCACACACACACACACACACACACACGTAAAATCGGGACCTTTCTGCAGTAAGCTGTTTTGGACAGAAAGAGGTCTTTACCTCAAGGGGCTGGCCCCCACGGTACACCCAACATAGAACGGATCAGGACTTGATGCGTCATTAGAGAACTCTGCATATTTTTGGGGCTCTGTAAATGAGTTTGTAATTCGATTGGATCTCAATATATTGCTGAAATTATGATCTTTAGCCCAGAAATCATGGCAATCATTGAGCATTCTCATATGTCATCTTCCAATATAATTGATAATCTTGTATCTTAGGAACTTGGAAACACTCTACAATCCCATATTGTCAAGAGAAAAACTCATGGACCACAAATTTACATGCCTGCCTGGGCATCCTTAAAGGGCAGTTGAAAGACCAGAGGTGGAAAAGCTCAAGTAAAAAGTTGACTGATATAACAAATCCCGAACCAGTTCTGAAGAAATGCCCTAATCACTTCCATCCCGGGCAAGATAAAAGAGCATGAATATCAATTTATTAAGGCAAGTCTGAATTGCCTAATTGTATGTCGGGGTCCGTTGGAGAAGATCACTACAGAAAAAATAGATGTTGGAAGGAATAAATTTATTCAACGCGAATTCATGCCACCAGATCTTAGGATACTAATTTTCAACACTCATCAAGGCCTGTTTAAAAGAGAGATCCAGTCCACACCAGAGTCTCTTCAGTGTCATCAATAAGCAACGTGATATGGGCCTAGTTGGGTAAAGATTATCTCGATATCCGGACTTGGCTACCCAAAGATACTGAAGAATGATCAATTAAGGAGCTAAGAAGATCGTATAGAATGAAAAAAACCTAAGAGATAGCTCAGAAATAGTGTTCTCATGAATCCATTCGTCAAACCAGAATTTGACTTTCGAACCCTTTCCAATCAGCCAATGAGAACCAAGGAAAAGATAGTGTCTTAAAGAAAAGTTTTATCTCTATAGTGTCTTAAAGAAAAGTTTATCTCCAAATGCTGGAAGTTCTGAAGCAGGAGCTGCCCTCAACAGAGGCCGGAATACATGTAGTGATCATTAATGAATGAGGACCATAAACTGTTGGCATTCATAGCAGACAAGATTCCAAGCCACAAGAGCAGACTTTCACTAGAGGAATTAGATAAAAGAAATGTTGTTGAGTTGTGGCTCTATTTTCAGCTGTTGGATTAGATGGCCTAATCTAATGGTTGTGGTTGATACTCCTAAATGAGGGTTTCCTAACCATACCGTATCCAGGTAAGGTTAGAGAGACAGAGAGAAGTTGACAAAGGTGTCTTGTGGGGAAAAACAAGCCCAGAGCAAGAAGGATTGAAGAGGGTATAAGAAGGGTTCTAAGGGATTGATCAGGGGCCTGTAGATTCATTATCTATAATATTTGCTATAATATGAAATTCCTTAAGTTTGCATATTGCTAAATAACAATGTCTAATATTATTTGTTAAGTATGCATATTGCTATAATTTGAAATTCCCTAAAAATAAGGCCATTTTCAAGAAAGGACATGCAAAAGAGGTGAAAGGCTGGAAACGGGGTGGAAATATCAGTTCCCTGAAGAAAACACTAATAACTTTATTTTAGATACAATTTTTGTATTCAGATAACTCACTTCCATGGGAGTCCATGGAATTTGCATAGGTCATCATGCTAGTATAGAATTAGATCTCATTACTCCTCCATAGCATCTTTCTAATCAAATCAAATATTAACTCTTGCACATATGACTACCATCTTGTCAATAGAGAGAGATTATCTGATACATGATAGCTGGGGTCCATTTGTAGATTGTTAATCAATGATGCCAACTACATGAAGATAATTGAACAATTCAAGCCAAAGAAACATGTGTAGTCTTGCAGTCCAAAATCATATTTAGTATATCTATTGGCCCATCACAATGAGCGCATGAACAATTACAATCACTAGATACACATACATACAACAGAAATAAAGGATTCGCTATAGATCCACCCACCAAAAAAATCACTGTCACACAATGAACACACTTAGGAGAGGCCTAGTTAGCCACTAAACTTGCCTTTTGTCTTTGCAGAGGACTCCCCACAAAAAAAATTAAAATGAGAGGCCTAGTTAGCCATATCTGATCACCGACATCAATGACTACATGATTTCATCTCGTCTCCAACTTACAAAACAATCAATTTGTCCAGGCAAAGCTTGTCTTCCAAAATTTTCAGGAGTTAAAACAATTTTGTTTTCAAGCCAACATCTCTACATTGTTTATGGAAATACATACATGATCACCCTGAAAAAACCTCAAAAACTGATCCAGTGTTCTACAACAATTCACCATGCCAAAATCCAGTGCTCCCAAACTCCATAACCAATAGCCATGCCAACAATTAAAAAATATAACATGGCTGATAAAATCTGTGAGATGCATTTTTTCTCCTCTTGTAAATGGGTTAAGTACTAAAGTTAGAAACATCATCTATTCCTGCAATAAACAAAGTCAAACTATAAAATAAGCGACTTAAAAAAATAAAAAAAAACTCCTTATATTTTATCCCTCCCAACCAGATCATTCCAACATACTTGTGAGTTGCAACTCTTTCATAAACAGTGGAGGTAATAATCAAACTCTCATCAAAGAGAGAAAGGTGTGTGTGTGTGTGTGTGTGTGTGTGAGAGAGAGAGAGAGAGAGAGAGAGAGGGAACAGTGAATATCCCCCCCACCCCCACCCCCTCCAAATAACATATCTGAAGAGAAAAATGCCCCCATTCATCATAACCAGGAAACTGAATTACCTGACATCTGTAGTTCCTATGCATATATACTCCCCCACCCACACCCCATCCCTACTTAAACCAAACACCCCACATGCACACATATACAAACTTACAAAGAGAAAAATTCAAACACACATTGGAACCAAACCTATCATGCATAAATCACAAGACACAGATGATGCTACAGGGAGGTCTTGGGACTTACAGATCTGAGAAACGCCCCCACTGCAAACACCTGAAGGGTCAGCGTTTTTCACAATCCAAGGATGCTCTAGAATTTTCTGAAGTGACAGCCTCTTCAACGCATCTTTCACCAAAAGCTGCATATTTACAATTAGAATGTCAATTGATACATATCCTTCTTGGAGAATAAGGAAATATGGAAGTCATTTCCTATCATACCTTGCTGATGAGATCCTTCGCCTCAGCCGACACACGAGGGGTTGAAGGAAAACTAAGGTCAACTTTAATTATCCTGCGTCAGGAGTAATATTTCAGTAATAGCCATGTGGAGAAGGCAAACATCAAATTGAAAGGCAGGTTAAGGTGAAACTTCCTAACCTTTTAAAAGTATTGGTCTGGCTCTCAGTTTCAAACGGAGGAACTCCATAAAGGAATTCATAGCAGAGAATACCCAATGTCCAATTATCAACCGTGTAATCGTGTGCTTTGTTCTCCACCATTTCAGGTGCTAAATAATCCAAAGTGCCACACATAGTGTGCCTCTTGGTTCGTGATTGCACGGACCATCCAAAATCAGCAATTTTCAGCCGACCCTACAAAAGAGAAAATGGAATTCATCAGTGGTGTGTCCCTCCCTCCATCTTCTTCCTTCTCCAGTAACCACGGTTGTAAATTTCGGCCGAAACGAAGCCGAAATATTTCGATTTTGGCTGTTACTGAAATTAAATCCACCTGGATTCGGAAAAAAATACACAATTTCGGAATTTTGCCCGAAAGTTCCTTAATGTTTGCGTCGATATATGCAACTTTTCAGACAATAAAACAAAGACAATTTGATAGAAGCCCTAACAAAAATCAACTCTACTCGAAAAAAAAAAAAGAACCATAAGATTCGTTTAAGATATTTCTAAAAAGGACAAAAAATTAAAAGAAAAATCATTTTGGTCATGATTTCACACCGAAATGTTTCCGTGATTTTACAAGATGTTGGCAGAAATTTCGTACCGAAACCGAAATTCAAAACCTTCCCATTAACAAACACAAGTGAATTCATAAATTCCACATACCTCCAAATCAAGCAACAAGTTTTCTGGCTTGATGTCCCTATGAATCACATGCTTCTCATGACAGTAAGCCAATGCCTTGGTGAGACTCAAAATATACTAGGGCAAAACAAAAAAAACAGATCACATTCACTCGGTTATGACAAATGGAAACCAAAACAAGACATACTTTCATCAATTGAAGGGAGATTAGGGTTATACAGTGGCGGCGTGCTTTTCAGAGAGGTGTTTCGACTTCCTAAGCTCTTTATAAAGCTCTCCTCTTGCAGCATATTCAAGAATCAAGATAAAATGATCCTTATCATGAAACCAACCGAAAATTCGAAGAACGTTTGGATGGTTTAAACTGCTTTGGATCTCAATTTCGCGCAATAACTGGTGGTGTAAACGGTATTTCTCGAGCTGTTGTTTGAATATGACTTTTAGGGCAACAATGTACTTGCTCTGGAATGATAAAGAAATTGAATTAGGGTTTTAAAGGGGATTTAGAAAATAGAGAAAGATGGGAAAGAAATTGAATTAGGGTTTTATAAGGATTGTTTGGAATTGGGTATTTTACCTTTTTTTCTCTAGCGAGATAAACCTTCCCAAATTTTCCTTTGCCGAGAGGCTTTCCGATCTCGAAATCTTGAAGTGTCCATGTGGGAAGCCCTTTGTTAGGGTTTGGTTCCTGCATTTTGGATGGAAGGATTTATACAGTAGAAATCTGTTGATTAGGGTTTGGAAAGGGGAAGTGAAAAAAGATAGACTTACAGGTTTTCCTTCTGAAACTTTCACCATCTCTCTCTCTCTCTCTCTCTCTCTCTCTCTCTGTTTTGAAATTGAAAATAGGTGGGTCTTTAATTTGAATTTGAGGGTTGGTAGCAGAACGGGAATACGGTTAGGAAAAAAGGCACGATGAGGTTGATTGTGACACGTGTGTGAGGAAAAATAAAAGGGGTGCACATATCTACAAATGGAAAAAAAAAGAAAAAAAAGAATGGAAATGACAAAATTATCTGTCACTTCTACTCCCGTCTTTATTTTCAGCACGGGCTGCCGTTTTAGAAGTTTTTTCCAATTGAATTTTAGAAGGGGACTCCGTTAATATGGAAATAAGAACACTGTAAGTGCCCAAAATACCCTTGGTTAAGGGTTAAATTTATAATAAAAAAATGCCACAAAACACTGAGAATAGGACCTGAAAGGGGACAAAGCAAATTGATTCACGCCACAACATCACAAGTGATGCATGCAAACCTTAATTTTAGGGAAATCTCAAAAAAGAATTTTTTTCAACACATGGCATATTCTCATTGCAGGTCCCCTGTTAGGTCATATTCTCGGTCTCAATATCAATTTCCTTTTTCAAATAGTTATCAACAAGAGTAAAAATAAATTCTTCTTGAGGAATTTTTACTTTTTGTGGAGGATGGCATGGAAAGTATAAGTAAGGGACATGGGTGCCATGTCACTAAACAAGCATTAATTAGCTTTGAATATTGTCTAATAATCTCTAGGGATTGTGGCGCTAAATTGGCTACCAAACACCATAAAAGTGACCACTAATGCACTTTTTCTACTTGGGACATCCTTGAGGATGCCAAGCATGTGGCAAGCAAATAGTTAAATAGGACAAGGTATGCTAAAAATGTGAACCAAAATAATATGACAAAATCTTCTAAAAAGCCTGCATGGCTGTTCTCACATGCAACAGCCAGCAGCAAAATGCCTTTCTACTATGGTCACTAGTAAATCCATAGCAGAAAGGCAATTTTAGAAGTATTCATCTACCAATAAAACTTGATTTTGATTGATTGGTAGGCCAGGTTTTCCTTTGCCATATTGTCTGTGCAGAGAGAGACCCCGAAGGTGCTACTGCTGGATAAGCATTTGCACTACTCTTTGAAAGATGATTTATAGATTAGAGAATTTATATGATGCCCGACCGTCAAAATCAGACGGGCTAGGTGGCAAACCACCTGGCCCTTGGATTTTGACTGTCGGGCACCATATAAAAACTCTACAAATTAAGGACATCTTAACAAAAGTCATTTTTTAGAATGAAATAACGACACTCGCCGAGAAGAGTCTAGTAATTAAAACAAGGTGTTGAGAAAATCCTGAAGACAAATCAGATCCAATCGTTCACAAATAAACGAAATGATTAAAAAAAAAAAAAAAAAGTCACGAGATGAACACCGAGATTCTACGTGGTTCGGCCAAAATGCCTACATCCACGAGTGAGACACACCATCTTCCACTGTGAGAAAACAAAATACGGGGATCACAACAAATTAACTTGCAAAATCATAAACCGCAACTCTTTTCTTGCCCTCTCAACCAAGACCGTACCCGACAGTAACGTGAGAGAAATCTGAGAGAAAAATCCAAGAACCTTTTCTCTCTCTCTCTCTCTCATCCCCTATGTGACCGCCACCACACCCTCACCGTGCGCCGTTAGAAATGTTACATATCACAAGTGTTAGTATTTTAATATAAAAGTGACATTTTGCTTTTTTCAAAAAGATTCATCCTGTTTGGAGCTTTCCCTCCCAGATTCAATTTTTTGAAGAGCTCTCTCTTGCATCCTAAATTTTTAGTCTCGCGATTAAAAGTGGAATGAACATTTACATCCGTATAAGAGGACGTGGGGTCCGTGGGGAGGGATGGGCATTGGATTTGTTTGGGTGGGAGAATTTAACGAGGACTAAAACAAACACACACGTGCGCACCCAGATGGGGGTGTGGGTTTTAAATTCCTAAACATTTTTTTTTCTTTTAAAATTGTTAAATTTCTTAGGACAAGTGGTATCAAAGCTAGGGCGTGGCAACCTCGGTGCACCTTTTAGGATGGAAAAAGTTCCTCAGAGAAAATCTCAGTAACCTCGTTGTACCTCCGAGGACGGTGAAATTCCCTCGGAGAAGATCTCGTAGTTCCCATGCTGCTCCCACACGAAGGAGCAAGATTGTCCACGTTGCTTCCACATGTTGGGGGGGGGGGGGGGGGGGGGGGGTGGTCTATGTGTTGGGAGTTTTACACAAAAGCAAAGATAGAGGTGTGATTGTTTGTTTTCTCCATAATTTGACTCTTGAGTATTTTTAGTAACGTTTAAAAAACAACTATCTTTAATTGGCATTTTGGAAGGGCAACTCTATGGTTTTAAGGGGCTCACGAGCAGACACCATTCTCTAATAAAGCAGAGGCCTATATGTGTTTTTCTTGCTACACGGTAAAAGCAAACATAATCTTTTAAGTTTTTTGTGGCTTGTTGGTTTTCTCTTTTGTTACAGAGACTTTTGTCTTCTTGTTTCTTTATTATCTTTTATTATTTTTGTTGGGTAACCAGAGTGTTCCAGTGTGTCGTTCAAATCTATTCGATCATGCAATTTGGATAGATATTGACGGTGCGTTGTCAGGCTGATGTATCTTGGCGTGATGTGCGTGGATCTGCTGCACCAGAGGTTTTTTTGGAGAAGCGCAAAATTCACCTTAAAGATAATGATCTAGTTGGTGCCTCATCTCGCCGCACGAAAAAGGTTCAAGTAATAATATAATTTTCTGCTTTTGTAGAAATCAGGTATCAAATATAGCATATTTTAATTTGGAGGAAAAATCTACAAGACCAGTGTTTTCAAAAACCTGTGTTTCTATTTTAGCTTTGAAAAACCTAAAAAATAAAAACACGTTGTTGCCATTGAAATATGACCTAAGTTGAATGGGTCCCAACTGGTAGCGCACTTGAGGAGATGAATTGTACTCACAAACAAGCGGTAAGAAAGCCACCCGGAGTTTTGGACTTTGGGAGGCTCTAAGAACTATCAATTATATTATGAGCTCTCCGATGAGAATTCTAGAAATGACTGAATGTAAAAAAATGGTAAAATTCCTTTACCTTAGATATTGTGACTCTATTTATAGAAAAGATTAGGGACCTTGCCATTGGTAGGGTGTTCGCCACATGTCGGCTCCCGAACGGTGCCCACGTGTCGGCTTCAAATTGGTTGTAAGTTGTTACCCCCAACACACATGTTTCTAATTTAGCTTCCTGGTGGGAAACAAGATGACTTTTCCAACAAAAGGATTTGCTAGGCAATTTTCATCTGGCTCATGCCCGAGAGAAAAAAACCACACATACTCACCTTTCAGCAAATTTTGAATGGACTTTGTACCAAATTGTCCAGCAAATCCCTTGAAACAAATGTATAATTTCTATATCTATGATGTGTTTAGTAACACGATCAATTATTTTTAGGCTGTTTATAAGGCAAACATAAGGCCAAATAACGTATTACCTTGCTTTTGGCTCCATACGTGACCCAGACTATGCGCATGGTGCGTAATACGCACCGTTGTATTCTACTTTAAAACTCAAAAGGCCCGTAAGAACATAAGAAAGTGGAGGGAAAAAACCCCAAACACGAAAAAAAATGCGGAGAAGGCGAGTTCGACTGGTTAGCTCTTCCGACGAGGAAGAAAACCCTAACCCTAGCAGTGAAACCCTAACCCTAACAACTCCAAACCCTAACCCTAATCCTGAACTTCCCAACCCTCCTGAAAATCCTCCTTTCGAAATCTCCGACGACGATTTTGTTACCATCCCAGATTTCCTCTCTTCCCCTTCATTTCCTTCACCTCCGATTCCGGAGCCTCCAATCCCACCGTCCGTTGAAACCTCCGGAGATTCTCCCTGTCCCGTCGAGGATTTTCTCCGGAATCTCGGATTATGGCCGAAAAGAGGATGGTTAGATTCCTGCATTTCCGGTCTCACAAGCACTCTCCCCGGTTTTTCCGGCCTGGATCTCGCCGGAAAATCGAAGCTTTGCTTCTCTCAATTTCTTCTTTCCGACATGAATTACTCCGGCCGAGGAGTCTTACCTGAAAACGTGCACGCGATGCACGGTGTTGAGCTCGCTGGTCCTTTCGTCTTGCAGGTGATTGGTTATCTAGGGTTTGGTATCGGTGCTGGTCTTTTTTGTTTTTGGAATTCAGTAAATCTTTTCAGTTTATTTTTTGTTTTGTTATTTGATAGATCTGGTATCTGAAATAGATTTGGAATATACTGTTTATACAATTATAAGGAAAATTTGATGATGAAATAAGAATGACAATTGTTTTGGTGCTTGGTTATCTAGGGTTTGGTATTGGTACTGGGCTTTTTTGTTTTTGAAGTTCAGTAGATCACGTCGGTGTTAAAGTACAAAAGATTAAATAGCGCCTTCTCCAACAACGAAAGCTTTTGGAGTAACTGGTTAGTTTATATGGTATCAGAGGCAAAGGTCCTGAGTTCAAACCTCCTTGATAGCAAAAATCCACATGCAATGGTACCCAAAAGAGGGGCCACATGTGCTGCGTGTAGGTTAACCCTAAAAAGAAGGGCCACAAGTGAGGGGGAGTGTTAAAGTATAGAAGATTTAATAGCGCCTTCTCCAACAGCTTAAGCTTTTGGAGTAACTGGTTAGTTTATAGGCGGTTCCTTTGTTTTGTTATTTGATAGATTTGGTATCTGAAATTAATTTGGATTATACTGTTTATGCAATTAAAAAAGACAATGTGATGAAATAAGAATGCCACTTGTTTTGATTGCTTTGTTCTCTGAAACAGATTTGGAATATACTGTTTATGCAATCAAAAAGACAATTTAATGAAATGAGAATGGCATTTGTTTTGGTTTACAGTTTACACGTTTGTATGCTGTTCTATTGGCGTTAACATGTTAGTCGTTGTGCTCCTGGATTTTAGAATTGGGATATTTTTTACGATATTAGTTGGTTTGCTTTTGTAAATCTATTAATCTTTGTATTGGACACTTTGCTTTCTCTGTTTTCGTATTGTTGATGGAAATAAACCTATGATTTAGCCGACACTTCGAATTTATTGCCGACACACGTGTCCTGCCGTGTCCGACAGTATACGACATGTGTGTCCACACGTGTCGACACTCCTTTGGACACACTTTTAATTGTTTTGCTAGAAGTGTTACTTAATGTGGGTGTGTGGACATGTTTTTGTACCGTGTCAAGTGTGACATTCTGTTTTTTTATCGAATATTGTGTTTACCTCTTTTAGACAGCTCGTATCCATGTCGAAACTGGACACACGAATCCATATCAACAAATGATGATTACATATGCTTTCTATTTTAGCCGTGTCCCCATTTCTAAAGTTTGGACGTTTGCCGTGTCCGACACTCCGTGTCCTTGTCGACACGCGACACTCGTGTCCGTGTCCGCAAATCATAGAAATAAACTGATTTGCTTCCATGCTTGTTAGGAAGGATGACGTGGAGAGCAGGAAGCACGGATGCCCTAGATCTGTTTTTCTTGAATTTTATATGATCTTAAAAATTTTGTTTCTTCCTCTTAGCTTTGTACCAAAGTAGCACTTAGAACTGAAATTCCGTTATTGGGATTCTCAAATTATGTGAAGAGAAAAAAACAATGAGTACTGAAATGACTTAAGAAGTTAGTTTGTGAGGTCCGTAGTTCTTACTTTATATTGGATATTCAAACCAACAAAGCTTGTCACCTATCCCACACACTCAGAGAGTTTAAGCATTTGAAATTTCATAATTGTTGTAGGTACATAAAGTTTACTTGACATTGACATCTCTATTCTTGGCACTAAGTGGGACATGGCCTTGGAACTCTGCATCTAACCATTTGAGCTTTGACTTTGACGACCTTTAATCATTTAGTGTATATATGTAACTGTATTTTTCCATCTTGGTCAGAAAGTTATTTCTGGAGCATTCCCTTTCTTCTGTATTTTACTGTCGTTTTACGAGCATTCATTGAATTTCTTCTTGTGAATTTGATTCATAAGTTTTTATTAGTTCACGCTCCTATTTTCATAAGCTTTAGATATTTAAGAAATTTCTATTAACGAAGGCACTTTCAAGCTGCTTCATTTTTTTTGGAACAAATGTAGAACAGAAAACAAAAGAAGAAAAAAGAGAAACAATGCAAAATTGGAAACAGGAAAACAAGGAGAATGAAAAAGAACGATCTGCATAATCCTTGGAAAACTAAAAAAAAGATCCCAGCAAAACATCAGGCATAAATTGTCAACAAACGGCACTGATATTGGACATTTGAAGTTTTTAAGAGTGGGTGTATTAGAGCTGGAAATTTCCCACCTTTAATATGGTGGCGACATGCTGATTGTTTGTCGTGCCAACCTGGCTCACATTTGCAATCTAAAAGCTGCACTTAGATGTTACGAGGCGACTTGAAGTCAGAGGATTAACTTTCATAAGTTTTCGTTTATGGGAGTGCGGGTTGGTGTGGAGGATGTATGCTGTTATGCTAGCATCTCGGGGTGCAGTGTGGAGCGTCTCCCGTATGCATACCTCGGGTTGCCCCTGTGTTTAGGATGTCCATTTGTTGCTATGTGGGATTTGGTGAAAAGGTTGGGCATGTGGAAGAAGAGTTTGCTCTTTATAGGAGGTAGAGTTACCTTGATCAAGTCTCTCCTTAGTAACATGTCTATCTATTTCATCCCCCCTTTTGAATCTCTGATAAGCGTGTCAACATGCTTGAGAGCCATGGTTTTCAAAAATTTATTAAAATTCCGAAATTTCGGCCAATTTTGGAATTAATAAATTAATACTTTTTTTTTGTGTGTCTTTACCGGATTTCGGCCTAGAATGAAATTGGTACCAAAACTGAAATTTAAAACCATGTTGAGAGCATCCAACATGGTTTTATAAGTTGAAGAGAAGCTTGCCTCAGGAGTTCTGTGCGACCGTAAAATCCCTACCAAGTTGAAGGGAAAGTTTTATAACACAGCTGTGAGGCTAGCCATGTTGTACAACTCAGAATGTTGGGCCACCAAGAAGCAGCATGTGCATAAGATGAGTGTAGCGGAGATGCGAATGCTTAGATGAATGTGCGGCCACACAAGGCTAGATGGAATTAAAAATGAAGACATTCGTAAAAAGGTGGGGGTGGCTCCAATTGAGGAGAAGATAAGAGAGCACCGCTTAAGATGGTTTAGACATATCCAACGTAGGCCTTTGGATGCTTCGGTGAGAAGAGGCGACACGTGCCAAATTGATGGAGTAAAAAGAGGTAGGGGCAGACCGAAAACAACTTGGGTAGAAACATTGGGGAAATACTTGATAGCTAGGAACATAACAGAGAACATGACCTTGGATAGGATAGAATGGAAGAAAATGATCCACATAGAAGAACCCAACTAGAACCAGGGTTAGTGCTGTGTAGATTCCTTTTACCTTCTTCATGAATTTTTTCTAAAGGATTCATTTAGCCGACCCCAACTAGTTTGGGACAAAGGCTTTGTTGAGTTGAGTTGAGAGCATCCAACAGAACTTCCTTCAGAATGACCTGGAAGAACAGAGGAAGTATAACATCGTGGATTTGAGGATTGTGTGCCTTCCTATGAAGGATGGAGTTGAGTCCTAAGCAAGGTTTCAAATTTCGGTTTCGTGATGCGTTTCGGTCCTCAACGAAACCGAAATTTCGAAATTTCAGTCGAAATCTCATGAACAGCTATTTTCTCTCCAACTTTATTTCGTTCGAAATTTCCCGAAATTTCGGCATTCGGCTGAAATTTCGGGATAATATTAAATATTATCAAAAAGTCAGATTTTTAGGTGAAATCCCTAAAATTTCGGACGAAATCAGGATTAACGAAATTTTGACCGAAATTTCGAAATTTCGAAATTTCATCCGAAATAAAGTACCCTTTCGGGTTTAGTGGCACTAGCAAAGCTTACCATCTTTCGAAAAGGCGACCTATTTGTGCCCTTCTGGGCAAGACTGGTGCATTTGGGTTTGGAGTCTTCTTATGACTTCTTTACTCTTCTTTTTATGACTACCTAGTTGAAAGTCAAGGCAGGCATCCCCTTGTTCCAACATATGATTATTCCATATACTAGAGTATCAACCTTCTGTCGCACTCCCTTCTTAGACAAATACTCACGTTCGACCATCTCATTAACAGGAACAACTTCATCATTAACAGGTGTTTAATGTGTTGTGCGATATGGAATTCGTTCGTTATTTGCTTATTCATTGCAGGATCACCTCCGACCCTTGTGTCGCGGGGACACCTTCATTAATGTGATTCTATCCTTTTTCCCATAGTTTTAATTTTAAAACTCCCCCGCGTCATCATTGACTCCCCCGGGTCGGCCCCCTTTTGCCTCGGCCGTGTTCTTGTCCGAATCTGCATTTTGCTCTATAAAGTCATTCAAAACTCCTTTCACTCCCAATTTATGACTGCATCAACTGAGTACTTAGTCACGTCAACCGAGTACTGCGTCATGCCGAGTCGACCGGGATTTGCTTTGGCTGCGTTTTGACCTGCATCCGTGTTTTGAAACACTGCTCTTTCCTTTTTCAATGAATCTATACTACCATTAAAAAAACAAACAAACGTCATTGATCCAATTGACACCAAAATTTGCTAACCAATTTTCCTTGAAGTTCCCTTCTCTATGAGTGTGCAAAGTGATGCAGATCTCACTAATGCTCGACGACTCTTACCATTTGTCTAAAAGACTAGAGAAGTACTAGGAGGAAGAGACTCAGATTTTACATTTTTACTCGTCGAACTAAATTTTTTTTTAAAAGCTGCTTCATGACTGAAGAAATTTTGTTTTTCGTCAGCTAACATCGAGTAACATTTTTTCAGGTTGATGAAATTGTTAATATCAGTGCTCCCCTTCGAGACAGGTATCGTGATGCACCTGGCGGGATTAAGAGGTGCCTCAAATTGTCATTGACTGATGGCGCTCAGCGTGTATTTGGCATGGAATACAGGCCTATAAAAAATCTTGATGTTCTGGCTCCTGCTGGATTAAAGGTTACTTGTACTTAATCTATTGGTGATAAATCATCATCGTGGAAATAAGGTTTCATCATCTGTATTGCTTGATGCAGATTATATACTTAGCTCACCCTGGTGTTGTGGATCTTTCCTGGATCTACAAAGATTGCTTTAACCTTTATTATCTACTTGCTTACTATGAAAAATGATCCGATTTAGATAATGAGGAAAAAATACTAACATTCCACATATGTATGTCTTTTCAATTTATTGCCTGATGCTTAAGTAAAACCTTGGTGTTTTATTAGATTTTTGCCAAACTTGTTCAGTCTTACATGTTTCTGTTCTGGAATCAAATCCCATAGTATGAGGGCATCTTTTGGAGTTTATTCTTCTGATCTTCTCAATCACTATGTTTATCATTTTGGTACTCATTATTGCCATTTGTCTCTTTAGCAAGAACAGTCAGCTAGTTTGTCTTGTTGCTGTTTAATTTCTTGCATTCCACTTGAAATTAGGTATAATTAGATTGGGTTGATTTCTAGCATATTTAGGGTAGATTCTGAATGGGTAGGGCATATCTACGCCTCTCATATCTTTGGTAAAAGAAGAATTATTCTACTTTGAACCGCTGGGTTATGTTATGCTAGATTTTGAGATCAAACACTCTTGTAACTTGTAGATTTCCATTCATAATGTGCATATACGACGCGGACTACTTATGTTGGTGCCAGAAGTTTTGGAGGTTCTAGGAGGATTGGTTGAGGATTTGGATGCAGCAAAACAGAGGCTTGTTCAAGAAGTAAATAAGCCACCGAGGGGTAAAAGGTATTTGTAAGGACTTTAAGCTTATCGTATATGATGCACATTGATCAGCATATTTTGTAGCACATCGCAGTTGCAATTGAATGCTTACATCTCTAATTTTCATACTCTTGTACCATTCGAACTAACAAAGATCTATTGAAGAAAGGGATAAAAAATATAACGCTTACAATTGGGGCAAAGATTGTCCTATCATTAAGTGCTCTCTATGTACACCTTTAGCTAATAAATCCTGTACTTTATTAGCTCCACCAAGAATATGAAATTAGAGGATCTCAGTTCCTCTACATAAGTCAATATTCTTATCCACTTAATAAGCCAAATGGCAAGGCCTTGCGATATGACCAATTATCAAAGAGATGAAGCTGGAAGACTCGCCTTCCATTCATAGCGTACCTTCAAGGTCTTGAACACTTGCACGTCGATAAGAGGGGCACACTTTTCATCTTCATCCAGATCCTTAGCCCAATTGGGCTAGAAAACGCTTTTACAGTCTCACCTTTTTCGTTTCTAAGCGCACCAACCACTGTCGTTGGCAAGATTGCCCAAAGAAGACCTGTCAAAGTTTAATTTGATAACATTAGGAGGCATAGATATCTATCTGGGGACCTTCTTATCCTTTGGGTACTATTCAATTGGTTTTTCTGGCCCTATTATAGTAAGGCTTTCTAGTGAGGCACAGATTTCTTTTAGATGGTTCATCCTACTTATGCATCATTTTAGGGTTCTTTCCTAGTTGAGGGGGATTTTGCCAACGTTATTAATTTGATCACCCATTAGAAAGAGATCCCGTGGCGATTGTTAATTATTTAGACAGGGTTATTGCCTGTCCCGTCACTGGTACTCTTTCTCCACATTAAGCGAGATGCAAATTTGCTGGCTGAAGGGGGGACCTGGAAACAATCAATGATTGTGGGAACTGTTTTTAGCTGCCAATCTAGTCAGTACTATGGGATTACTTTTTGTTTCTGTATTTGCTATTGGTTACGGTTGGTTTTTTTTTTTTTTTTTTGATTGGTAAGCTGGGGTTAGGCAGGACCCCTACCGGTTTATTTGATAAATAAAAAGATGATACAATAAAAGGCACAAAACAATCCATGACTCGGAACATGCGAGAGATGGAAAACCAAGGCTTAGCGCATATGGGCGACAATCACTAGGCCTAAGAGATCTAAAAGTTCAACCCTTGTGAATTACATAATTAGCTAATTTGGTAGGAATATACTGGGCTCTTTGTGAGCTTCTTGGCCAATTTTTTTTCTGAAGTACCTGCTATGATTCATTTGATTTCTCAAGATCTGGGTTCTCTTCTTCATATTTATCCTTTTGCTTGGCTGGGCTTCGGTGGACTTGATCACGTTTGTCAGCCCATGAGCCTCTCTGTTTTTTTTTTTTTTTTTTGTGAGATTCTTTAGGACCATTTGTGTTTGTTGGATCATCTTCCTTGTCTGAGGAGGATTCAAATGAGACCTCTTCAGGGTCGGAATAGTCCTCTGATTCAGTGTCTTCCTCACTCTCTATTCCTTCATCCGTGCTTTGTTGTAGCTTTGAATAATTTTCTTCTTGGTCCAGGTTCTCAAGAATGTTGAAGTTGTTCTTGGTAGGAAGAGGGCTATGAGAAGCTTTGGGACTTGTTTGATGAAGGTTCTCTTTTGTGCTATGGTTCAGAGCATCAAGTCTTTGCTCTGGACTGGGCTCCATTCTCGTCTATGCGGAATGGGTTTTGATTTTTCTGAGGTTATAGGACAAGAGGAGGCTGAGTGGCTGAAATTGTTACAAAGAGGGCATGATTGAGGCTACCATTCATACTCCACGGCTTGGTTAATTTGACCAGAGGAGGAGCTAATAGTGATGGTGTCTGGGAGTTCTGAAGAGGTATCCACTTCAATACATAGCCGAGCATAGCTAAGTCTGGTAGCATTGGCAATATGAGAGTCCATGTAAAGAGGCATCTCAATTCCGTTGGCTATGATTATTGTTATCGATAGGTTGGTTGGTTTCTATGACCAACTTAATCGATAGGTTTGCTTTATTATCTAATTTGTTCACTTCTGTTATTGTTCCAAAAGACAAAACAATCCTCTTTTCTATTGGGTTTTGAGCCAAGTAACTCCAAAATTCTTTCCTCTCTTTGATCGACATAACAATTAAGATATTGTTGCTGATTTATCTTCAATGATTTACCATTGCAAAAGGTTCCAAAGGTCTTTCCCTTTCTCTCGAAGATGTCAACGACACCATTCTATACATGATGGAAAAAGTACAATGGAAAGATCCAACAAACTTCAACGCATTTTACGATAAGAGATCCATACTTTCCTCGTCATACAGTAAGGATATGATTATTTGACTCTGTGGCTTCTTACACAATTTGTGCATATTCACAAAAAGAAGCTTCGTCTTTTTCATCATAGTTTTGCATTGATTTTTGGTAGAGCCACCATCCAACAAAATCCTTGCAAACTTGGAGGATAGGAGCCCGCCAAATGCAATATCACTGGAAGGAGTGGCTCATTCGCTACAAGACACTTAAAGAAAGGACCCAACCAAATGAATCCTTAATGATATGGGTTCCACATCCTTCAAACATCAACAACAATTGAAGCAAACAAATCTTCAAGTATCATTAAAAAAAAAAAACACAACTTCAAGTAAGCCCAAGAAGTTCATGAATATAAATTACGTTTATCATCTTTGAGGTTACACCAACATTCAACCCCACTTCAAAATAATTGACTATGAGCTCCCCCTTTTGACTTTCGCAATAACAACAATCAAAACAAGCTCATCTTGTTACATGGAGACATTCAACCCCACTTCAAAATGATCGACACCGAGTTCCCCTTTTTGACTTTATGAATACCTAGGCCACAGAGGTTGGGTAAGCATGGGATAAAAGACGACTTTGTAATCAAATATCCTCCTCTCTAAGAAGAAAAATACACCACTCTCTACCCGAATCTCTATCTATCCCAACCTTGCTCCCTCATCCCAGCCTCCCCACTTCTCGTATTTTCTTATGATCACCTTTTTCCAGAGATTCTTCTTCTTCCTTACCATGCCTCGATAACCACTTTCCAAGTGACCTTTATTTATTAGACACAAATTCCCAATACCAAGGTCATACATTCTTTAGGTTTGCTACATCCTCCCACTTGAATGGTGTACATGCTATGACCTCTTCTCTCAAGTATCAACATGCCAGGCATAGTTTCCAAGTTCACTGAACTAGTTTTGTGCTACAAACTAAGTGAATTGAATTCTTTTATCCGTTTGCTATCTTGGTGCAAAGTTGGAAAATTTTGGGTATTAGATTTGGTTGTTCCTAGAGCATTTTGGCTATGTTATCCCCTTTGTTGTATTGGCAATTTCTTGGTTACTGATTTGTTTGTAAAAAATGTGGCTTATCTCCTCTGTTGATGGATTTTTCATTGCTAATTTATTTCTTTGTAGCGAATTGAAATCTAACTTGGTTACCAAACTAGTCTTAATTGTTGAAATATATAATTTCTCAAGTTTCAAACACATAGATGGAGAACATTATAGCTTTCCCACGTGAACAATTCAGTTTTTTAAAGTTTTGAGTCTAAAATCATACTAAATTATATCAAGAAAAAAGTAAAAATACTGAGCTGTATCTTAATCATATTAGCTCCCAATAATTTGAAAAATCTAACTTGCTAACTTAGCAAATTCATATCACAAATTGAATCAACTAATGGTGAGTCGAACTGATTTTTCAAAAAAAAAAAAAAAAACTCCAACTGAGTGAATCCCTTATGCTAGGAACCCTACAAACTATGAACTAGGAGTTAAATCCTAACCAATCAGGCTGTCTTTCAACCATGCCGTTATTGAAAAACCATAGAAATTTAGCGATTCCATTTCAAAAATGTTGTTAGAGATTTACAAGGCAAGCATGGTTTTATGGTATATGAAATGTTGTTAGAGATTTATCCACAAGCGTGGTTTTATGGTATATGATACAAGCATTGCGTTCAATCTAATCTGCTAGATATGATTCATCTTCATGGGATATGATTCTACTCCATGATTCAAGTTGGGGAGCACATGGTTAGATTGAGATAAGATTCATAAATTGTTAGAATTTCTATAAAACAATGTACTTCAAAGTTGATCCTCTATTCACTTATAAAATTGACTTGAATAACATTAGTTGGCGTTCCCCTTTTTTTTTTGACTGATAAAAATTTGGACTATTCCTTTTTTTTTGGCGTTCCCTTGCACCGTGCCATGCTAATTTTCTCTGAATCATTCCAATTTTATTATATGTCTTCAAAGAGGCTTCTTAATAGTAATGTTTTTGCACAAATCACAAGTAGTGTTTGAATACATGGAAATTCCATTCTTGGTTTTATCTTGTTTTGGGCCAAATCCACACATTAATATTAGAACTGATCATTATTAATTTATTTCAGTAGCCTTACTGGTTTGAATATTGAAAAGGAACCATTCATGATTAGTTGAAGTGTTTGATTCATGTTCTGTAATTTATAAATTTCATTTTTGTCTTTCCTATAATGATGCAGGATGCGGAGTGGAGAGGCCCCTTCTTTAGTTTCTAGAGCTCGTCTTGCTGCTTGGCCATCCACTACTGTTAATGACAGTTCAAGCTTACAGGGTGTAAATCCTGCTCAACCATTTGGCGAAACCCAAAGTATTATAAGATTGCAGGCTTCACATCCCCCTCAACCATCAGGCCAAAGTAATACCTTCTCAGGTGTTAATCCCGCTCAACCATTAGGTGATACCCAAAGTAATGTAAGATTACAGGGTTCACATCCCCTTCAACCATCGGGCCAAAGCAATACCTTCTCAGGTGTTAATCCCGCTCAACCATTAGGCGATACCCAGAGTAATGCAAGCTTACAGGGTTCACATCCCCCTCAACCATCGGGCCAAAGCAATACCTTCTCAGGTGTTAATCCCGCTCAACCATTAGGCGATACCCAAAGGAACGCAAGATTACAGGGTTCACATCCCCATCAATCATCGGGCCAAAGGAATACCTTTTCAGGTGTTAATTCCGCTCAACCATTTGGCGATACCCAAAGTAATGCAAGATTACAGGGTTCACATCCCGCTCAACCATCGGGCCAAAGCAATACCTTCTCAGGTGTTAATCCTGCTCAACCATTAGCCGATACCCAAAGTAATGTAAGATTACAGGCCGCACATCCCCCTCAACCATCGGGCCAAGGTAATACCTTCTCAGGTTCTAATACATCTTTTATGCTGTGCCCTTTTCAATGATCATTGATTTATTTTCCTCCTATAATGCATTAGTTATGGATGTCCATAGTGCTTAGAAAATGAACAAGTTGAGAAATTGGTGATTTAATCAATTCTTTGGTTGGAAGTAGATGTGAACCGTTAGAGATGTTTTCTGGAAGATGTGTTCGGACACTAATACTCGTGTAACACTTTATGATCATCTTGGAAGGGTTCTAAGTTCTAAGACTATTGCTTTGTATTTGTTTGGTAGAAATCGAAAATGCCGCTTCCACACGAACATTTCTTGTGGCTATTGGGCTTCACATTGTGACCTTGCAAGTTTATTTATTTATTTATTAATTTTCCTATTTTTCCTTTTATGGACGGGTTGAAGACTTCAATTATTTCGGTATTAAGGCTGGACCCTCTTTTCTCAAACTTTGATCAAATTGCTATTGGTTTCTTATGGAGTAACACAAAAGTTGCTGACCTCAGTGTTCTAATTTATGAATAATTATCATTACTATAATTTTTGAGGGTTTTAGTGGGATTTTTTTAAGAACACAAGTTTGGGGTTCAAGTTTACCCTTGTTTATTTATATGTTAGGAAAGACTGTTAACTCTATTTGAGGTTTTTTGGCTGTGAGTTGTTTCTAAAAGTTTGTACGAGTTAGATTGGAAGTCTTATTATTACTCGAGGACTTTTAGTGTTGGAAGATTTGCCTCGCTCGAGTTCTACTTATTAGATCTGTGATCTCATTGATAATGTAGGCTAACCTCTGCACGCCCGAATATCTCTTTGAATCCGAATCAAGGATGTTTTATGTGGTGCTACGCATCTTGTTGCTACTTCATCTTTAAAGATTATACCTTTTCTTGCCTTCTAGGACCTACGAGCGCAATGTGGCATCTAACCTGTCATAGAATCTGTCTCATGTCACCGGGTAGTTTGCTCAACCACTCCTCGAAAAATATCCATTGCCCTTGTCGGGAATGTACAACTCATTCCAAAGTGGCTAAGCGAAAAAGTTTCACAGTTACAAGCCATAATGAATAAAGATACGATCAATCAACCCTCCTCCTTGCAAATCAAGCACATACATGCCAATTGATTCTTATTTTGGATGATCATGTTTAATAACTTATCCATTGTTTAAAAATTTCTAGGGTAAATCCGATGCAGAACAAATAGGGAAGAAAACTAAATATTGTAGCTCTGATACCAATTGATGCAGGATGTTCTATTTATGCATATGGGTTGGAAGGACTGGGTAGAATTTGTAGAAGTAAACTAGATGAAATTCATGTCAATGGTTTTAATAGGAAAGTATTTTATTTCTCGAATTTGAAAAACAAGCTAAATTTTATTTTGAATGATAGAAAACAAGCTAAAATTAACAACATGCTTAGTGGAACAGAGAAAATTCGACCGTTGGATCTCTTCAAAGTTTGGGTATGTGGAGCCTTTGTTGAAAGACTATCAAAATTTGGTTTTAATCGGGTCATTGGAAGATCAAATCTGGGTGTTTTTTAACTTCTTATCTTTGAACTTCTGCAGATTTTGATTTAACTCAAGAACTGATCCAACCGTAGATCCAGATTTGACCATCATATCAAGCTATTGTATTAGTACAATATGTTGACCATAGATCCTAAGAGGACTTATACATAGATCCATCCATTAGATCGAGTCGTACATGGATTCAAACAAGGTTCACGACTGGTTGACTCAGAAAATCACTCGATGCAATTAATGATAATTGGAAGAGAATTTAAACATGGCAACAATAGAACTTGAGATGAACAAACAGGAGATGAAAATCCAAAATGATGAGCTACAAGCGAAAATAGGTAGCAAGGTTAGAGTCACACCAACCAAAACCCAAGACCTCACACCAAGGAGCTCCTTAGACATCATACCATAGGAAGATCAAAATCACGTAAAGATCAATGGTTATCCCATCCTTGGATGCAAGTAAGCATGCATAAATTTCTTTTTTAAGTTCGTCATAAAATCTAAAAGGGACCAAAGGCCTTACATATATAGAATCTTGGACTAAGGCCAACTTGGACTCTTATTCATCTAAAACTTAGATTCTTATTCACTCAAGACTCGGACCTTTAATTGACTAAACATGTAATATAATAACTCTAACTAAACTCCATATAACAATAAATCTAATAAGAAAAATAACACTTACAATTTTCTTAGTATTTGATGAGTCCCACAATTTTTTGGCGTAGTCACTCAAGTGACAAGTGATTTCATAACAAAAAGACTAAGGTTCCCCCTATAACTTAAACAGGACTTGAATAACACTCTAAAACTAGATAAAAGATTCTTTAGCACCAATGATGGGCTCCATCTTCCTAGTTAAGTAATTTTAAGCGAAGGACAGTCCCCGTCAAAATCATCAACTCATCCTAATCTGACCGTCCCCATCAAAATCATCAACTCATCCTAATCAACTCTGTTTTACTTTGGCGAAGTTCTCGTTCGAGTCCGAGTTTTCTCTCCTACCAAGCCAGTCAAAACCTCCTTTGACTCTCCCGAGTCAAAGAAAAGTTGTCCACACCAATGTTAGACTCGCCCGAGTCTATTGAGAGTCAAAGAAAAGTTGTCCACACCAATGTTAGACTCGCCCGAGTCTATTCCTTTTTTTTTTTACCTTGGTTGAGTCTCATAGGAGTACAGGTTTTTAAACACTGATCTTACCTGCCATTGCAATCCAACAAAAAGTCTCCATGTGTGAAGGAACACGAGCTCATTATAAATTTCAAAGTAGAGAAGGAACAAAGAAAGAACCCCAGATTTCAAAGTGGGGCCTTTTTTTCTTATTCTTTTGAGGGAAAATAATGAAAGGAGGAGGAGAGGGGTAAGGGTGAGTGGGTGATCAAGATGTGAGGACTTGATAACTTGTTCCTTTCAATATGAAATATGAGGAGACTTGATAACTTGGATCGTTCAATATGAAAAATAAGGTGAAGAGATTTATATTTTTTTCCCCTCTTTTCTTTTTTCCTTTTTGAGGAGAGTACAAAATATAGGAGTAATTAGAATAGCTGATTTCAAATTGAGATTTTGGAAGAAAGAAGGGAATGGACTTGAGCAACTTTAACTCACAAATTGAATGTGTTATGGTTTTCAAGTTGAGATCAACTAGCAAGACTATCTCACCGTGATGAATGAAAAGTCCATGATCCAGTGCACACATGCCATATATGCCTGGTCATGAGAATCGTTGATATGATGGACCATCACAGGATAACCCAAAGGGTCAAGTTGATCTCATTTTCAAGATTGAGGCATGCAAAAATAGCAGCTTAATGACATTTCAAGGACATTTTTCACTATGCTCGATCAAAGGTCAGCATCATCCAATAAGTGTGGGACCATTGGCAATAGGCCGAACATGTGATGACCAACATTATTCTTGGGCTTCATGGCTGTAAATGTGTCAGTGTGACCATGCCATACAATGCTGTTTTTCCTTGAGAAAACAAAGATCCTTCAAAAAGTTTTTCTTTCAATTCTTGGGAATTTTAGAATAATGCTAAAGTGATCTTATTTTAGCTAAAATAAGCCATCTGAAGTGAAAAAAAATGCTTAAATGTACATAACTTTAAGTTATATTGCTGAAATGCACCTAACCAGTGTTTAAAAACTCATTGACTCGACAAGGAACTCGCTCGAGTCGACTCCTTTTTACCTTGGCCGCGTTCCGCGTTGCACCACATCCGCATTCCGCGTTTTGCCCTACAGAGTCAATAAACTCCTTTGACTCTTCCGAGTTATGACCGCATCAACCGCGTTCTTGGCTGCATCCGCACTGAGTCGACAAGGATTTTTCTTGGCCGCGTTCCGCGTCACATCCACGTTTTTAAACACTGCACCTAACTAGAATGGCATCTGTTTTGTGTTAAGACATCAGCTAAGTTGGAATCTAACTTATGCCATGGTGCTCTTTAGCAATGGAGGAAAATTTGACCAAAAGAGTGAATGCTGCTTGCAAACCAAAAAAATAAAATAAAAATCCTAGACGAGACGAAGGAGAAGAGGGCTTGAGATAAGAGTTAGTGTATTTGAAATACTTAAAGAGAGATAGAAAAATTTGACGGGCATGAATAGGAGGACTAAGGATTACCATTCAAAAAAAAGGAGGACTAAGGATTAGGGATTGAGAAAACAAGATAAGTGAATCAGAAAGAGAGTAATCAAAGAGATCTAGTGGAAAGAAATACCTCCTTCCAGGATCAGACCCAACATTTGTGTTCTTGAGTAGAATGGGTAGAGTAGATAAAGGAAGATAAAATTTTGTGGGTATGGAGATGTCTTTCATTGCCGACCCCAACTAGTTTGGGACAAAGGCTTAGTTGAGTTGTGTTGAGTATGGAGATGTCTTTCATTCATTATGATATACGATGTGTACAAATGAATTACATACAAATAAGAATTAAATGACTATATTACCCTTTAATGAAGGGTAACACCAAACTAGACTATCTCATCTACAGTGGGGCATTTGATATCATGTTTGCCTATTATTATAGCGAGATGGTATCTACATGCCTATTATTATAGTGAGATGGTATCTACATCTCCTTGTTTTCTTGTCATACACCCCATCTTTTGATTTTAAAAATTTCAGTTGGCTTTCTTTCCAAAAAAATAAATAAATCAATTGGCTGTTGCAATTCACAATGAGCTGTTTGAGCCAATAAAATGGTTTAAAAAATGGTCGGGGTCTTTGGTTGCAAAATAAGTGGGTGTAGATATCAACTCCCATTATTCTAAGTTCTTTTGTTATCTTTCTTTAATTTATACTGTCTTGCCCCTTTTATTACTCTGTTCTGCAGTTGCTATTTTGGCTACACCTGGCACTGGAAGTGATGCTGGAGGAAGAACTACAGAAGGCTTTGCTGCTCCCAGTAGGATGTCAGATACTGTCTCTGTTGTTGCTTTGGCTACATCTGGTATTGAAACGAGAGGAAACGTTAGAGAAGAGATTGCTTCTCCAAGCAGTAGGATAGTAGCTGTAGCTAACCCATCCTCAAGTATGTTCTCAGATTTTGCTACTTTGGCTGGATCTGATGAGGATTTTGGAGGAAGAGCTAGGAAAAAGTTTGAGACTCCAAGTATTCGATCAGATGGTGAAGCTAACCGGTCAAGTGTCGTCTCAGATGCAGATGCAATCCATATGGTTGATGAAGTGGAACACCCACTCATACTGAATGGAGACAGTGAGGTACCTTTCACATATTTGGCTTCTATGTTGGCAAAATGGACTGCAAAGAAGGACACCACACCATTTATTCGTGGAAAAATTAAGGTATTTTTATTATGTTATTTGACCTTAGAGAGTAGTTACACCTTCATAGCACGTAATGCTACCGAATTTCTTTGATTCGCCTTGCATGAGATGTCAGAATGTGGGAAGATTTCTTGTGCAATAATCAAATGGCTTGAATTTCTTTATTTTTTGTTGTCTTTTATGATATTTATACGCTTATAATTTACACATTTCTATTACAAACTGCTGAGCCCACCTTATCATTGTTCATGTCTAAATGGACCATAAACTATTAATGTTGTAATATTTAGATGAAGTAGACAATAGATAAGGTAAGATTACCAACAAACAAATTAAGACTGGTGGAAATTTTCACTATCATCATGATTTCAAACGTGTAACCATACCTTGTTTAGAACATATCAAATTAAAATTAGTGCCTGATACCATTCTATATGATGTACACAAAACAAACTGTAGATAGAATTGAAATTTGCTGTAGCTCTTCTTAATATATTCCCTGCTCGAGTGTAGTTCTGTTCAATGGAGGTAGAAATTGGGTAGCAATACTGAAGAAAATCTGTAGCAAAAAAATTCTTGATCCTTTTAAATAACAACTCAACTCAACAACTCAACAAAGCCTTTGTCCCAAACTAGTTGGGGTCGGCATCCTTTTAAATAAAAAATGTAAAAGAAATTCATTTAAAAAAAAACAAATATAAAAGAAATAAAACTGTGGACCTTTTTTGTCTCTTGTAAATTTTATTTGGATGTAAGATGATTCTTGTTATAATGTGGAATTTAGGATAGTTTTATTGATATTAAAACTCTGAAAAAGGACTCCTAGAATATTGTTCCTGCGATCAGTCATCACACATTTCTCAGAAGCCCTGACAAATTCTGCAGTGCTTTTTGACGGGCGTAAAATCGTTCCAGTTCAAGCAGCGGAGTACATTTGAGCTCCTTGTATTTGTTGATGACGGTAGTCTCATCTCTGAGGTCCTTGTTGATCACCATGTGAGTTTATATATGTTTTATGTGCTCATGTTTATAATCAAATTTTTTTACTGACTGGATCTGTAGTTGATGAAATTTTCTGATTTTCAGGTTGTACAGAAGGGAATAGGTTATTCTCCCAACGAAGTTACTGCTGCTCTTTCCTCTTCAAACAAGAAAACTGTAACTGATATGAGGGAGAATATGAAGCAATACCAACTTTTCTTGGCAAATTTCGAGGTAGTTGTCATTTACTAAAATATTTTCAGGCTTTGCTAGGGACCATTGCAGAAGTAATTTCGCAGAGAGGCTGTTGCATGAGAAGGCAGCCACACAGGCTCATATTTTATCTCAATCATTTAATTCATATGAGGTGGCTGCTCTCTCATGCTATAGCAGCTCCGTGAAATGCCTTATGCGATGGTCCCTAGCGAATCTCAATAATTTCATAGACATGTCACTACTTTCTATAACTTGAACTTGAGTTTCGCTGTAATTAATCCACCCATACATGAAGAGTCGAAGTGGCTTATAATCTACATATATGCTAATAGTTTACAATGATTGGCGAGTCTTCTGGCATTCTGTGGCTAACTGAAAATCATGGGTCATCAAGTTATGGTGTGAATGATATTCAAAGGTCTAAAATGCTCTTATGTTCAAATATTCAATCTTAATCACAAGAGTAATCTCAGAAACAGGTCTATCATCCTGAAACCATGGGTCTTGTTACAGATCGTGGGTTTCAAAAGCATAAAATATCCTTCAATTGGTATACTAAAATATAAAAGGGAGTGTTGATCTTATTCCCTTATTTTACATCCATCATGGCAATGTAAAATAAGTCAATTTCCCAATATTTTAATTAGTAAATGTAAAAATATATTGATATGCTGGCTTTTCATGGTGAATGCAGATGTATGTGCCAGATGGAGGGGTTTTTTTTTTTTTTTGATTGGTAAGCTGGGGTTAGGCAGGACCCCAACCAGATATATTAAAACAAAGAGAAGGAATACATGAAACATAGAGGCAACCATCCCTAAGCCGGGAGGGAGCAAACCCTTCCAAAAGTGGGAAGGGAGCTACAACAGGAGAAAATGTGGAGGGTTGAATATGCTGTTTGCGAAAATGTGGAAGTAGTAGTTATGACCATCGAAAGAGATCAAAAGTATCCCACGTCTATCAGCATGATATATTTTTCTAATAAAATATTCTGGGATCATAAATCCATGCAAATGCAACACTTGAATGCTTTTAAGCCCAAAAGTGACTTATTATCTTTAAATAATGTCCATGTGATAAAGAACCTTTAAAATAACCTTGGATGACATACAGCATATTCGAGCTGATGGGATCTCTAGTACTAATAAACTGGAATTCCAAGGCATCAATTATATCAGATGGTTATTCTTGTATTTAACATGTGCAACACTTAAATGCCTATGATTTATGGACATGGACACGAGTTCCAGACACGACAAACCCCACAATTTTAGAAAAAAGGGACAGCTAAAGAAGAGAGTATACATAATCATGATTTAATCATGATTTGTGGACATGGATTCTTTTGTCGAGTTTTGACACGGATACAAGGTGTCTAGCATGGCATCCCCTAAAAGTCTAGAAATGGTGAGACACCCATACACGTACATACGTATAAAATTACTTGTTACTATCATAATTTTCAACAATATAAATATGGCATTCATTTAACAAACTAATATATCTTAGGATTAATCAACTATAATCTAAAACAAACACGAGATAATCAAATAACAATGCATTCATCAATTTAATATTGCTCTCTTCAGTTTACCATTCTCTTCACGATTATATTCTTTTTACCATTCAAAAAATAAAATAAAAAATCTAGTTCTCTTCAGTTTCCGATGTTGCAACGAAAAGGGAAAACCAATATGATACAGTGAATATAATGTATACGAGTTTTTTAGGGTTTTAGTCAATTTGAGCCTGGTAGACTCTTTCACCTTCTTCATGAAATTTTTCTAAAGGATTCATTAGCCGACCCCAACTAGTTTCAGTAGTTTGGGACAAAGGCTGAGTTGAGTTGAGTTTATGTTTACGAGAGGGGATATAACAACAAATTTTAGTTAAAGACGAGCTAAAAGAAGAGTTCATAATAAAGAAGAGTTAATAATAAAGGATGTAAACACAATATTCATTAATAAAACAGAATGTCACACTTGGCACAATAAAAAAATGTGGACATGCCCGCATTAAGTCTGATACTTCTAGCAGTACATTCGAAAGTGTCGAAAGGAGAGTCAATGACTCAACATGTGTGGACATGATAGATGGGTCAGCAATAAATTCAAAGTTTTGGCTAAATCATAGTTGAATGCTTATTAATCCTAAAATCTGACGTATTATCTTTAAATTATGTTCATGTGATAGAGGACCTTTAAAATAAAGTTGGATGTCATATGACGTATTCAAGGTGGTGGGACCTCTAGTACTAATAGGACAGAATTCCAAGGCATCAATGATATCAGTTGCTTATTATAGTATTTAACACTATTATGTTCACTTATCATTGTGAATTTTTGCTTTAACCTTTCTGCTGTAGTTTGCACTATCTTATTTTAAATTATTGTATTAAATGAGGGTTTTTTATTGATCCAGGGTTTGATGCTCATGGAGATAAACAAAAACTCCTCCCTCCCAATTGCCCTGGAGATGAATCAGGGTTGCTCAGCATCTGATGCATGGTTGCTCCTTAGAAGGCTGAAGGTCTTCCCAACTTCTCAAACTGCACAACATCAGCAACTGAATCCCATCAACATCTCCCCATGATTTCATAAGTTTAGCTGTCCTTCATGCCTTGGGAAAATGGTATGGCTTATCTGCTCGAGTTGAATCCTTTAGATCTATAAATCCAACCCAGAGAAATTGGATTTTAGTGAGAGCATTAAGGACGTGCTGTTGACTATGCTCTATGATGGCCATGTGCAATCTGGTAAAAGTTATGTCTGTATGGGGGTTCTCCAGAATTCCAGGCATGATGGTCATTGCAGTGAGACATGGTTTGAGCATCCTCTGTTCTCTTCGGTTGCTTGTAGTTAAATATGAATCACGTAATGTGAGTCATTTGTCCAAGAGCCAGAATTGATTCTGTTGATTCATTTGTCCAAGATCCAGAATTGATTCTGTCCAAGAGCCAGAATTGATTGTCAACACTTGGGTTTTTTTCTGAGATTTTATGAGATCCTAGACCATCCTAATTTTCTTTTGCGTGGCAAGATTGCAACACAATAATCACTGTATTACAGAAGAAGATGATTAAAGCAAAAGCTGTCCCAGAAAAATGCAGATGCATGGGACAAAGAAAAAAAAGTGTACACCATCTAAGGAACATGTCACTCATCTGAGTTCTATTCTTGTAAATTGATGTCGCACTGGATGGGCATCTTCAGTGAGGACAAAAGATGGTTAAAACTGCTGGGACAAGAAAGATGCAGATACATGGGACAAGAAAAGAGTTGGGCTCCATCTAAGTAACACATCACTCATCTGAGTTCTGTTTTAGTAAACTGCTGTCACACTGGCTGGGCATCTCCAATGAAGACAGGAGACCAATACCACAATGGACCTTTTCTTTCATCCACATGGTAGACAGGCTTCTGCTGCTTGCCAATGCAACGCTGTTGCCCTACTCATTCCAGGTGAATGCTTCCTGTAATTGACACATCCTTTTCTCTTATCAAACAATTTTTTTTTATGAATGGTAAAGAAAAAATTTAAATGATCCCACAACTTAAAATTGTACACACACACACACACACACACACACATATTATTCCATTTCTAACTTGCTGATTAATGGGTGTTCATTCCTTTATCGGATGATGTTGATGTTGATTATTTGTCTTTAGTATCTGATGGGAAAACCTGGTACAATCCCATAGGCTATTTAAACATTATAAATGTTGATTTGCTTTGGATATTAAATACCTTTTTAGTGTAAATATCTTACGACAATTAATGTCTTATAAATGTAAATTTGTCTATAGCTTTTAAATACCTTGGCGATTTGCCTCTTTCTTTGAGGAAATTCAAGCCATTGTGGGTTCCACATCGCTATGTTTCAACCATTTTCGTAGATTCGCTAATGGCTCCGCAGATAATTTAGCTAGACATGGTTCAACTCGCAAGCATTTGAGCTCTACGATTTCCTTCCGCCATGATTTTCGCTTTATTTTTTTTTTTTGAAAAGTTTTTTTTTTAAACGTTTACACCATCAGCTGCGGAGCAGAGAATGAGTACATCTAATTCTGCATCTAATTTACAGTTATTTTATCCTTTTCTGTTGTTCTTGGTTTATTTTTGTTTCTCTTGATTTGTTGTATTGGACCATGTCGGTCTCGCCTTATCAATGTAAATTTCTTTTTACTTATCAAATACCTTACATAACAAACATCTATACTGAAAGAATCTATATGGTATTATATATTATATTATTATATGATTCAACTATATGACAATGTTCTACAAAATCTCCTATAAAGAAGACAACTTAGCTATATAAACAGAAAAATAAAAAGCTATCCTACATTCTAAATCCAATGACTCCTGCCTCATACAGGCACACACGAAAAAAAAGAAAAAAAGACAAGAGATCCACAGAAAGGAGGATCTTAGCCCCATTCATTTCATGTATACATAAGCGAAGATGATGAGTGGGCGGGCAACAACAAGTCTTAGCCCATTGCAGTTTGTGCCAATGTAATTGAATGATCCTAGAAAATCTTGATCAGTGAGGCCCCCTTTAGGAGCCTACTATGAGTAGTTTTTTTTTTATGACATAGGGTGTCCCCACCCCAATTTTTAGGGCGCAACTATTCCCTATGGATGTGCGCAATCACCCGTAAACCACACGCATCGGGTAAGCCCAGAAGGATTTGAACTCACGTCAATGGGGAGCATACCCATGACGTGTTGCCTACGATGAGTAGCTATTGGCCAAATTGTTGTTTTTTGTCGGTGTTGATTTTACAAATGGGGTGCCGATATGCCGTGGCACCAGGATCATGTAGGTCGCCTAACGGGGATCCATCATATCAATGATCTTGATCACACATGTTATGTAAGACCCGATGCTGATCATTTAAACTATCTTAACAATGATAATTTGACTAGTGACCTCATAAATTTAAGCTCTTGACTCTTTATCATTTCTATTTTAACCTCACTTACTGAAGCAATTATTGTTACTGTGTTCCTTATAGCGTGTGTTGTTTTTTTTTTGTTAATTTATACTCTAATTCCAACTTACGCAGAGTATTCCTTTTTTGATCTGGTAGCTAATTTTACTTTTATTTGTTTTGGTTAGAGAAGTAAATTGATGCTGACTGACACCTGACAATGGGAGTCATGGGACTGTAGCTTGAGACCTCCCTCACAAAGAGGAATGCTGTTATTCCTAGCTTCAATGATTCTAAATCGGGGGTATGTTCTATCCAGCTTCATTTTAATCATCTCTTATAAAGTGGGACAAGCATTCAGAGTTCTGCACATATGGTTTGGATTTTCCAATTAATAATAGGGGGTACTTTTCTTTCCCTCTATTCAGTTGATATCATCTTGCAAATGACCAAAGAAAATCACAATAAACAAGCCATATTCAAATGAACAGCCCTCCTTTTTTTTTTAAATGGCAAATGAGACTTCGTTAAAAGGAAAGAGACCGAGGGGGTCCCTAAAAGTACAACGAAAAACAAAAAGAGGGGGACCCGAGAACATGCTCCAACAAACCAAAAAATAAAAAAAAAATTAAAGAGATAAAAAGGCTAGGGAGGAAGTTAATCGAATAACTCGATTCTTTCCCTTGGGACTTCCTCTCTAGCAAGTTTGTCAGCCTCTCTATTCGCTAACTGCCTAATGTGGTTGAAAGAGATTGAGGAAGATCCCATTCTATCCTGCATCTCGTCAAAAAAAGCGGTGGATCTCCAAGGTAAGCTATGAGAATCTCTAAGCCACCTAATGACATTTAGAGAATCCCCTTCCACCACAACCCTATTCAAATCTTCATTATGTAGCAACTTAAATTCTTGGTGAATGGCACGAACTTCCGCCTCATTGGCGTTTGCCACCCCTTTTTGAACAGAATCTGGGCTCCGTTAGTGAATTTTGCCTTTCCTCTTCCATGGTGCCATTGCCCAACTTTCAAACAGGTCCAAAAAAGTTGCCGGGAACATCCATGCAATTCCAAATCTGCTCAATAATCTGCCCCATACCTCTCTAGCCACTTTACAGTGTACTAGGAGGTGATCCATGGTTTCCCCTGCCTCGATACATAAGGCACAATAATCGATAAGCAGTATTTTCCTCTATCTAAGGAAGTGGATGGTCTGTATTCTGTCAAGGATCGCCGTCCACCCAGACACACATACCCTCGGCGGTGTTTGAATTTCCACACTTTGGCAACTTTGGAGGAACCAGGGCGAGGTAGAAGATGGTGATAGAAGGATTTTACCGAGAATTCCCCACCTGTGTTCCAGACCCAAATTCTTTTATCTTCCCCATCCAACTTAATATAACATCTTTCCAATGTTTGCAGAAGCCTACCCACCACTTCCAACTCCCTATCAAAAAAGTTCCTGCTGAACGTCGGACACCATACCACCCTGTTATCTGTTAGTTTAAAACAATCTTTTACCATAACCTCCTTATCCAATGCTAAAGCAAATAACTGCGGAATATACTCTTTCAAAGGTATATTTGTGCACCACCTGTCCCACCAAAATCTAACTCTGTCCCCAACGTATACCCTAAGTTTCACCCCTTCCAAAAACTTTGCATTGACACACATCACATCCTGCCATATAGTTTTCCCTTGCTTTCTAAACTTATCCTCCGTTTCCCAGTGTCCTTTACAGGAACCATATCTGACTTCAATCACTTTCGCCCACAAGCTGTGACCATCTTCACCAAATCTCCATAGCCACTTCCCTATGAGAGCTTGATTTGTTTCCTTTATGCGTCTGATTCAATTGGACAAAAATCCCCTAATTGAACAACTAGAAATGTGCAATTGGAGATTTTCTAGGCTATGGCATCTCCATTGTGAGGTCACCCGATGACTTATCCTGATCTTATTGATGTCTTACGGGGGAACCCAGTCTTTGAATCTGATCCAATCTTAGAGGAGAGACATTTCTCCCTCTAATACGCTAAACTCAAATTATAAAACAATATGAATGAAAATAGAAAAATCCATCACACTTTCACAAAAAAAGGGAAATGATAGATGCGCCCCTCATCCCTTGGGATACCCAACTGCAGTGTAAGTGTCAATCAAATCCGTTGAATCCTTCTGACGTGAAGTACATCAGCCCCCTCTGCAGTCATTGATACACTGCTGCTGGGTGTCCCTAGTGATGAAAAGGGGCGTATTTATCATTTCCCCCCCAAAAAATACAAGCATTTATGTAGCTAGGCAATGGTTCATACTTACATGGGGGAGTTCCTCATTTCTACTACTAGAAATGAATCTTTTTATGGTTACAGATCATCCCTTTTATAGGATGATGGTATTTTTTTCCCCAATTTGATTAGAACTCTTAGGGCATATTCGGTCACCAGCCTCTGCTGGACTTCTCTCATTTTTGCCATGCAGAGAATGGGGAATTGCAGAGAATGAGAAAGGATGAAAAATCAGGAAGATCATGTTGGGTAAGCAGACCAGTTTGTTCAGATTCGCACAAAAACAGTGCAGGAGAATGAGTTTTCGCCTGATTTTTTGAAGCTACTCGAATTTCATTACATTATTCTTAGTTTCCCGTTATATCTGTCTGCTCTTCCAGTAGGAGAATGTGAATTGTTGTTGGAACGTGGCCTTAATTCTTAGTAGGGCAGTATTTACTATAAGCTGCAAGTCCAAAAATAACGTAGTCTGCTTCATAGGTACCTCAATGATCCTATATTCCTATTGGTGTTACGGCAAAACCTAACCTATAAAAAGTTGTTAACAACCAATGTTTCTATAATTAGTAAATTTGTCTTTGAATGCAATTTTGAAGGACTTGCCAACATTGGATGGCTATCGAATTTCGAATAATTGATCCGATATCGTATAATGTAGATATACCTGTTTGAACCCATATCGGTCTCTCGTTAATGTTCTGTAACAACCCATTTCTTGCCACATTCCACTTGGATCATGAGTCTCTCTTCTTTTAGGAGATTTGGCTCCCACTAAATTAGGATCTGGGGTGGGGAAAGTTATGCTTTCCCTGAAACCACTTGTTTGTCTAATCTTCTGCTCTAAGTTGCAGTCTACTGCTAAAGGAAATTCATTTCCACAAAAATTATCATCTCTGAAGCTTGAAAAGTGTCTTCAAGTACTACTTCTTGCATGGCAGGCTCAAATAATTTCAGTTACTCGCATTAACTATTGATTACAATTTTTATTTTTGGGTAGGTAAGCTCGTATTAATCCTCAACCTCAGCGCGTTGACCAATTGAGCTAGGCTTAATCCCTTAACAAATGAATACATCTGCATATATGACAGTAAAACATGCTGAAATGCGTTCTCTCCAATCTTCTTCCAAGCCCATTAGCGAATATGTTTGATTTTTCTTTCCTTCACCATTCAATTTTTCCTTAGCTGTAGATAATCGAGTTCACCATTTTTGAAATCACATTCGTAATTTTAAATTTCGGCCGAAACGAAACGAAATGGCATGAAATCGTTTCTTTACAAGATTTTGCCGAAATTTCACCTAAATTCTGAAATTTCGCCAAAATGTAACCAAAATTTTGGTTGAGATTTTGTTTTTAGCCATTTTTATAAAATTTTAATTATGTCCACCTAAATCGCTTAAATTTACACTGAAATTTAAAAAAAAAAAAAGCAAAATCATTATCGTACTTTTACATGATTTTGGCCGAAAATTGGGCGGTGGAGGCTGAAACTGACACCAAAACCGAAATTTAAAACCTTGATCACATTTCTTCCAATGTTGATAATGCTGATCCTTGTACTTTATTGTGACTGATGTGATTGTACTTCTACTTCATCACTCTTTTTATGATTTTTTTTCGAGAAATTATTGAACGTTATCTTATTATGCACTTGATTCTGTAAAGAAATGGCAACAAGATATAGAGATTTTATATTGTGTAAGCCCTTATAGTCACGTATTTTTCAAAAAGTACTGCACGGTCACATCATAGGATGATCCAAACCGTCCATGAAATGGGCCACAACGTAAATAGGTTGTGCCCTCAAAATTATTTTACATAGGATGATCCTGGGCTTACACCATACGTTTGTTCCATGATATAAATGGATGTTTGTTGTATTCATTTATGAAGACTTGATTACAGGAGGTTTAAAATGCTGTGTGCAATAAATAGGCTGTACGCCGGAAATCATCTCCATGGGATGATCCTAACCCTTTGTTCTGTAGAGGGACTGCTACAACAGTAAACAGATGAATGGTTTGGATCATCCTATGAAGTGGGCCCAACTATAATTTTCTGAAAAATATATGGACTTCACGCGCAGGCACTTTTTTGTTATGCAGTGTTGCCCTTTTCGGGCTTTTTCGCATTAAATCTCGACCACCTTATATTCATTCCAACATACAAGTATACAACCATAAATGTTAGCAATCTGCGCAGGTGAAGCCATACACTCCATTTAAATTTCTGACAACTACACATAACTTCTTACACTAGAGGTGTCCTTTTCTTTCCTCATACCTGCTTTCATCATATAATTATGAGCTACAACCCATATGAAGAAAAGCTCCTACCACAATTATTCTATCTTTATATTAAGCATTTGAATTGATGATGGATTGGGCTTATTGTCACCATTTAAGTGCAAGGTCCTTGGTGGCTTTCTCCAAGGATTCCCCAATTTGGTGATCCAATGCTTAGTAGCCAAGAAAGAACATCAGGAACACAGAACATGACCAGATAAAGGATCCCATACCATGATGGCCATGTCACGTAGGGCGTTCCGTTGCACGCGCTACCCACAATAACCTTTGCGCACTCATCGGCGGTTTCGATCGGAACTAATAGACCCTTTACAATCTGCTCATTAACAATAACATTACTCGTCAGTCATCACATTGATCATAAAGAAAACTTGTTGAGTAAACTCAAATAGCTAGTAAAGAGACTTAAATACTCGGATATGTTTAAAGATTTGGAATGTTTTCAAGAATTCTTATAATTATTAGGAAAGCCATGTGACCATACTTACATCTAGGGGAGATTTATGTACTTGAGCTCCAGATTGAGGATTACCAACTAGGATCATGCTCTTGCCTTTGCTCATATCAGTTTCAATGAACCCAGGACTTGCTATGGTTATTTTGATGTCTGAACCGACCTCAGATCTTAATGTCTCATAGAATCTGATAAGTGCAGCTTTACTGGCCTGAAAACAATGCAAGAAGAAGATATTAGAATCAGGAAGAAAAGGAAAACAAAGAAAGAAGAACCTTTAATTGATTCATATTGGCATTCTATAACTTCCATTACATTATAGATGGTCAATCTTGGGGGGGGACTCCATCCTCCAACAGAAGCGATTGCAACGATCTTTCCCCTAGTCTTTTGGAGGTGAGGGATCGCGTAGTAAGTGGGGTATACAGAGCCCCAGAAATTCACATCCTGAGATCAAAATTATGGAAAGATTACAAACCAAATTATTCAAAATATCCACCAGTTCAAGAGTTGCAATTCTGGCCTACCATTATTTGGGTGGTGTCAGTTATGTTCGGATACTCTTCGAACAGCTGATAGGATGAAACTCCAGCATTTGCTACCAGATGATTCACTGTGAAAAACAATCACCAAGTTTTCTAGAAAGAATCTTAATTATATTCGTAACTGTATATGTTAGCATTGTTCTTAATTTCTTATGTGTGTCTTGAAAATGATATGTTCATAACCATAATTTTTTTGTCATCTGTCCTACGTTTTATAGATTTTCTTTGTCATTTTTTGGGCATCCTCTCTGGATGCCCCTACAATCAAGGTTTTAAATTTCAGATTCGGTTGCTACAAAAAACAGAAGTGCTCAAGTTGAAAATTTCAATCGGAATCCGGTAAAATCACAAAAAACATTTGAAAACACATGCAAATGATGAAAATTTAAAGATGAAACTTCAAGGAATACTAGAATAAGTACAAATATACACTTAGAATCCAACACATAAGCAAGGCAACCATCCATAATGGTTTAAAAATATCGAATATCTAATGACATATTCTGTCATACATTTCTGATAATACATACATATATACATATATTATACCACCATTACTCCTATGATTTCGGTTTATGCATTTCAGTCATTTTGGTTTCGATTTCAGTGGGCATAGGAAGGAAAACATTTCGGTCGTTTCATATTGGTTTTGGTGGAAATTTTAAACCATGCTACAATTAGTCTTTATTTGTAAATAAGGTTATTTTCATTTGTCCATGAAAATTTAAATGTAAGGCAATGGGAATCTATAAAATACAGACTGTTCTGATTTAGCCACTGGACAAGGAAATGGATTTTGGAATTTATTAACATTTTCCAGGATTTCTAAACCCATTTGTAACTTCTTTTTTTTTTTTTTTTTTTTTTCAAATAATCATATTTAGATTCAAAACCATTTGCAAAGAAGATTTTATTCAAATAATTTTAGATTTTATCCAAAGAGGCCCTAAAGAGTGACAAATAATATATCTGGTATGGATTTTTTGGGAAATGATATCAGCACAACCATGCTTTAATAATTGCACAAATGCTTTAATAAGTCAAACTCCCTTAGGGTCCAGGGTATGAAAAGTCCTAATCTCCTACAGTGGAGGAATGCTACTTTGAGGAGTTATATGGTGTCCGAATGTGTTTTTCAAAGGAAATAATGGTTTGGCCATCATTTTTGCATTTTAAACTTTTTATTTTGCAAATCACAAGTTCAAGAGCTAAGATCATCTAACAAAGAAGATTTCTGGGACACTGCTAAGTCACAGTGAAGACAACCAAATGAATGCTTTGGACGTGTAGTTTAATAGTCTTACTATCGCGATTTACCACTTACATTTACCAAAGTGGCTCACTGCTTTCTCAACAATTTTCTTACAATCCTCTGGTTTAGAAACGTCGGCCGGAACTATTAGGACACCGGGAGAACCGAGTCTCTTGGCCTTCTCGGCCACTTCCTTAAGGGCTTGTTCTCTCCTTGCGACGAGAACTAATGATGCTCCTCTCTTGGCATAGTGGTAAGCCATATGCTGAAAATCACATGGAAAATGAGTTAGCAGGGTGATTAGCGAAGAAAAGCTGATTTGGGGATACTTTGTTTGAGTTTTGTCTGACCTCACCGATGCCACCGGAAGCGCCCGTGATGAGTACGACCTTGGCGGACATGTTCTCGGAGAAGAAGGGGGCGGTGAGGGCGTAGAAGAGCTTGAATAGGAGGTAGAATGGGAGGAAGAGAACTAGAAGGATGACTACTATGGGAGGGAGAAAGATGGTGAAAGCCATATTTGAAATACTGAAGAGTTCCATGGCTGGTTCATGCAAATGTCACAAAGGAGAGGCTCAAATATTAGATTTGAAACTCCTTCCCTCCCTCCCACTCTCTCCCTGTGGGTTATAAAACTTAATAATGCATTAATAGTGATATCTATCTACTAGAAGTTGAATGTCACGAGATTTTAGCCTCGTAGAGAGTATCTTACATAGATGATCCATCTTTTCTATTTATGACGGCTAGTGACATTGGCACTAGATTTTATATGACGTAAGGCCTTACAACAATAGGGTAGAGGTACAACCCTTGATATTTGATCCAACAACAGCTTCTGTTGGATCAAATATCTACGAGGGTCATATTGTTGTAAGGCCTTACACCATATAATCTCTTGGTTGGTACCACCAAAGTGCATTTATGACATAACCTAAAAATGTTTAAGTAAAAGAGCAATAAATGCATATCGGTGATAGCAGGCACCCCTCAGTTTAACATTCCCTTAATATATGCATGTATTATGGAGAAACTATATGATGAGTGGGCGTACAAACATGTAAGGGTGGTACTGCCCTTTGATATTTGGTCCAACATCTTCACTTATTAGAAACTGCTGCTGGATCAAATATCAAGGCTAGGGTGGCAAATGCGTACTGCCGGGGACGCCTTTTTTTCCTTTTTGTTGATCTCTCTCTCTCTCTCCCTCTCAACTACACATCTCTCTATTGATGAGAAAAACATTGAATAATGAGGAAAGAAAAGTTATGAGTTGTTGAGGAAGATTTAAATGAAGGGTACTGCTTCTTGTACGGACTGCTATCTTTTCTGTTGGACATATATGCTGGCAGTTGGAACAAATTGAAGTTACAACATGTCAACATGTGACCTATTGAATGCCCCAAAGTTGCATGGAGAAATAAAAAAGAAAGAAAAAGAAAAACTTTTCAGGTAAAAACAAGGAAGCCAAACAAACTGTATGTCAAGAAGAAGAAGAAGAAGAAGAAACCCAAATCAATATGTAAACGATATTGTATTTTGTTTATGCTTCATGCTTGTGATTATTTTACATAATTAAGTATGTCTATTCCATACAATTTATAATAGAACTCACAGAAACCGTCAATAGGGGGGAATATCATTTCCCAATGGAAATTTTTTTTTGTAAAAAAAGAGAAAATCCTCTAGGGTGATGATATTTTCATGCCCACTCCCCCGCAGTATGCATTTGCCCCCCTTTTAACATGGTTTGAAGTCAAAAAAAGCGTTAAAGTTGCCCACTGTTCATGTTATAAGGGGGCGAATGAAGACCGCAGAGGCGGTGAAATAAGTGTTTTCCTATCAATATCATGCAAGTGGTGCAATCAAAGATACCAACCACATTGTTACAGGACTTTTGAGAAGTACCAAGCGCAGCTAAAAAATTGGACCATCGTCCTAGTTCACATTCAATGGAATCATCAAAATTAAGTGAATTTTCAGCTTTGCACGACCACTCGAGGCTTAAATGAATGATTTAAATTACATGCACATATATGCCATATGTACCGGATTATTAATCCTGACCCAGAAAGGAAAAAAAAATACTTCTAAAATTTAAAAGTTTTAAGAATAATGATACTTGTAAAATAATAGAAAATTAAATTTCACTAATCTTGGATGCTTACAAAGAGAATCCATTGGTGCTTTTATAGAGCACTTTCATAATAAACATAGAAATAAATCAAGACAATTATGGAAAGAGATAACACTAGAATATTATAATCTAATCTAATCAAATCTACTTTCCTAATCTCTCTTGCTCGCCTCTTCTGATTCACTTGGCTAATTTATCTAGTTGCTTCATTTAGCCAACTTACCCAATCTACCTCCAAGATGATTCAACGGTGAGATCTTAACCCAATCCAACCGTTGGATCCCACATATTCTAACACTTCCAAACTTGAGTATGGACCAGCATTAGCCTCTTTACACGTCCACTACTACGCCTATATCTTTCTTAATTTTTCTGAAAAGGGGAAGATTGATCTGCTTTCTCTGTTTACTACAGATTTCCTTCACAGTTATTGCAATTATCTTGATCAAATTATAGAGGCCGTCTCCAAGAATAAGGGAAATTGCAATGAAAACCTACAGGTACAAGGTAATAACAGTTTGCCTTCGGCCCCAATAAATCACCAGGTTCTTGTACATATACTATTCAACAATTGCAAACAACATATATCGACATACAGGTCACTGATATATTAACTGAGGTCGAACAAGAAATTACATGAGGAAACTATATTTACTGCAACAACTGGAGAAATTAAAGACTGCACTAACATAATGCTAAGATCAAAGAACCAACTATGTTATTACCTTCTGTTTAACCGGTAGAGAAAGCAAACCATTACAAAAGAATCAAGAACTAATCCACATGATCCTAAGGAATATAATTTTCAAAAAAAAAAAAAGATTATAAGGAATAGATATAAATAAAATGTTTCTATGAATATATTTATGTCATTCGTGTAAAAGTTTCAAGAACACTCTAGAAGGGCATTTGATTAGTTAAAATTAGTAAGGAGAAACTAAGTAAAATTAGCTTCTGAAAATACTCATTCAGATTGAAACAGGCTCATTTACTGATTGCAGATCTGCTAGTGACCATGGTTGAAAATACTGTTCGCAGTGACTCGACTTGACCCACTTTAGAGCTGAGTCAACTTTTCACTAATTGACTCGTTCCCTACATCCATAGTTACAGAGTTTCGAGTAAGAAACAATTTGGTGAGGCAAATGTCTTAAAAATAATCTTTAGGCCTTTCTCCCAGTTAGAAGGTGCTCTATGTTTGACCAAATTCCCCAAAAGTCCCGTGTGTTTTTTCTATTTACAAAAAGGTATATCTATTAACTATAAAAAAAATTTCTCAATAAAACACAACAAAAGGTAAGGATAGTTGGGTGCATTTCTTTGCTAGATTTGGATGTGAGTTCAATTTTCACTACAATAATTTTGTTTAATAAATTTGAAATCCTCACAAGATTTAATTCGCAAAATTCGGGTTAACTCTTGAAAATTGGTAATTAATTTAAAAAATGTGAGAATTTTTTATAATTATTGGGATATTTTAACAATTTGGAATGTTTATTTCAAGAATTTTTATAATTATTGGGAGAATCATGAGACCATACTTACATCTACCGGTGCTTTATGTAGTTCATGTTGGAAAATATTGAGGGTACTGTTGTTGATAGAAAACATAAACTTGTTGCTTCAAGGAGTGATATCACTTTCCTTAAGACAAGATTCGCCCCCACTAGTAGTGTGCAAAGGGGATCCGCGAATTGCCTCCAAGATACAATGAAGCCTAGTAGGGAAGCCCTACTAATGTTTGATGACGCGTAGCACTAGGGGAATCAAACCCGAAATGCCCTTCCGAAATTTCAAGCCTTAGAGAAATTTCTAGATACTGTTTCTGCAGAAAAACAGTATCTAGAACAGTAAACAAAAGAAAAACAGTATGTAGAAATACTTGGGGATTTTGTATGAGTGTAGAAGAGAGTGTAAAGTCTGTCAGAATTGCCAATTCGTTTTTCTATGTTGAAATGACTGAATTCTGCACATTTTGTGGACCACTTGGTGTCTTTTCAGTGTGAAAAACATCTCTACAGGGTACCTTTCCACAATGTTTGAAATCTGACCGTTAGATCGCACCCATTGATATTGAACGGTCATGATCGGTCCTAGAGGTGACTGTTGGTTTGAGTAAAACCTCTCTCCAACTCAGTCATCGTTAGATCAACCATCTATGGTGTGGATCGCACCCCCTTGGCACTTGACCGTTGGGGGAAGGGACACAACCCATTTGATCACACTCTTTGACCGTTGGAGTTATGGGCCCGTTGGGCCGACCATTAGGCCCGAACCGAAGCCCAACCCAACCATTCGGCTTGATGGGCCTACGAACCATTTGACCCACCCATCCGACCGGTCCACCTTCATCTTGATCCAACGGTGCAGATCAAATCTTGAAAAATTAAAGGCTCCAATCGCTCATCGCGACGTTGCGTACGTGCGAAGTGCAAAGTGCGCCTAAAAAAGCGCCACTATGCGCCCTATAGTCCATTGCCCACGCCGCGCGCGCGTGTGCGAACGGTGCGTTGCACCGTCCCGCGGGTCCAACCCAATGTGCAATCAACAAGTATTAGAAAAGTGTAGTGCTTTATAAGCCATTCTCTTTCCTTTCTCTCATCCGGTACTGGACTATCTTTTCAACTACATTTCTACATCTTTTGTAAAAGCAAATCTTTCCAAGAAAACATTTTCTTTTTCTCAAACGCTTTTGATAAAATATTTTTCAAAACACTAAAACATGCAAAATACATGATTTTGAAAATCCAAAATCACTAACAATCCCCCACCATTATCAAAATCAAATAAAATTTTCTCATCAGGCTTGGAAATCTTATGCATAGATGAATGTATCTCTCGATTTGAACCTTCACTTAGTGATGACACATCAAAGTTAACCATAATTGCATAGTAGACGTATCTTTGAACTAGCTATTTTATTTGGTTAACCGGATACGTCTCACACACAAGATTTCACATCTTTGGGCAATTTCTAAAACCGACACATGTACTGGCCTTGTGTCTATATCTTGGTTTCATGAGCGCTCTAGAGACTAACCAAGTTTCATAGGAAGCGGCACCACTCCCACACTCACATAGGTAGGCTTATCAAGAGTGCCCCTGTAACTAAAACACTCAAACAATATGTTATAAGCCTATTAAGAGTTTAAATATTCAGCCTTTTCCTTTTAAACATTACAGGTACCAAGCACTTTACCTTGGGATGGCAAATAATACATATTATAGTGCTTGCAATCACTCCATATGATGTACTTGGACTCATTGAACTCAAGACTTGATGTTTATTCAAGTGTTGAGTTAAGGTTCCATCATTGGTGACTATTGGTTAATGGCTTTAACCCCATCCCTAATGATGTTTTACACACCGGATCTCTTGCAAGAGCTTTAGTGAATGGATCAGCCAAGTTTTGGCTCGATCTCACAAAATCTATAGTTACTACTCCATTAGTAAGTAACTCTCTTATAGTACTACGTCTAAGTCCTATATGTCTGGACTTACCATTATAAACATGATTATATGCCCTTGATAGTGTGGCCTGACTATCACAATGGACATAAATCGATGGCATTGGTTTAGACCATAACGAAATTTTCAATAACAAATTCTGAAGCCATTCCGCCTCTTTACAGCATGCTGCAGGAGCTATAAACTCTGCTTCCATAGTTGAAGTTGTTATGCATGTCTGTTTCTTAGAGGCCCAGGAGACTGCTCCCCCACCAAGGGTGAAAATCCACCCACTGGTTGATAAATGGTCTATACGCTCAGTTATCCAATTAGCATCAGTGTATCCTTCTATTACAGTTGGATAACCACTTTAACATAAACCATAGTCTATAGTTTTCTTTAAATATTTTAAAACTCTATAGACTGTATTCCGATGAGAAAAACTAGGATTACTGGTAAACCTACTAAGTTTACCTACAGCAAATGCTATGTCAAGCCTAGTACAAGTCATAGCATACATAAGACTACCAATTACACTAGCATACCCTAGTTGAGAAATAGTCCTGCCAGTATTAAGATACAAATTTATATTTGGGTCAAAAGGTGTTGAAATGGGTGAACATTCAAAATGGTTAAACTTTTTGAGAACTTTCTCAATATAATGTGATTGTGTTAGAATAAGACCATTATCCTGTCTTATGATTCTAATACCCAAAATCACATCAGCTTCACCCATATCTTGCATATCAAAGTTTTGAGAATGAAATGATTTAGTACTTTGAATGCTTTCAATATCGGTACTAAAAATTAACATGTCATCAACATATAAACAAATAACAACACCTTTGCCACCCTTAAATTTACTGTATATACATTTATCTGACTCATGTATCTTATAACCATTAGACACTAAGACTTTATCAAATCTTTCATGCCATTGTTTAGGGGCTTTCTTAAGCCAATACAAAGATTTGATAAGCTTACATACTTTATGCTCTTGGCCTGTCAGAATAAATCCCTGAGGTTGTTCCATATACACTTCTTCATCAAGTTCACCATTTAAGAATGCGGTTTTAACATCCATCTGGTGAATGTGAAGTTTGTATATGGAAGCAAGGGCAATCAACACTCTAATGGTAGAAATCCTAGCAACTAGTGCATATGTGTCAAAGTAATCAATACCAAATTTTTGAGTAAACCCTTTGGCAACTAACCTTGCCTTAAAGTTTTCTATGGTCCCATCTACTTTGATCTTCTTCTTGAAGATCCATTTACATCCTATAGGTTTAGACCCAGGTGGTAGATCAACCAAAATCCAAGTTTTATTACCCATGATAGAATCCATTTCGTCATTAATTGCTTCTTTCCAAAAAGCAGCATCTTGTGACTTTATGGCTTCTCCATATGTTTGAGGGTCACTTTCTATGCTTAAGTTTAACAAGACAGAATCTTGGAGTTTTTCTCTTGTCCCTTCTACCAGGTAGATTACAAAGTAAGGGCCAAAACTCCTATCCCTTCTATCTCTTGAACTTCTTCTTATTTTACTAGGTTCACTAACTTCTGTTTGTGATTCTGAAGGATGATCTACATAAGTTGTAGGTTCAATTTCTTTAGGAATTGAAGTGAACCTATTTTCATAGAAAAAAGGCATCTCTAGACTCAATTATGGTATTGACATCTATGAAATCATTAGGTTCTATAACTAAGAACCTATAGGCCTTACCGTGACTAGCATTCCCAAAAAGATACACTCAATACCCTTTTCACCTAATTTCCTTAACTTAGGTTTAGGGACTTTAACTATAGATCTACAACCCCAAACTTTAAGGTAACTTAAGTTTGGTTTCCTTTTCTTCCACAATTCATAAGGGGTTATATTAGATTTCTTATTAGGTACCCTATTTAAAATGTGACAAGCCGTAAGTAAGGCTTCACCCAAAAAACTCTTATTTAAACCAGAATTAACAAGCATAGCATTAATCATTTCAGTAAGTGTCCTATTCTTCCTTTCTGCTACACCATTTTGTTGTGGTGTATAAGGGGCAGAAGTTTCATGGACTATGCCTACTGATTCACAGAAATGAGGAAAGTGATATTCACCACCTGTATCTGATCTGAGACATTTAATGCTTGTTATACATTGGTTTTCGACGTCAGTTTTATAAATCTTAAATTTTTCTAAAATTTCATCTTTATGACTAAGTAGATAAACATAACAGTACTTAGAATAATCATCAATAAATGTAACAAAGTACTTTTTACCTCCCTTTGTGGGAACACTATGTATGTCACATACATCACTATGTATTAAATCTAACATGTTAGAAGTTCTATCTACTTTAGGGAATGACTTAGTGATTATCTTGGTTTGCATGCATGTTTTACATCTATCTACTAAGTCATTTTCATATTTAGGAATTAAGGTTAACTTAACCATATCATTCATTTTCCTAGTATTTACATGTCCTAAACGATTATGCCATAAAGATAAAGAAGAATCCAAAAAATAAGCAAAGACATTCACTTTATTGATATTAAGTTTGAACATCCCTTCATACATATATCCCTTCCCAACAAAAGTACCCCCTTAGAAAGAATGAACTTGTCAGATTCAAATACAAGTTTGAAGCCATTCTTGTTGAGAATGCTTCCAGACACTAAGTTCTTTCTAACTTCTGGTACATGGTAGACATCGGTTAGAGTGAGTCGCTTGCCGGATGTGAACTCAAGTTCCACCTTGCCCTTGCCTTTGACTTCTGCTGTCGACGAATTTCCCATGTATAACACGCTTCCATCTTCAACTGTTTCATAAGTTGAAAACAGGTTCCTGTCTTTACAGACATGCATCGTCGCACCAGAGTCAATCCACCAATCATTGCCATCTTCAAGCATATTTGCCTCTGAAATCGTGGCGACAAACTTTTCTTTGTCTGTTGTGCACCCGACTTCTTATCCTTAAGAAGTCGGCACTCACTCATGTAATGGCCTGGTTTGCCACAGTTGAAACAAGCACCATTTCTTTTCTTATTCTTATTAGTCTTTTTTTCAGGGTGTTTGTTTCTCTTCCAATTGCCTTTTCCTTGTTGGTTTGAATTCTTGACATTTTTCACCAAATGGATCTTAGAGGATACAGTTTCATTTTCTTTCTTGTCCCTGATTCTTGACTTTTCCTCAATCCTGAGGCATTGAGCCAAGTGTAGACACCCCATTTTGACCAGACCCAAAATTTCCACAAATTGAATAAATCCCGAAATCCGAGCCCCGAAGCCGAGCAAATAAGAGCTAAATGTCCCCCCCCCATTTTCTACCCAGACCACCCCTCATAATTAAAAAGAGTAGTCATAAATACACTTGAAGGGGGCTGTCCATGGAAGGAGTAGGGGCAAAAATGCCATTTCCCCTTTAAAGAGGGTCAATTAGGGCTTAAAAGGGGAGCCCCATTTTCTAAAAAAAAAAGCAGAGAAGAAGAGAGGGAGCCAAGGCAACAACACCACCATCTCCTCCACCGTTTCCCATCATTAAAACCCTCTTCGTTATCCCCTTCTACAAGCCCACCTCCATTGATTCCGGCAAGCTTGCCAGAATCCGACCACCCAAACCTCCATTGAAACCCCCCTCCACTACCTCTGCATCTCCATTGAAACCCCCTCCACCACCTCTGCACCTCCATAGCCGCCACCGTCAAACCCATTTTTCCTTTTTTTTTATTTTCACAAAACCCTCCACCATACCCACCACCATCTCCACCCCAAACCCTTCTTCAAAACCCAAAACCGAAACCCATTTTCTCCACCATCCTCCACCGAACCGCCACCACCACCACCCTTCACAAACCCTCCTCATCTTCACCTTCTTCAAACCCCAAAACCGAAACCCATTTTCTGCACCTCTGAAAACCGAAACCCAACTCCACCGAACCACCACCACCACCCTTCACAAAACCCTCCTCCACCCTCACCTTCCTCAACCCTCAAAACCGAAACCCATCTCCACCCTCAGACAAGAGGAGAGAGAGAGAGAGGGAGAGAGAGAGAGAGAGAGAGAGAGAGGGAGAGAGAGAGCTCCGTTCGCCACCACCAACCGCCGTGCCACCTTCGACCACCAACCACTACCTCCACTAGCCGCCACTCTTATCTCCTCCAACCACCACCTCCAAAACCGAAACCCACTTCCACCGAAACCCATTTCATTTCCACACACATGCCATTTTCTTCTCTCCTCTGCCTCAGCCACCTCCCTTCCCACAAGCCCCATCATCAAACCCTTCATTAACCCCATCTAAGCATCGAACCCTATTTCAACCCAACCCTCTTCAAATCAAAACCCACTTCAAACCCTCTTCATCTGCAACCCTTAGAACCAGCCACCATTTCTCCAATTCCGTGAATCAGGCAACAACTCCTTGAAATTCTGGAGAAAAATCCGACCCAATCCCAAGGCCTGCGACCACCACCTCTGGAATTGGAATCCCTTTGATCCCGGCAACTCTTCTTCGAATCCGACCGTGTCAACCTACTTCAGGCCAAACCCGTTGTTCTGATGATTTTCGCCAGCTCTCCTCCTGTCAGATCTGCAGATTCAGTCGCCATCATCTAGACCTCTGGCCTTCATCTTGTCCGGACACCTCCACAAGATCCGCACCATTATCGGCACCAATCTGCGGTCCAAGCAAATCCAATCTGTCAAGAAAAAGAGCAAGGAAGAAAAAAAGAAGAGAAAAGATCTGAACGCTTGAAATTTTGCTTCAGCAGGTACAGCCTCCAATGGAGAAATGTCTCACTAGGTTAGTATCGTCATTAGCAAAATATTTTAGCGTGGCTATCCACGGTTGGATTTTTTTTTAATGGTGGCATTACTAAGTTTTGATAATTGCATGTAATCAGCTAGTCTATGTTATTTCAACTGATCTTATGAGATTTGCTATTAACAGCCATGTTGGGAGGCTATACCGATTTCATTTGTCTCGCACATAGTCGCGTTCCTTGGGATATTCATTTCATTTCGGGACCCCATCGATTTTGGGAACACTTCATCATCTTTGTCGGGTTAGGCGATGACGGACGGCAACCTCTTGAGCCAAAACCCCCTTTCGATCAAAAGGGATAAAAATACGTAAAAATCAAATAACAAAAATCCAAAAAACATCAAAAAAATATTCAAAACACTCGAAGCGTATTTCGAAAAGCATTCGAACTACGTTGGCTTGATCCCTTTCTACAGGGTACGTAGGCAGCTTGGGATCGTCATCCCACGTTCAGTCAAACTTTTCAATAAAATCATTTAAACCCTTCAAAAAATCATTCAAACATCCAAAAAATCTTTCAAACC